>NC_141874.1:671233047-671536078 GCF_056163025.1 Triticum urartu | reverse complement strand
ACCACGCCGTCGTGCTGATGGAACTCTTCCCCGACGCTTTGCTGGATCGGAGTCCAGGGATCGTCATCGAGCTGAACGTGTGCTAAAACTCAGAGGTGCCGTAGTTTCGGTGCTTGATCGGTCGGGCCGTGAAGACGTACGACTACATCAACCGCGTTGTGCTAACTCTTCCGCTGTCGGTCTACAAGGGTACGTAGATCACACTCTCCCCTCGTTTCTATGCATCACCATGATCTTGCGTATGCGTAGGAAATTTTTTGAAATTACTACGTTCCCCAACAGACGTGTGGCGCCGAAGTAGCCGCCTCGGCAACCGCGTATCATAAATGTGGGCGGCAGATGGAAGGACGACACTTGTGTCGTTTGAAGGCGGAGCAATCGCCTGCACCGGGAAGCGGGGCGGGCGGCGCTGACTGTTTCGGGCGGAAAGCGCGCGCGGGCGAGGAAATGACTTTACCTGGAGAGGATGACAATGGGGACCCACCAGGTCCATAGCCTCACGTACGCAAGTGCCTCCTTATTATATATATGTATAAAACTATACTTCCTCCATCTAGGTGAATAAGTCATATTAGAAGGTGCATCACGACCTAGGTGCAAGCAGATTGGTGGAAAAGAAGAATATTTCTCTCTTCTAAACACAACATTTAATCACAGCAGTTAAGAGGATGCCTTATTAGCTACCCATGCAGGCCATCGTAATTCATAGCATGCAAAGCGCTTTTATTTCTTGCCTAATAACCGCATGGACGTGCTGCATGCATTGGTCCTTGCCCGAGCAAAAAAAGGGAGGAAAGGGGTTTCCACGGGAGACAACGAGGCAGAGGTGGAAGCGCTCGCTGGAGTTATTTATTTTGCTTCCCCCTGGTTTCCTGACATCACGGTCCCACACCATTGTCAACCTATGTAGTACTAGTCAATAAACGAGAGAATTGCACAAGAAGCGACCGACAGCTGAGACTAAGCAGCTCGAGCAGTATTTGTGTTTTTGAGGTGTGAGCACTGCAGAGTTTTTCGATGTTTAGCCCAAATATTAATTTTTCTCCTGTGAACAACAACGAAAACATCGCTGCAGGTATTAACTGGGCGGGTTGTGGCCCGTCTAGCCCAGGCCAGATATCCAGCCCAGATATTAATTTTTTTCAAGCTGAAAATGGCTAGCCCAGCTATACTTTCTTTTAGGAATACCCAGGCAAGGTCAAGTTGTTATTCTCCGCCCCGCTAGGCTGCAAATCTTTCCTAGGAGGGATGCATTAGGCTTAACAAGAAAATGGGCTTTAAGAAATAATAAATGAGATTTATTTATAAAATCTGGGCAGTAACTATAAAAAATGCACCAAACACGTGATTACTTTTTAAAATATTATTTTTGGATATTGAAAATTTTAATTTCATTAATTCTTGCGAGCGCAATGTTTCGTTGGATTTTTACGTAATATAAATTTATATTGAAATTGTTTTTAATCTGACTAGAAATTTCGGGATAGAAATATTTCAGATCCCATCAAAATGTGGGAAATTTTATTTGTTTTGAACGGTTGGTTGAAATGGGTTGTACTTTTAACAAACTGTAAATGGGCTGTAGTAAATTCCATTAGAATTCAAAAATGGGCTACACATTCTTACAAATCTCAAATGGGCTATAAGTTCTCTGCCACACACTTCTGGCCTTACTAAGTTGACGCGTCCCCTAAAAAACAGAGTTGACGTGTATGCAAGGCTTTGTCAATTTATAGTCAACACACGGTTCTAGCAGCAGTGGCCGTTGGATGTCCATCCAATGGATGTCGTGCTTCTTCTTCAATCTTGGATATTCTAGCTTCACCCGCCCAAAAAATGATTCCTCCCCCTGACATCTGGGACGCACCATTTCGGAAGCTGACCTGTGGGCCTACTAAGTTGACGTACCAAGGGCTTTGTCAACTTAGTCAATATAAACGATTCTAGCTGCAGTGACCGTACGATGTCCATCCAACGGTCATAGTGCTTCTTCAACCTCTGGTCTTCTTGCTCCAGCCGCCCAAAGCAGCGCCGATCGTGCCGCCTGCTCCTGCCTCCCGTGGCCGGCTGTGCTGCCGTGGAGGCCTCACCGCCCCCTACTATTCCCACCGCTGGGCAGGCCCTGCGGCGACGGCAGCCTCACTCCGCAGCCGAACGAGTGAACCCTCATACTCCTCTCCGCGTGGGCATCCACTGCCGCGTCTTCATCGGCTCCGCGTTGTCCCCTTCCTAGGCCTCGCCGTCGTCCATCGCCCTGGTGCTCTCGGCGCGGCGTGGTCAACGTGGAAGGAACGACTTCCATTGGACGTGGACTGTACGTGGAGAGGCTGACAGCTGGGTCCACGGCAGCAGCAAGGAAGTGCCTCCTTATTACGTGGAAAATAATGATTCCTCCACCTGACAGCAGGGACCCACCGAACGGGCCACCAGTATTTTGCAAAAAAAATTGTTTCCCCTGACTGTTGGGACCCACCGGACGGGCCACCGTATTTCGCGAAAAAAACGTTCCCCCGCTGTCAGCTCAGACCCACCGAAAGTGCCTCCTTATTACGCACAAAAAAATGAATACTCCCCCGGCTAGCTGGGACCCACCTTGCTGGGAGGCTGACTTGTGGGCCTACTAAGTTGACGGGGACGAAGGGCTTTGTGAACTTAGTCAATATGAACGATTCTAGCTCTAGTGACCATACGATGTCCATCCAACGGCCGTAGTGCTTCTTCAACCTCTGGTCTTCTTGCTCCAGTCGCCCAAAGCAGCGCCGGTCGTGCCGCATGCTCCTACCTCCCGTGGCCGGCTGTGCTGCCGCAGAGGCCTCACCGCCCCCTACTATTCCCACCGCTGGCCAGGCCCTGCGGAGACGGCAGCCTCACACCGCAACCGAACCAGTGAACCCTCGTAGTCCTCTCTGTGTGGGCTTCCACTGCCACGTCGTCCCCTTCCTAGGCCTCGCCGTCGTCCACAGCCGTGGTGCTTTCCGCGCGGCGTGGTTAACGTGGTCAAGGAACGACTTCCATCGGAAGAGTACTGTACGTGGAGAGGCTGACGGCTGGGTCCACAGCCACAACACAGTTTTTTTGTGATTTGCCAAGTAAGTCGCTTTGTCAGGCCTGTTGGGCTGCAAATCTTTCAAGACGAGAAGAGCTTTCATTCGGCTGGCCGAGAAAATGGTCCATCAGTAATGAGAAATGGGCTGTACATTTTTAAAACACATCATACCGGCAATTAGTTTCAAAATATTTTTTTCATTTCAAGATTTTAAATTACATTAATTTTTATGCGTGGAGAATTTGTTGGATTTTATATTGATATACATTTATTTTTAAAATCGGTTTGAATGTGAGTCGAAATTTTGGGATTAAAAACAGTTCGGACCGCACCGAAATATGCAAAATTTCGTATAATTTTTTAACCGTTGCCACAATATGGACTGTAATGCTAACAAAAAGAATATGGGCTCCAAAAAAACCTTAAGAATTAGCAAATGGGCTATAAATTATTAGAAATAATGGCAGATGGGATGTATGATGTTTTCCACATATTTGAGGCTTTCCTAAAAAAAGGTTGACGCACAAGCACTGACTGTTGGATGTCCATCCAACGGCCGTCGTGCTTCTTCAATCTCTGCTCTTCCTGCTCCAGCCGCTTAAACAAGCGCCGGCGGGACTGCCTGCTCCCTCCTCCTCGCGGCCGGCTGTGCTGCCGCGCAGGCCTCACCGCCCGACCGTACTACCATCGCTGGCCTAGTCATCCCTCTACTCACCCACACCTACTGTTATTCTCCGGCGACGGCAGACGAACCAGTAAACCCTCGTACAGTCGTACTCCCCTCCACGGTGGGAACAATTGCCGAGTCTTCCCTGCCTCCGTGTCGTCCCCTTCGTAGGCCTCGCCGTCGTCCACCGCCCTGGTGCTCTCGGCACGGCGTGGTCAACGTGGTCAAGGAACGACTTCGATCGGACATGGACTGTACGTGGAGAGGCTGACAGCTGGGTCCATGGACGCAGCAAGGAAGTGCCTCCTTATTATGCGGAAAATAATGATTTCTCCACCTGACAGCTGGGACCCACCGGACGGGCCACTGTATTTCGCAAAAAAAAACGTTTCCCCCTCACTGCTGGGACCCACCAGCTACATCTTCGCACGCAAGGAAGTGCGTCCGAGCAAAAAAAAATGATTCGCCCCCTGACTGCTGGGACCCACCAGCTACATCTTCGCAGGCAAGGAAGTGCCTGACAGTCGGGACCCACCTGGTCGAAGCGTACGTAGCGTTGTCATTCTGGTCGCGAACGTGTACGTACATATATACTGGTCGATGTAGAGGCGCGCACGTGTCGTAGTAGAGGCGCGCACGTAACATGTACACGTACGTACAACGGCCAGGGTGCAAGAAAGAAAATACGGCCACGTATGTGTACATACGGGTGGGGTCTCGAACGCCTACTCGGGCATACGTACGGCCAGGGCTCGTATACATGGCTGGGTTGGAACAGAGAAACAACATCGTCGTCATGTTCATGGGGAGGCAACGGAATGCGTCGTGTTCATGGGGAGGCAACGGAATGTGTCATGTTCATCGGGAGGGCTTGGACGGAACATGCGATGGAAACGAGGCCTGGCGTACCGCAGAACGGAGGAAACGGCCTTGTGTTCGACCGGCCACGTTCGAAACGGAATCCTGTTCATCGGGAGGGGTCTGGCGTACCGCAAAACGGAGGAAATGGACCTCCTACGGTCGAAACGGGGGTCCTGTTGATCGGGAGGGGTGTGGCGTACCGCAAAATGGACGAAACGGACTTGTGTTGGAGCGCTACGGTCGAAACGGGGATCCTGTTCATCGGGAGGGGTGTGGCGTACCGCAAAACGGGACTCCACGAGATACTGTTCATCTCCACCGTCGACCCCCTCCAGCCTCCACGAGCTACTGTTCATCCACCGTCGACCTCCTCCAGCCTCCATGGGCTCCTGTTCATCCAGCCTCCATCGCACGCTACTCCATCGGCTACTGTTCAACCACCCCTCTCCACGGGCTCCTGTTCAACCACCCCTCCACGGGCTACTGTTCATCCTGCCCTCCACCGTCTACTGTTCATCCTGCCCTCCACGGGGTGGTCCTGTTCATCCAGCCCTCCACGGGGTCCTGTTCATCCAACCCCAACCGGCTCGATCGATCAGGGTCCTGTTCATCCACCCCCACCGGGAACTGTTCATCCACCACCACCCCCCCCCCCCGCAACGCTCACTATTCATCCAGAGGCAGCATCGATCGGCTTCATTAGCAGCACTAGCGAAGGAATCGCTCGATCGGGTTCAGTTAACAGCCATTGATCGATCGCTCGGGTTCAGTAACGCGTAGCCTGCAGTGCAATCGCTCGGGTTCAGTTAGAGCCCAACGCCTCGCTCGGGTTCAGTTAGAGCCAACGCCTCGCACACACGCGCGTACGTGTATGAGAGAAACGCGCATTGCTCGGCCCCCGACCTCCCACCGTAACCGGGAACTCCCTGAAATTTTCCTCCCCTCGCTTCTACCATGGTTTTTTCCATCATGGACGGCCCAAAGAATGTCATGCAGCTGCGTCTCCGGCCCGCCCAGGACGAAAAGCCCATTTTCTGTCATGATTTTTTGTCATAGAAGTAGGAGCCCACCACATCTATGATGATACCGGGTTTTGTCACAATTATCGTCATAGAAGTGTCATATGTATGACAGAAAAAATTTCATTCGGCCCAAAATGTCACGGATGTGTCTTTTTTTGTAGTGGGAGAACTACTCCCTCCTCGTCATGGAGAGCACCGGGATGATGAAGATGGCCACCGGAGAGGGATTCCCCCTCCGGCAGGGTGCCGGAACGGGTCTAGATTGGCTTTCGGTGGCTACGGAGACTTCTGGCGGCGGAACTCCCGATCTATTGTGCTCCCTGATCGTTTTAGGGTATATGGAGATATATAGGCGGAAGAAGTATGTCAGGGGGGCCACGAGGGGCCCACAAGGGTGGAGGGCGCGCCCAGGGGGGTGGGCGCGCCCCCTACCTCATGGCTTCCTCATTGCTCCCCTTACGTGGACTCCAAGTCTCCCGGGTTGCTTTCCTTCTCAAAATAAGTTCCGTGAAGTTTCAGCTCAATTGGACTCCGTTTGATTTTCCTTTTCTGCGAAACACTGAAACAAGGGAAAAATAGAAACTGGCACTGGGCTCTAGGTTAATAGGTTAGTCCCAAAAATCATATAAAATAGCATATAAATGCATATAAAACATCCAAGGTTGATAATATAATAGCATGGAACAATAAACAATTATAGATATGTTGGAGACGTATCAATGCCCGAGGGGGCCATTGTTGGGGAACGTAGTAATTTCAAAAAAATTCCTACGCACACGCAAGATCATGGTGATGCATAGCAACGAGAGGGGAGAGTGTGATCTACGTACCCTTGTAGACTGACAGCGGAAGCGTTAGCACAACGCGGTTGATGTAGTCGTACGTCTTCACGGCCCGACCGATCAAGCACCGAAACTACGGCACCTCCGAGTTCTAGCACACGTTCAGCTCGATGACGATCCCCGGACTCCGATCCAGCAAAGTGTCAGGGAAGAGTTCCGTCAGCACGATGGCGTGGTGACGATCTTGATGTACTACCGTCGCAGGGCTTCGCCTAAGCACCGCTACAATATTATCGAGGACTATGGTTGAAGGGGGCACCGCACACGGTTAAGAATATGATCACGTGGATCAACTTGTGTGTCCAGGGGTGCCCCCTGCCCCCGTATATAAAGGATCAAAGGGGGGGTGCGGCCGGCCAGGAGGAGGGCGCGCCAGGAGGAGTCCTACTCCCACCGGGAGTAGGATTCCCCCCTTTCCTAGTTGGAATAGGATTTGGGAGGGGGAAAGAGGAGAGAGAGAAGGAAGGGGGGGCGCCGCCCCCCTCTCCTTATCCTATTCGGACTACGGGGGGAGGGGCGCGCGGCCCAGCCCTGGCCACCTCTCCTCTCTTCCACTAAAGCCCACTAAGGCCCAGATACCTCCCGGGGGGTTCCGGTAACCTCCCGGTACTCTGGTAAAATCCTGATTTCACCCGGACCACTTCCGATATCCAAATATAGGCTTCCAATATATTAATCTTTATGTCTCGACCATTTAGAGACTCCTCGTCATGTCCGTGATCACATCCGGGACTCCGAACAAACTTCGGTATATCAAAATGCATAAACTCATAATATAACTGTCATCGAAACCTTAAGCGTGCGAACCCTACGGGTTCGAGAACAATGTAGACATGACCGAGACACGTCTCCGGTCAATAACCAATAGTGGAACCTGGATGCTCATATTGGCTCCTACATATTCTACGAAGATCTTTTATCGGTCAGACCGCATAACAACATACATTGTTCCCTTTGTCATCGGTATGTTACTTGCCCGAGATTCCATTGTCGGTATCTCAATACCTAGTTCAATCTCGTTACCGGCAAGTCTCTTTACTCGTTCTGTAATACATCATCTCACAACTAACTCATTAGTTGCAATGCTTGCAAGGCTTATGTGATGTGCATTACCGAGAGGGCCCAGAGATACCTCTCCGACAATCGGAGTGACAAATCCTAATCTCGAAATATGCCAACCCAACATGTACCTTTGGAGAAACCTGTAGAGCACATTTATAATCACCCGGTTACGTTGTGACGTTTGGTAGCACACAAAGTGTTCCTCCGGCAAACGGGAGTTGCATAATCTCATAGTCATAGGAACATGTATAAGTCATGAAGAAAGCAATAGCAACATACTAAACGATCGGGTGCTAAGCTAATGGAATGGGTCATGTCAATCAGATCATTCACCTAATGATGTGATCTCGTTAATCAAATAACAACTCTTTGTCCATGGTTAGGAAACATAACCATCTTTGATTAACGAGCTAGTCAAGTAGAGGCATACTAGTGACACTCTGTTTGTCTATGTATTCACACATGTATTATGTTTCCGGTTAATACAATTCTAGCATGAATAATAAACATTTATCATGATATAAGGAAATAAATAATAACTTTATTATTGCCTCTAGGGCATATTTCCTTCAGTCTCCCACTTGCAGTAGAGTCAATAATCTAGATTACACAGTAATGATTCTAACACCCATGGAGCCTTGGTGCTGATCATGTTTTGCTCGTGGAAGAGGCTTAGTCAACGGTTCTGCTACATTCAGATCCGTATGTATCTTGCAAATCTCTATGTCTCCCACCTGGACTAGATCCCGGATGGAATTGAAGCGTCTCTTGATGTGCTTGGTTCTCTTGTGAAATCTGGATTCCTTTGCCAAGGCAATTGCACCAGTATTGTTGTAGGATCTAGAAGTAGATGTGTCTAGAGGGGGGTGATTAGACACTTTGTGCTAAAGTTGCAATTTTTAAGCTTTTTCGGTTTAAGTCGAGTTTAGGCATAATTTCAACACACACAATACATATCAAGCAAGTATGCAAAGAGTATATGAGCAGCGGAATGTAAAGCATGCAACTTGCAAGAATGTAAAGGGAAGGGTTTGGAGAATTCAAACGCTATTGGAGACACGGATGTTTTTCCCATGGTTCGGATAGGTGGTGCTATCCTACATCCACGTTGATGGAGACTTCAACCCACGAAGGGTAACGGTTGCGCGAGTCCACACAGGGCTCCACCCAAGGGTAACGGTTAGTCCACACAGGGCTCCACCCACGAAGGGTCCACGAAGAAGCAACCACCCACAAAGGGTCCACGAAGAAGCAACCTTGTCTATCCCACCATGGCCATCGCCCACGAAGGACTTGCCTCACTAGCGGTAGATCTTCACGAAGTAGGCGATCTCCTTGCCCTTACAAACTCCTTGGTTCAACTCCACAATCTTGTCGGAGGCTCCCAAGTGACACCTAGCCAATGTAGGAGACACCACTCTCCAAGAAGTAACAAATGGTGTGTAGGTAATGAACTCCTTGCTCTTATGCTTCAAATGATAGTCACCCCAACACTCAACTCTCTCTCATAGGATTTGGATTTGGTGGAAAGAAGATTTGAGTGGAAAGCAACTTGGGAAGGCTAGATATCAAGATTCATATGGTAGGAATGGAATGTCTTGGTCTCAACACATGAGTAGGTGGTTCTCTCTCAGAACATATGAGTAGGAATGGTGTGTGTGTTCTGATGGCTCTCTCACTTAATGAGAAGGAGGTGGAGGGGTATATATAGCCTCCACACAAAATCCAACCGTTACACAGTTTTCCAATCTCGGTGGGACCGAATAAATAAACTCGGTCTGACCGAAGTAGTAAACCTAGTGACCGTTAGGAGTTTCGGTGGGACTGACATGCAACTCGGTAGGACCGATTCGGTTAGGGTTTGGGCATAACGTAATCTTGGTGAGACCGATTACACAAACTCGGTGAGACCGAATTTGGTAATTAGCTAACCAGAGAGTTGGTCAGGTAAACTCGGTGGGACCGATTTGCTCTTTCGGTGAGACCGAGTGGAACTCGGTGAGACCGAAAAGTTACAAAGGGGAAATACTGAGTTTACGTTGCAATCTCGGTGGGACCGATTACACAAACTCGGTGGGACCGAGAATATTGCAATGGGTAACAGAGAGTTTGCAAGCCCATCTCGGTGAGACCGAGATCCTTATCAGTAGAACCGAATTGCTAGGGTTTGGTAGTGGCTAATGACAAGTGAAACTCGGTGGCGCCGGATAGGAAGAATCGGTAGGACCGAGTTTGGCTTAGGGTTTAGGTCATATGTGGATATGGGAAAGTAGTTGAGGATTTTGGAGCGTATCATTAAGCACATGAAGCAAGAGGCTCATTAAGCAACACCTCATACCTCCTTGATAGTATTGGCTTTTCCTATGGACTCAATGTGATCTTGGATCACTAAAATGTAAAATGAAGAGTCTTGAGCTTGAAGCTTTAGCCAATCCTTTGTCCTTGGCATCTAAGGAGTTCCCACAACCTTTAGTCCATGCCACTCCATTGTTGAACTTATCTGAAACATGCTAGATAGAAATGTTAGTCCAACAAGAGATATGTTGTCATCAATTATCAAAACCACCTAGGGAGCACTTGTGCTTTCAATCTCCCCCTTTTTGGTAATTGATGGCAACATACATCAAAGCTTTAGATAAAGATATAAAGAACAGCAAATAAAGCTTTGGAAGAACATGTAGCAAGCATAGGCTCCCCCTACATGTATGCACTCATGTAAATATGAAATATAGAGGCATGTGAGAGCATAAACATGACAGAGTAGGCAATGTGTTACATGTATCTTGGCCATATGCATCAGAGCAAAAGATTATCAAGGAAAATACCTTCATGCTCATGAGTCCTTCTTGCAAACAGTATGTACATAAGCAAGAACTCCTCATACTCATGACTTTGATGCATATACTTACCTTGTGGTCTTGGGTTGGCTTAGGATGGAATGAACCTGCACAAACAAGGTTAGATAACACAGGTACATCCACTAGCCAGAGCAAACAAAAGAAACCACAAGAATACCAAGACTGGGATGACATGTAGAGAGTGAGTACAAGGTACCATATTGGATTCAACATGTCCCCAAAAATAAAGATATGCAATGAATTTGGCTGATTTCTTTTCCCTTAGGTGTCTTGCTCCCCCTGAATCTTACATGGGATATTGGGAGAAGATAGGAAACAGAAAATCAGAGCTGAAGGATATTAATAGAACTTAATTCAAATGAGTTTATATGAACATGTCTTTCCCCCAAAAAGACATGTGGCATCTCTCCTCTTGAACATCAAGCATCTGGGATCCTCGAGACTTTCTCTCCCCCTTGAGGCTTTCTCTCCCCCTTGAGGTCTCTCTCTCCCCCTTAATACTTTCTCTCTTGTAGGTTTGGTCCTTGAGACTGTTTCTCTCCCTTGATGTGATCTCTCTCTGCTACAAGCTTTGATGTGATCTCTCTCTCCCCCTTTGACATCAATTTCCAAGAAGGTTTTTCCTGGAATCCGCCAAATAGGTTTGGTCCTTGAGATTCAGCACAAAGCAGAGGATAAAATTGTGATGCTTGTGGAGGACAAGATTCATTGAGTGGAGCTGGATCCGAAGAAATGTAGAACAAGTGGCAAACTGTTTTTCTGATTGCAAAGTCGGTGGCACCGAGTGGCATATTTCGGTGGTACCGAAAAGATTCGGTTGGACCGAAATTTGCAAGTCGGTGAAACCGAGTTTACACAGAGAAAAACACTTGTCACCTCAGCTCACTAGGCAAGTAAGATCTCACAAAGATTTGCAAAGAATTAGCTGAAGGATTTGCAAGGAATTTGATGCAGAAATATGCAGAACAAGAGCAAAAAGGAAAAAGAGTGAAAGTTTCTAGATGAAGTTTTTTTTGTGTGTGAGAGAGAAGGAAACAAATATGCAAGGAACAGATGCAATAACAAGAGAACTTCATCTAGAATTGGGCGGTGACATAGTCACCTATGTTAGAGTATATTGACTTAGGAGTCAAGTGAGGACACTTGATCATAGGTCATACTCATCGTTTAAGCTCAAAATGGGGTTACCATTTTTCGTTTAAGCATTTTGTTGTATTCACATCTTGTTGAGTTTCTTTGACTCATGTCTTGGAGTAAAGCTTCTCTAAGATGGAATAACATACCTTGGGTGGTGGTGTGGTTCTTGCTCATGTAGTTGAACTTGTGTGGGTGCTCAAGGTTGATGTAGCTCATCAAGAGTTGGGAGCACCACTTGGAGTTTGAGTTCATCCACCTACATGGGTTAGTTCTTTGCAAGGAAGAGCACTTGTGTATCCAAAAATGACAATCATGAAGCTCAACATAGAATTTGTCAAAGGATATGTTTGAATGGTTTTGTGCTTCCTTGTCTTCAACCACCATTGTGTAGAGTCTTGGTGATGTAGAGATTGCTCAAGATGTGAGTGAGTCACAATCTCATGGAATTAGATTCAACCAAGCACCTACATGGGTTAGACAACATGCAAGGTACAAATGTATCCAAGACATAAGATGGTTATCATAAGAGATATATCATGGATTAGTCATAAGCTCATGTCTTGCATGTATCCAATGGAGTTTCTACTCCAAGTTCGAAGCATCAATGATGTTCAATTCTCCTCTCAACCTGCAAAACACTTTCTCATCAAGTGGTTTAGTGAATATGTCCGCTAATTGCTTATCGGTGCGAACATGCTTAAGATTGATGTCACCCTTAGCAACATGATCTCGAATGAAATGATGACGAACTTCAATATGCTTAGTTCGAGAATGTTGTACAGGATTATGACCAATTTTGATAGCACTTTCATTGTCACAAAGCAGTGGAACATGTTTCACATAAATCCCATAATCTTTAAGAGTTTGAGTCATCCAAAGTAATTGAGTGCAACATGAACCAGCGGCAATGTATTCAGCTTCGGCGGTGGATAAGGATACCGAGTTTTGTTTCTTGGAAGACCAAGACACAAGAGACCTACCAAGAAATTGACAAGTACCCGAAGTGGACTTTCTATCAACCTTGTCTCCGGCATAATCCGAGTCGGAATAGCCAACAAGATCAAAAGAAGACCTCTTAGGATACCAAATGCCAAAATTTGGTGTATGGATTAAATATCGCACTATCCTTTTCACAGCCTTAAGATGACAATCTTTAGGAGCAGCTTGATATCGTGCACACATGCATACACTTAGCATAATATCGGGACGTGGAGCACATAGGTATAACAATGAACCAATCATAGAGCGATAAACCTTTTGATCAATTGGTTCACCATCTTTGGTTAAATCATTATGTCCACTAGTGGGCATGGGTGTAGACATACCTTTGCATTCTTGCATATTGAACTTCTTGAATAAGTCCTTGGTGTACTTTGTTTGAGAGACAAATGTACCTTCCTTAGTTTGCTTGATTTGCAACCCAAGAAAGAATTTGAGTTCACTCATCATAGACATCTCAAACTTCTCTAACATTAGCTTTCCAAACTTTTCACTAAAGAGAGGGTTAGTTGAACCAAATATGATGTCATCAACATAAATTTGGCATACAAATAATTCTCCATTAACCCTTTTAGTAAAAAGAGTAGAGTCAATTTTACCAATTTCAAAATCACTTGTAGTAAGGAACTTGGTCAAGCATTTATACCATGCTCTAGGAGCTTGTTTAAGACCATAAAGAGCTTCGTGAAGTTTGTAAACATGATTTGGTTTCTTAGGATTGACAAAGCCGGGAGGTTGTTTGACATAAACTTCCTCCTCTATTTCTCCATTTAGAAAAGCACTTTTAATGTCCATTTGGTACAAGGTGATATTATGGTGATTAGCATAGGCAAGTAAGATGCGAATGGACTCAAGTCTAGCAACGGGAGCATACGTCTCACCATAGTCCATACCTTCGACTTGTGTGTATCCTTGGGCGACGAGACGTGCTTTGTTGCGGACCACTTGTCCATCTTCATCTTGCTTGTTGCGAAACACCCATTTGGTACCAATGATGTTGTGGTTGTTGTCGGGCTTCTCAACCAATGTCCAAACTTGGTTTCTCTCAAAATTATGTAGCTCTTCATGCATAGCGTTTATCCAATCCGGATCTTCCAATGCTTCTTCAACCTTCATTGGTTCAATGCTAGAGATGAATGAATAGTTTTCACAAAAGTTAGCTAAACGAGTTTTTGAGCGAGTGATTCTCACGGTTTGTATATCATTGAGGATTTGCTTGACGGGATGATCTTTGGCAATTCTTGCTCGAACTCGTGAGAGCTTTTGCTTGGGTCTTTGTTGAACATCTTCTTCATCTTGTTCTTCTTCTTGGCCTTCTTCATTGTTGACGTCGTCGTTCTCTTGTCGTGGTGGAGAAGGAGGTTATTGATGTTCATCTTGACGTATTTCCTCGTTTTCTTCATCTTGATGTGTCCCACTTGTGGATGCTTCCGTGTCGATTCTTGGTTCACCTTGTCGTGAAGTAGAAGCTTCCACTTGGACGGATGAAGTACTCTCCTTCACCTCCGTTGGACGAATTTTGCCAATGGACAAGTCTCGAATTGCTTCTGAAGGGTCTTTGTCTCCTACATCAATTGGCAGTTGCTCTACTTGCGAGCCATTAGATTCATCAAACTTCACATCTACCATCTCTTCAACCTTTCGGGTGAAATTGTTGTATACACGGTAAGTGTGAGAGTTTGATCCATAACCAAGTAGAAAACCTTCATGAGATTTAGGAGCAAACTTTGAACGACGATGCTTATCAAGAATGTAGCACTTTGAGCCGAATACCCGAAAGTATCCAACTTGAGGCTTGTTACTGGTGAGGAGCTCATATGCCGTCTTGCCGAGTAGCTTGTGAAGATATAAGCGATTTGTTGCGTGACAAGCTGTCTCGACCGCTTCTGCCCAAAAGTGCTTTGGCGTCTTGTATTCATCAAGCATCGTTCTTGCCATTTCGATGAGCGTCCGGTTCTTCCTCTCAACAAATCCATTTTGTTGAGGTGTGTATGTGGCCGAGAACTCATGTGAAATCCCTTCTTCGTCAAGAAAGGTGTCCACATTTGCGTTCTTGAACTCCGTTCCGTTGTCACTCCGAACCTTCTTGATCTTCACATCAAACTGATTTTGGGCTTTCCTAGCGAAGTTTCTGAAGATCTTCTGGACCTGCGACTTGTCATTAAGAAAGAACACCCACGTAAATCTTGAAAAATCATCAACTATAACTAGACCAAAAGAATTTCCACCGAGACTCTTGTAGGCGTTGGGACCAAAAAGGTCCATGTGAAGTAGCTCGAGTGGTCTCCTTGTGGTCATGATGTTCTTCACGGGATGTCTTCCTCCAACCTGTTTACCTGCTTGACAAGCACTGCAAAGTCTATCCTTATCAAATATGACATCATTAATTCCAAGGATATGATTTCCTTTAATAAGCTTGTCAAGGTTTCTCATGCCAACGTGACCTAGTCGTCTATGCCACAACCAACCTTTTGAGGATTTAGCAACAAAGCAAGTTTTAGGTTGTGCCTTTTTAGAGAAATCGACAATGTAAAGATCACCTCTATGCATACCTGTAAAGACCATTTTATGATTGTCTCGACGAAATACTTGGCAATCTACCTCAGTAAATAGGACATTCAAACCGAAATCAGCAAGTCTAGATACTGAAAGTAAGTTGTAGCCAAGAGATTCAACGAGCATGACATTTTGAATGGAACTATCATGTGAGATGGCCACCTTACCAAGGCCAACCACTTTACCCTTTGAATTATCACCAAAGGTGACATATTTTCGAGGGCCATTGTTTTCGGCAAGCTCACGAAACATCTCTTCATCTCCGGTCATATGATCAGTACATCCACTATCAAGAACCCATTCCTTTCCTCCTGATTCATATCCCCGAAGATTTGCCATAAGACCAAAATGTCTCATTGCATCGTCGAGATCGAAGTCACTATCATCATCATCATAATATTCATGTTCATCATGATCTTGTGATTCATCATTTCCTAGAGAGAGTAATTCATCAGACAAATGATCATCAAAGTGGTCACTTTTATGAATTCTTATAGCTTTGAGTATGATATCATTAATGATTCCAACATCTCCTTTAGCATGCTTAAGATTGGCAAGTTCAAGAAGACATTTACCAAAACTAGGATCACTAGAGTTCATCTTACTCAAGGCAATGGATTTATGGAGAATTTCATCCAAAGTTTTCAAGGAATGATTGGGAAACCTTTCCTCAAGAAATTTCCATATAGTATAGGCGCAATTTTGAGTAGGCAAACTAGCAATCAAATTTTTGGGCAATCCTCTAATGATGAGCTCGATAGTTCTAAGATTGCGAATCATGTCAATATCTTCATCTAGGGTAGGATGCAAGGGATCAATATGGGGTGCACAAGGGCTAGCAATATACTTGTTCAAATGATATTGATTGAAGATTACAAGCATCTCATTTTTCCACTCATGAAAATACTTTCCATCAAGAATAGGCACTCTATGTCTAAGACTCCCTAGAGTAGACACATCCATCTTCCTCCAATGGTGATTAAACCAAGGCAATGGAGACCAAAGCTCTGATACCACTTGTAGGATCTAGAAGTAGATGTGTCTAGAGGGGGGTGATTAGACACTTTGTGCTAAAGTTGCAATTTTTAAGCTTTTTCGGTTTAAGTGGAGTTTAGGCATAATTTCAACACACACAATACATATCAAGCAAGTATGCAAAGAGTATATGAGCAGCGGAATGTAAAGCATGCAACTTGCAAGAATGTAAAGGGAAGGGTTAGGAGAATTCAAACGCTATTGGAGACACGGATGTTTTTCCCGTGGTTCGGATAGGTGGTGCTATCCTACATCCACGTTGATGGAGACTTCAACCCACGAAGGGTAACGGTTGCGCGAGTCCACACAGGGCTCCACCCAAGGGTAACGGTTAGTCCACACAGGGCTCCACCCACGAAGGGTCCACGAAGAAGCAACCACCCACAAAGGGTCCACGAAGAAGCAACCTTGTCTATCCCACCATGGCCATCGCCCACGAAGGACTTGCCTCACTAGCGGTAGATCTTCACGAAGTAGGCGATCTCCTTGCCCTTACAAACTCCTTGGTTCAACTCCACAATCTTGTCGGAGGCTCCCAAGTGACACCTAGCCAATCTAGGAGACACCACTCTCCAAGAAGTAACAAATGGTGTGTAGGTAATGAACTCCTTGCTCTTGTGCTTCAAATGATAGTCTCCCCAACACTCAACTCTCTCTCATAGGATTTGGATTTGGTGGAAAGAAGATTTGAGTGGAAAGCCACTTGGGAAGGCTAGAGATCAAGATTCATATGGTAGGAATGGAATGTCTTGGTCTCAACACATGAATAGGTGGTTCTCTCTCAGAACATATGAGTAGGAATGGTGTGTGTGTTCTGATGGCTCTCTCACTTAATGAGAAGGAGGTGGAGGGGTATATATAGCCTCCACACAAAATCCAACCGTTACACAGTTTTCCAATCTCGGTGGGACCGAATAAATAAACTCGGTCTGACCGAAGTAGTAAACCTAGTGACCGTTAGGAGTTTCAGTGGGACTGACATGCAACTCGGTAGGACCGATTCGGTTAGGGTTTGGGCATAACGTAATATCGGTGAGACCGATTACACAAACTCGGTGAGACCGAATTTGGTAATTAGCTAACCAGAGAGTTGGTCAGGTAAACTCGGTGGGACCGATTTGCTCTTTTGGTGAGACCGAGTGGAACTCGGTGAGACCGAAAAGTTACAAAGGGGAAACACTGAGTTTACATTGCAATCTCGGTGGGACCGATTACACAAACTCGGTGGGACCGAGAATATTGCAATGGGTAACAGAGAGTTTGCAAGCCCATCTCGGTGAGACCGAGATCCTTATCGGTAGAACCGAATTGCTAGGGTTTGGTAGTGGCTAATGACAAGTGAAACTCGGTGGCGCCGGATAGGAAGAATCGGTAGGACCGAGTTTGGCTTAGGGTTTAGGTCATATGTGGATATGGGAAAGTAGTTGAGGATTTTGGAGCTTATCATTAAGCACATGAAGCAAGAGGCTCATTAAGCAACACCTCATCCCTCCTTGATAGTATTGGCTTTTCCTATGGACTCAATGTGATCTTGGATCACTAAAATGTAAAATGAAGAGTCTTGAGCTTGAAGCTTTAGCCAATCCTTTGTCCTTGGAATCTAAGGAGTTCCCACAACCTTTAGTCCATGCCACTCCATTGTTGAACTTATCTGAAACATGCTAGATAGAAATGTTAGTCCAACAAGAGATATGTTGTCATCAATTATCAAAACCACCTAGGGAGCACTTGTGCTTTCAATTGTCACAAAAGATTTTCATTGGACCCGATGCACTAGGTATGACACCTAGATCGGATATGAACTCCTTCATCCAGACTCCTTCATTTGCTGCTTCCGAAGCAGCTATGTATTCCGCTTCACACGTAGATCCCGTCACGACGCTTTGTTTAGAACTACACCAACTAACAGCTCCACCATTTAATGTAGACACGTATCCGGTTTGCGATTTAGAATCGTCCGGATCAGTGTCAAAGCTCGCATCAACGTAACCATTTACGATGAGCTCTTTGTCACCTCCATAAACGAGAAACATATCCTTAGTCCTTTTCAGGTATTTCAGGATGTTCTTGACCGGTGTCCAGTGATCCACTCCTGGATTACTTTGGTACCTCCCTGCTAGACTTATAGCAAGGCACACATCAGGTCTGGTACACAGCAATGCATACATGATAGAGCCTATGGCTGAAGCATAGGGAACATCTTTCATTTTCTCTCTATCTTCTGCAGTGGTCGGGCATTGAGTCTTACTCAACTTCACACCTTGTAACACAGGCAAGAACCCTTTCTTTGCTTGATCCATTTTGAACTTCTTCAAAACTTTGTCAAGGTATGTGCTTTGTGAAAGTCCAATTAAGCGTCTTGATCTATCTCTATAGATCTTAATGCCTAATATGTAAGCAGCTTCACCGAGGTCTTTCACTGAAAAACTCTTATTCAAGTATCCCTTTATGCTATCCAGAAATTCTATATCATTTCCAATTAGTAATATGTCATCCACATATAATATCAGAAATGCTACAGAGCTCCCACTCACTTTCTTGTAAATACAGGCTTCTCCAAAAGTCTGTATAAAACCAAATGCTTTGATCACACTATCAAAGCGTTTATTCCAACTCCGAGAGGCTTGCACCAGTCCATAAATGGATCGCTGGAGCTTGCACACTTTGTTAGCTCCCTTTGGATCGACAAAACCTTCTGGTTGCATCATATACAACTCTTCTTCCAGAAATCCATTCAGGAATGCAGTTTTGACATCCATCGGCCAAATTTCATAATCATAAAATGCGGCAATTGCTAACATGATTCGGACAGACTTAAGCATCGCTACGGGTGAGAAGGTCTCATCGTAGTCAATCCCTTGAACTTGCCAAAAACCTTTTGCGACAAGTCGAGCTTTGTAGACAATAATATTACCATCAGCGCCAGTCTTCTTCTTGAAGATCCATTTATTCTCAATTGCTTGCCGATCATTGGGCAAGTCAACCAAAGTCCATACTTTGTTCTCATACATGGATCCCATCTCAGATTTCATGGCTTCAAGCCATTTTTCAGAATCTGGGCTCACCATCGCTTCTTCATAGTTCGTAGGTTCATCATGATCTAGTAGCATGACTTCCAGAACAGGATTACCGTACCACTCTAGCGCGGATCTCACTCTGGTTGATCTACGAGGTTCAGTAGTATCTTGTTCTGAAGTTTCATGATCATTATCATTAGCTTCCTCACTAATTGGTGTAGGTGTCGCAGAAACAGGTTTCTGTGATGTACTACTTTCCAATAAGGGAGTAGGTACAGTTACCTCGTCAAGTTCTACTTTCCTCCCACTCACTTCTTTCGAGAGAAACTCCTTCTCCAGAAAGTTTCCGAATTTAGCAACAAAAGTCTTGCCTTCGGATCTGTGATAGAAGGTGTATCCAATAGTTTCCTTTGGATATCCTATGAAGACACATTTCTCCGATCTGGGCTCGAGCTTATCAGGTTGAAGCTTTTTCACATAAGCATCGCAGCCCCAAACTTTCAAAAACGACAACTTTGGTTTCTTGCCAAACCACAGTTCATAAGGCGTCCTCTCAACGGATTTTGATGGTGCCCTATTTAACGTGAATGCGGCCGTCTCTAGAGCGTATCCCCAAAACGATAGCGGTAAATCAGTAAGAGACATCATAGATCGCACCATATCTAGTAAAGTACGATTACGACGTTCGGACACACCATTACGCTGTGGTGTTCCAGATGGCGTGAGTTGCGAAACTATTCCATATTGTTTCAAATGTACACCAAACTCGTAACTCAAATATTCTCCTCCACGATCAGATTGTAGGAATTTTATTTTCTTGTTACGATAATTTTCAACTTCACTCTGAAATTCTTTGAACTTTTCAAACGTTTCAGACTTGTGTTTCATTAAGTAGATATACCCATATCTGCTTAAGTCATCTGTGAAGGTGAGAAAATAACGATATCCGCCACGAGCCTCAACATTCATCGGACCACATACATCTGTATGTATGATTTCCAACAAATCTGTTGCTCTCTCCATAGTACCAGAGAACGGTGTTTTTGTCATCTTACCCATAAGGCACGGTTCGCAAGTACCAAGTGATTCATAATCAAGTGGTTCCAAAAGCCCATTAGTATGGAGTTTCTTCATGCGCTTTATACCAATATGACCCAAACGGCAGTGCCACAAATAAGTTGCACTATCATTATCAACTCTGCATCTTTTGGCTTCAACACTATGAACATGTGTGTCACTACTATCGAGATTTTATAAGAATAGACCACTCTTTAAGGGTGCATGACCGTAAAAGATATTACTCATGTAAATAGAACAACCATTATTCTCTGATTTAAATGAATAACCGTCTCGCATCAAACAAGATCTAGATATAATGTTCATGCTTAACGGTGGCACCAAATAACAATTATTTAGGTCTAATACTAATCCCGAAGGTAGATGTAGAGGTAGCGTGCCGACTGCGATCACATCGACTTTGGAACCATTTCCCACGCGCATCGTCACCTCGTCCTTAGCCAATCTTCGCTTAATCCGTAGTCCCTGTTTCGAGTTGCAAATATTAGCATCAGAACCAGTATCAAATACCCAGGTGATACTGCGAGCATTAGTAAGGTACACATCAATAACATGTATATCACATATACCTTTGTTCACCTTGCCATCCTTCTTATCCGCCAAATACTTGGGGCAGTTTCGCTTCCAGTGACCAGTCTGCTTGCAGTAGAAGCACTCAGTTTCAGGCTTAGGTCTAGGTTTGGGTTTCTTCTCTTGAGTAGCAACTTGCTTGCTTTTCTTTTTGAAGTTCCCCTTCTTCTTCCCTTTGCCCTTTTTCTTGAAACTAGTGGTCTTGTTGACCATCAACACATGATGCTCCTTCTTGATTTCTACCTCCGCAGCTTTCAGCACTGCGAAGAGCTCGGGAATAGTCTTATTCATCCCTTGCATATTATAGTTCATCACGAAGCTCTTGTAGCTTGGTGGCAGTGATTGGAGAATTCTGTCAATGACGCAATCATCTGGAAGATTAACTCCCAATTGAATCAAGTGATTATTATACCAGACATTTTGAGTATATGCTCACTGACAGAACTGTTCTCCTCCATCTTGCAGCTATAGAACTTATTGGATACTTCATATCTCTCAATCTGGGCATTTGCTTGAAATATTAACTTCAACTCCTGGAACATCTCATATGCTCCATGACGTTCAAAACGTCGTTGAAGTCCCGATTCTAAGCCGTAAAGCATGGCACACTGAACTATCGAGTAGTCATCAGCTTTGCTCTGCCAGACGTTCATAACATCTGGTGTTGCTCCAGCAGCAGGCCTGGCACCCAGCGGTGCTTCCAGGACGTAATTCTTCTGTGCAGCAATGAGGATAATCCTCAAGTTACGGACCCAGTCCGTGTAATTGCTACCATCATCTTTCAACTTTGCTTTCTCAAGGAACGCATTAAAATTCAATGGAACAACAACACGGGCCATCTATCTACAATCAAACATAAATAAGCAAGATACTATCAGGTACTAAGTTCATGATAAATTTAGGTTCAATTAATCATATTACTTAAAGAACTCCCACTTGGATAGACATCCCTCTGATCCTCTAAGTGATTACGTGATCCAAATCAACTAAACCATGTCCGATCATCACGTGAGATGGAGTAGTTTCATTGGTGAACATCACTATGTTGATCATATCTACTATATGATTCACGCTCGACCTTTCGGTCTCCGTGTTCCGAGGCCATATCTATATATGCTTGGCTCGTCAAGTATAACCTGAGTATTCCGCGTGTGCAACTGTTTTGCACCCGTTGTATTTGAACATAGAGCCTATCACACCCGATCATCATGTGGTGTCTCAGCACGAAGAA
Source organism: Triticum urartu (assembly GCF_056163025.1). Lineage (NCBI taxonomy): Eukaryota > Viridiplantae > Streptophyta > Magnoliopsida > Poales > Poaceae > Triticum > Triticum urartu. Next base: position 671,514,098 of record NC_141874.1, on the reverse strand, counting down.
CTTTCGCAATGGTGCATACTCAGGGAGAACACTTCTTAATAATTAGTGAGAGATCATCTTATAATGCTACCGTCAATCAAAGCAAGATAAGATGCATAAAAGATAGACATCACATGCAATCAATATAAGTGATATGATATGGCCATCATCATCTTGTGCTTGTGATCTCCATCTTCGAAGCACCGTCGTGATCACCATCGTCACCGGCGCGACACCTTCATCTCCATCGTAGCATCATTGTCGTCTCGCCAATCTTATGCTTCCACAACTATCGCTACCGCTTAGTGATAAAGTAAAGCATTACAGCGCGATTGCATTGCATACAATAAAGCGACAACCATATGGCCCCTGCCAGTTGCCGATAACTCGGTTACAAAACATGATCATCTCATACAATAAAATTTAGCATCATGTCTTGACCATATCACATCACAACATGCCCTGCAAAAACAAGTTAGACGTCCTCTACTTTGTTGTTGCAAGTTTTACGTGGCTGCTACGGGCTTAAGCAAGAACCAATCTTACCTACGCATCAAAACCACAACGATAGTTTGTCAAGTTGGTGATGTTTTAACCTTCGCAAGGACCAGGCGTAGCCACACTCGGTTCAACTAAAGTTGGAGAAACTGTCACCCGCTAGCCACCTTTGTGCAAAGCACGTTGTGAGAACCGGTCTCGCGTAAGCGTACGCGTAATGTCGGTCCGGGCCGCTTCGTCCAACAATACCGCCGAACCAAAGTATGACATGCTGGTAAGCAGTATGACTTATATCGCCCACAACTCTTGTGTTCTACTCGTGCATATAACATCAACACATAAAACCTAGGCTCGGATGCCACTGTTGGGGAACGTAGTAATTTCAAAAAATTTCCTACGCACACGCAAGATCATGGTGATGCATAGCAACGAGAGGGGAGAGTGTGATCTACGTACCCTTGTAGACCGACAGCGGAAGCGTTAGCACAACACGGTTGATGTAGTTGTACGTCTTCACGGCCCGACCGATCAAGCACCGAAACTACGGCACCTCCGAGTTCTAGCACACGTTCAGCTTGATGACGATCCCCGGACTCCGATCCAGCAAAGTGTCGGGGAAGAGTTCCGTCAGCACGACGGCGTGGTGACGATCTTGATGTACTACCGTCGCAGGGCTTCGCCTAAGCACCGCTACAATATTATCGAGGACTATGGTTGAAGGGGGCACCGCACACGGTTAAGAATATGATCACGTGGATCAACTTGTGTGTCTAGGGGTGCCCCCTGCCCCCGTATATAAAGGATCAAAGGGGGGGTGCGGCCGGCCAGGAGGAGGGCGCGCCAGGAGGAGTCCTACTCCCACCGGGAGTAGGATTCCCCCCCTTTCCTAGTTGGAATAGGATTCGGGAGGGGGGAAAGAGGAGAGAGAGAACGAAGGGGGGGGCGCCGCCCCCCTCTCCTTATCCTATTTGGACTAGGGGGGAGGGGCACGCGGCCCAGCCCTGGCCACCTCTCCTCTCTTCCACTAAAGCCCACTAAGGCCCATATACCTCCCGGGGGGTTCCGGTAACCTCCCGGTACTCCGGTAAAATCCCGATTTCACCCGGACCACTTCCAATATCCAAATATAGGCTTCCAATATATCAATCTTTATGTCTCGACCATTTCGAGACTCCTCGTCATGTCCGTGATCACATCTGGGACTCCAAACAAACTTCGGTACATCAAAATGCATAAACTCATAATATAACTGTCATCGAAACCTTAAGCGTGCGGACCCTACGGGTTCGAGAAAAATGTAGAAATGACCGAGACACGTCTCCGGTCAATAACCAATAGCGGAACCTGGATGCTCATATTGGCTCCTACATATTCTACGAAGATCTTTTATCGGTCAGACGGCATAACAACATACTTTGTTCCCTTTGTCATCGGTATGTTACTTGCCCGAGATTCGATCGTCGGTATCTCAATACCTAGTTCAATCTCATTACCGGCAAGTCTCTTTACTCGTTCCGTAATACATCATCTCACAACTAACTCATTAGTTGCAATGCTTGCAAGGCTTATGTGATGTGCATTACCGAGTGGGCCCAAAGATACCTCTCCGACAATCGGAGTGACAAATCCTAATCTCGAAATACGCCAACCCAACATGTACCTTTGGAGACACCTGTAGAGCACCTTTATAATCACCCAGTTACGTTGTGACGTTTAGTAGCACACAAAGTGTTCCTCCGGCAAACGGGAGTTGCATAATCTCATAGTCATAGGAACATGTATAAGTCATGAAGAAAGCAATAGCAACATACTAAACGATCGGGTGCTAAGCTAATGGAATGGTTCATGTCAATCAGATCATTCACCTAATGATGTGATCCCGTTAATCAAATAACAACTCTTTGTCCATGGTTAGGAAACATAACCATCTTTGATTAACGAGCTAGTCAAGTAGAGGCATACTAGTGACACTCTGTTTGTCTATGTATTCACACATGTATTATGTTTCCGGTTAATACAATTCTAGCATGAATAATAAACATTTATCATGATATAAGGAAATAAATAATAACTTTATTATTGCCTCTAGGGCATATTTCCTTCAGCCACGAGGCAGGGGGCGCGCCCCTGACCCTCGTGGCCACCCCATAAGGCAGTTGATGCCCTTCTTTCGCCGCAAGAAAGTTAATATCCGGATAGAGATCGTGTTAAAATTTCAGCCCAATCGGAGTTATAAATCTCCGGGAATATAAGAAACGGTGAAAGGGCAGAATACCAGAACGCAGAAACAGAGAGACAGATCCAATCTCGGAGGGGCTCTCGCCCCTCCCATGCCATGGAGACCAAGGACCAGAGGGGAAACCCTTCTCCCATCTAGGGAGGAGGTCAAGGAAGAAGAAGAAGAAGAAGGGGGGCCCCTCTCCCCCTCTCTTCCGGTGGCGTCGGAACACCGTCGGGGCCATCATCATCACCGCAATCTTCACCAACAACTTCACCGCCATCATCACCAACTCTTCCCCCTCTATGCAGCGGTGTAACCCCTCTCTTACCCGCTGTAATCTCTACTTAAACATGGTGCTCAACGCTATATATTATTTCCCAATGATGTATGGCTATCCTATGATGTTTGAGTAGATCCGTTTTGTCTGATGGGTTATTTGATGATCGTGATTGGTTTGAGTTGCATGTTTTATTATTGGTGTTGTCCTATGGTGCTCTCCGTGTCGCGCAAGCGTGAGGGATTCCCGCTGTAGGGTTTGCAATATGTTCATGATTTGCTTATGGTGGGTGGCGTGAGTGATAGAAGCACACACCCGAGTAAGTAGATTGTTTGCGTATGGGATAAAGAGGACTTGATACTTTAATGCTATGGTTGGGTTTTACCTTAATGTTCTTTAGTAGTTGCAGATGCTTGCTAGAGTTCCAATCATAAGTGCATATGATCCAAGTAGAGAAAGTATGTTAGTTTATGCCTCTCCCTCAAATAAAATTACAATAATGATTACCGATCTAGCTATCGATTGTCTAGGGACAAATAACTTTCTCGTAACAAAAAGCTCTTTACTAAAACTAACTTAGTTGTGTCCTTATCTAAACAGCCCCTACTTTTTATTTACATGCTCTTTATTACCTTACAACCCTATCCAACAACACCTACAAAATACTTCTAGTTTCATACTTGTTCTAGGTAAAACGAATGTCAAGCATGCGTAGAGTTGTATCGGTGGTCGATAGAACTTGAGGGAATATTTTTTATGCATTTAGCTCCTTGTTGGGTTCGACACTCTTACTTATCGAAAACTATTGCGATCCCCTATACTTGTGGGTTATCAGTAGCATCATCATCACCGTCATCATGCCGTCGTGCCGACGAAACTCTCCCGTGAAGCTCTGCTGGATCGGAGTTCGTGGGACATCATCGAGCTGAACGTGTGTTGAACTTGGAGGTACCGTGCGTTCGGTACTTGGATCGGTCGGATCGTGAAGACATACGACTACATCAATTGCGTTGTGCTAACGCTTCCGCTTTCGGTCTACGAGGGTACGTAGACACACTCTCCCCTCTCGTTGCTATGCATCACCATGATCCTGTGTGTGTGCGTAGAATTTTTTTTGAAATCACCACGTTCCCCAACAAATACAATGATGTAATATTATCTTATAGAAAAAAAGTAGCTTAGCGAGAATAGGAAATAATCGAAAATGCGGTCGGAGGAGACGATCCATAGTGAGCTAGGGGCAGGAGATGATATACTTAGCGAGCTCGTTGGGGATGACGAGGAAGATGGAGGTAGAGGCAAGAAACCTAGGGCAGGAAGGGCGGTAAGCGGTTGCGGGGTCGTGCCTCGTGTGATAAGGGCTCCTCGTGTTCGTGTGAGGCATTTGGTGGACTGGGAAAAAGCCCAATGTGTTAAAAATGTTGTAGGGATTTTTTAGAGTATAGCTTGGCCAAAATTAAATAAACAAAGCAATTTCACTATCAAAAATTACAGTAATATTCTAATCATTTTTTTACATAAATGTATTGTTATAGATATGTTTTTCAAAACTTTTTTGGATATTACAAAAAGATGTCCCAAAAGTTTGCTCCATCTCAATCCCTAACCCCAATAACATTTGTTTGAGCATGTGTGTGTGTGTGGGGGGGGGGGGTTCATATTGTCATCCACGTCCTCACCTTTCCCGCTCAGGGTGTTGCATTTCTCCGCCTTCCGAGCCTCCTCTATCTGTTGACACTTCTCACAACCAAGCCCAAGTCTGTGGCCGTTGATGTCGCGTTAGCACATCTCCACGCTATCGTGCTCGATCACTTCCACCTCCCAAGCATCCTCCCACGCACAGTTACACCTCCTCTAGGGCTCCTGGGCACCTTCTATGTCTATGTCACGACGCCTACTATGGCCTCGGGCGTCACTGATGCTGGGTATCAAGCCATGACACATCTTCGCCTCCCTCCAGTGCTGGTGGTGAGCTCCCAGTCTGCTCTGGCCATCGTGTCCTCCAACAGTGACATACACAAGGTATTACAAGTTTAAGAATTACAAGTTTTATTTAGATGGAAGGAATTATAAGTTTTAGTCTATGTGACGTCTTTTGTAATAAACGCACATCATCAAAATGCCTAAAATAAATACAGAAAAATATGAGCATTTGTATCTAAATCTACGACTTGAACCCTGTAAATGCGAATACCACGTTGTCTTCCTAACATTCAAGCACAGATTGGTGAGCGAAATTACAAGTTTTGGAAATAGAGTTTTAGTCAAATTTTAGGGATGGGTCAGAGTTGCTATTAGTCTGGAGCATCGCGGAGGAGTGCGAGTCCGACCGCACCGCGACCGAAACAGATCCAGCCCTTGCTGCTCCTCGTCTCCGTCTTCTTGGCCGGGAAGAAAGGAAGGGAAAGGAAGCGGCGGAGACCAGGCGATGGCGGCGCCGCTGGAGTTCCTGGAGGCGCAGGGCTCGACCCGGCCGGAGCTGGCGGAGTGGTACGCCGCCCTCGCCGACCTCTACCAGCGGAAGCTCTGGCACCAACTCACCCTCAAGCTTGACCAGTTCCTCGCCCTCGCCGTCGTCCAGGTCCGGTTGACTCGATCCGCCCCTCCCTACCCCCTCTCCCGGTAGTTCGTATCATGTAGCGCGCTTTGATCTGCTTTTAGGGTTGAAGGAGACTCCCTTTAGGCTCCCTGTTAGGCGAGGCGCCCCTGATCTCCCGGGAAAATATTGCCGCCCTGATTGGGAGTACCTCGTTGTTGGGAGTTGATACCAGTGGGGCTAGCTCCCTTTGGCCGAAGGTAGCTGATAAACTGGATGGTGCCAAGTTGCCAACACTCTCCCTTTAGGGTGTCTTGCACAAAACTGCCTGGCTTGCTTCAGTTCAGAGCAGTATCTTAATTCACTCCGTTGATTTGTTAATTATGTATGCTACGACCTGCACTTCGTTATGTCATGCGACCTGTGATTCACGGGTCGTCTGATGAAGATATTGAGCATTTTTTCTCATGTATTACAAATGTCATGAGTCGTATACTGAAGAGATGTCCCAGTACCTGCATGTTTTTGGTTCAATTCAGTAGCGCAGAAATCTGAAGAAGTATAATCATAATATCTTTGCTGTCTACTATAGTAATATGTCACAGATGTACATGTACCATATTTTCTGTTCTGAAAGTTTCATCATGATTCCTGAAACCCTGAAATACTTGCATTACATTTGGTTGCTTTTTCGAGATATTGCTTGCCATGTCACGGGGCTTATCACCACTGTGTGGTCTTTTCCTTTTGTACAGGCGGGTGATGCTCTGATTCAGCTGTATACTCATTTCATCTCTGATTTCGAGAGCAAGATCAATCTTCTTAAATTTGCTCACTTCGCGGTAGTAGTTTCACGCCAGTATTCAGATAAAGATGCCGGTATAAGCTATCTCGAAGGCGTAATTTCGAAGCTGCGTGATACCAAGGAATCACGGGTTGAAGAGCCCATTCTGTATGTGAAGATGCAGATTGCAAGTTTTCTTCTTGAGAAAGGGAATCAAAAGGAGTGTAAGGAACTGGTAGACGAGGGGAAAACCACTTTGGATAGCATGGACGATGTTGATCCTTCAGTACATTCGACCTATTATTGGTTATGTTCTCAGTACCATAAAGTGTGTCAAGACTATTCTGAATTCTATAAAAATGCTCTTCTCTATCTTGCATACACAACAGTGGAGTCACTTTCAGAACCATTCAAACAGGTATTGTTTGCTTACCTGCTCTTTCGGCATGAAAAGTTGGATTTGATGGTTGCTGTTTCTGATTCCAATAATTACCTGCAGAACCTGGCATTTGACCTCTCACTTGCTGCTTTATTGGGTGACAACATATACAACTTCGGGGAGTTGCTTGCCCATCCAATTGTATGTCCTTATACTTATAATTTATATGTGCATTTCATCTTTGTTGTCTGGTTACACTTTACTACTTACTCCCTCCGTTCCATAATTCTTGTCGTGGTTTTAGTTCAAATCTGAACTAAAACCAAGACAAGAATTATGGCATGGAGGGAGTACGTGATACCCATGGCTACCCCTGTAAAGAGCTAACTGTAGGCTTAGTGATGCTTGAATTGTTGAGTGACACATTCTTGTATAAATATTATTGGTTGCCCATTCTGCTTGCAAGCATGTATACTTAATTCATATTTGAACAAAAAGGAGGATGAACAGTTACATTTAGCTCCTGATCAGACTAGCAGGTCATAAAGAAGTATGTATTTTTAGTTTCTTGTAACGAAACCATGTTTATTTTGCCTTTTTGGCCTATTTTATGTCATTGTGTGAGCTTACATTCAACTGAGCTGGTCATTCTTGATAGTTGTTTTCTTATCTTTGCTATATTTTGCCTCTGACAAGAGCAATTTTTGCCATTAGAATAGAGCTATTGATTTTAAAGCTGGGAATTAAGGGGCATTCTGTTGAAATATCTGGAATTCAGTGTTGAAACAAAGTCGTGATTATATTTACTTTGTGTGGTTCAATTTCTTCATTGAAAATTTGAAGCTGGTGGTGACATTACAATTGGTGATGTTAGCTGTGAAATATTTGGCTGAATTAGTGTCAGGCTGTTTTTCAGCTGTAGTGCCTTCTTTGTGATTTTGGATCACCAAAATTTGCATGATTTTGCTGTATCTGTGTGCACCTCTAATTCCCCTTCCGGATACCATGTAGATCCACAGCCTTGTGGGAACATCGGTGGAGTGGATTTATCATATATTGCAAGCGTTCAACTCTGGCAATCTAGCGTCCTACCAGGAACTCTGCAAAGTTCACGCCGCCGCTTTGAGTGCGCAGCCTGCTTTGGTACAGAAGGAGAGGGAACTTCTTGAAAAGATCAATATCCTTTGCTTGATGGAAATCATTTTCAGGTAATTCATGTGTGGTACAATTCAAGCTAAGATGCTCATCGATGTTACCCGTCTGTTACTATTCAGAGCTAAGCTTTGTTCCCTAACCGTTTTTATCCATTGCAGTCGAGCATCCCAAGACCGTACAATCCCGTTGAGCACTATAGCTGAACAGACCAGGCTCTCAGTTGAAGATGTGGAGTATCTACTAATGAAGAGCCTCTCTGTAAGTCTAAAGCCCCTTTCTCGTCGCTGTAAAATAGTTCCAACCCTAGTTCCAGTGACACTTATTTGCTTATAAGTGAAACGATGACACCGTTACCTTTAAAATTGTAGGCTCATCTTATCGAAGGCATTATTGATGGGGTCGACGGGACTGTCCATGTTTCATGGGCGCAACCGAGGGTCCTTGGGATTGACCAAGTGAAATCCCTGCGTGACCGGCTTGATACCTGGGTCGGGAAGGTGCACACTACTTTGCTATCTGTTGAAGCCGAGACACCCGACCTGGTAGCTTCGTGATGTTCTTTTGGTCCCCTGTTGAACGATGGCTGTGACCTTACACAAAGTGAACAGATGGATTTGAAATTTGTATTGATTCTTAGGCTGCAATCTCGCAAAACCTAGAAAGATTTGTTTGTAAACATGATGATCAGTCTTGTTTTGTTTTGACGTGGAACTCGCTGTATGCGCAATGGCTCTTTCCTGACGCACCAAAGTGAAGTGAAATCTGGTTCTTGTTTGCGTACAAACCCTCTCGGTAGCCTATCATCTAATATAGCAGTCTAAGAGCATTACTAGTAGAACCCCTAAACCCTTGTAGCAGTTTTAAGGGTTGAGAAGTGCCACTTTTTGACACTTTTAAGAGTTGAAAAACAGGGGCAAAGACTAGATCCCTCAAACCCAACCCTTAAACTGCTTTAAGGGTTGGATTTGAGGGTTCTAGTCTTTGCCTCAACCCCAACCTTTAAAACTGTCATTTCATATATCACACATTTCATCATATGACATATCACAAATTTCATCACATTTGACATAAAACAATAATCATTCTAGTTATTATTACAACACCGAATAAAACAATAATCATTCAAATTATTACAACAATGTTTGAGCAAATTACATAATTGTTCGAATCAAATAGGACATAGAAAAGTAAAACAAAGATACATCATGGACCAATGCGCCGCCCATCCAACTGCTAGTGGTGCTCTATTAGATCATCCCGGAGCCGACCATGAGTGGTTGCATCCTCAATCTCACGATGTGCTTGAAGAAAAGCGTGTATGCGAGAAGGATTTCTTTCCGGTTGCACACGGGTACCAACATTGTCATAGAAACAAGGGAGGTTTAACCCTCTTTCATCCTCTAGGATCATGTTGTGTAGAATCACACAACATTTCATGATGTTCATTAAGGTATTTTTGTCCCAAAACCGAGCTGGACCACGAACTATGGCAAACCTTGCTTGCAAAACACCGAAAGCTCTCTCAATATCCTTGCGGTCTGCCTCTTGTGCCCTGGTGAAATGAGCCTTTTTTCTTGTTAAGGGCACCCCATTTTTCTCCTTGATGGACTTCACAAGAGTTGCCCATTCGGGATAGATGCCATCGGTGAGATAGTATCCCATTGAGTACTCATTGTCCATGATTTTGTAGTTGCAAGCTGGAGCATCCCTAGAAATTAATCTTTTGAACAAAGAAGATCTATTGAGGATATTGATATCATTGAGTGTTCCCGGCAACTCAAAGAATGCATGCCAAATCCATGTGTCCTGAGATGCTACGGCCTCAAGCACAATGGTAGCATCACGGCTTTTACCGCAATACATTCCGTGCCATGCCTTTGGGCAATTTTTCCACCTCCAATGCATGCAGTCAAGACTACCTAGCATCCCCGGCCATCCCCTTTTTTCATTCATTTCCATTAATCTCTTTGTATCTTCCTCGTTTGGTTCCCGAAGATACTGCTCACCGTACAGCCGAATGACCAACTTGGCAAACCTACGGACTGACTCCGTGGTTGTATCTTGCCCAATGCGAAGATACTCGTCGGTATAATCCACGGGTATGCCATAAGTGAGTACCCGCATTGCCGCCGATATCTTTTGATATGCACTAAACCCCATGATACCGGCGGCGGATCTACGACGTTTAAGTAATAGGAGGCGGCCTCACAATCGTTGACAATCTTCACAAACAAACTACGCCGCATTCGGTACCTTCTGCGGAAGAGACGAGGAGGGTATGTAGGTACCTCCGCGAAGTAGTCTTCCATCAAATGCTCGTGTCCGAGAGCGCGATTCCGGTAGATGGTGACTCGCCCCATCTTCGACCCTCTCCTCTGATCCATCAGCTTCACGCGGTTTTCAAAGGATTGCACGTCGATGAGGAGGCTCATCATCTCGACGTCGTCGTCTTGCAACAAGTCGTTGATGTCCGAATCGTCGGATGACGACCAACCCGACGAATCGGACAACGAGTCCATGTCGTTGTTGTTCACCTCCATCTACACAATACAACAAACAATAAATTGTGAGTGCCAACAATGAATCAAAAAGGAAAAAAATAAAACAAAAAGGAAGAACAGGAAGCATACCTGCGGGTTGGGGACGGGAGGCGGGGGGCGTCGAGGGGAGGCGGGGGCGTCTGGCGCGGCGGCTCGAGGAGGCCGGCCTGCCTCTGGCCTCTGGGGGGCGGGAGGCGGCTGGGGGCGGGAGGCGACTGGGGGCGGGGGGCGGGGCCGACGACTGATGCGGGCGGGCGGGGGCGGGGCGCCGGGGCGGGAGGCGGCGGCGCAGGAGGCCGGGGGGCGGGACGCCGGGGCGGGAGGCGGCGGCGCGGGAGGCCGGGGGGCGGGGCTCGGGGCGGGAGGCGGGGGGCGTCGAGGGGAGGCGTGGAAGGGCGGATCCGGCGGCGGGGAGCGTGGCACAGGGGCGGGACGGCGGCGGCGTCGAGGGGGGGCGGGGGGCCGGCCGGATTGGCGGCGGGCGACGGCCGGCGGCTTGGGAGGGAGGAAGCGGGAGGTTGGGGACGGGAAACTTCCCTCTCGCGCGACGGGGGAAGGGAGTGCGGGCTGGGGTCGAGCGCCCCCCTCCAACCCTCACTTCTATGGTTTGAAATTGGGTTTGAGGGTTGGACCCTTACTTTTTTTGAGGGTTTGAGGGTTTAGGGGTTCTAGTCTTTGCGTTTTTTTATTGCAACCTGCAAAAAAGCGGTTATTTATGAGGATTTGAGGGTTTAGGGGTACTACTAGTAATGCTCTAAGATCATCTACAACCGGAGCCCTCAAATCCGCCCCAAACGCTTGGGTGGCCTGACCGGACACAAAAACCGCACCCAACCAAACCTCGCAAATCTGCCTTAAATGCATGGATTGATCGGCACTCCTTGTATTCGCCTCAGATAACTGGAGGCCCTCTATACCCACATCGTTGTTGTCCCGTGCTGCAAACGGTCAAGGTCGCTGCCACCAGATGCCGCCTTGGTACGTCCAACTCCTCCCTATATGCACCTCGTGCTCCAGGTGTTCGACGAAATGTCTGAGCCGTGTTTTATATTCTTTTGGTCTTTACTTGTAGGTCACCGATGGATTTTGTCGTGGAATGGTGGCTATGGAAACAACAACCTTGATGAATTCATATTCAACTAGTTCATCACCTCATCGGACTCGGACGACAAAGATGCCAAAATGATGATGATCATGATGAGCATTCAAGAGAAGATGGAGAAGGCAGAGGAGCATGACCTAAACTTTAAGGGCGGCATGAAGGGGCGGAGAGTTATTCCTCATGATAGGATTTCCGGTGCACGACTTCTATATACAGACTACTTCATGACGGACCCAACATATCTTGAAGGCTTTTTTCCGTTGTCGCTTCCGAATGAGCAGAAATTTGTTCCTGCGTGCAGTGACTACCATGGAAAGGGCCGGTGACAACTTCAAGCTGAGGAAAGATTGTTGCAGACAACTTTCTTTCTCTCCTCCACATAAATGCACGACTTCGCTCAGGATGCTTATGGGAAGGCCGCAAATGTAATTGATACTGAAATCCGAATGGGAGAGAGCACGATACTGGAGACAACGGTGCAATTTGCACGCATTGTTGTGAAGGTGTATGGAGCAAAGTAACTGAGAGAGCCAGTTGTGGAGGACACAAAAAAATTGTTGGCAATTGAAGCATCAAGAGGATTCTCTGGTATGTTGGGTTCGATTGATTGTATGCACTGGCAATGGAAGAACTATCCAAAAGGTTTTGCGTGGGTAATATCAAGGTCACGTCAAAAGCCACCGTCATACTTGACGAAGTGTCATCGAAGGACTTGCAAATTTGACATGCTTTCTTTGGCACGTCAGGTTCGTGCAATGACATCAATGTGCTCCAACAATCTCCTTTATTCAAGAGACTTTGTGATGGGGAAGCTCCATCATGCAACTACACTGTCAACGGGCACAAGTACAACATGTGGTACTATCTTGCTGATGCTATCTATCCTCAGTGGGTGGCGTTTGTCAAGACCATATCCGATCCACATGGAAACAAACAAAGCCACTTCGCAACATGTCAAGAGGCAATTAGGAAGGATATGGAGAGAGCATTTGAAGTGCTTCAAGCTCGTTGTGGTATTGTTCGTGAAGTTGCAATAACGTGGAAAACAAAGACATTTGACAGCTCATGACATGCTACGTGATCTTGCATAACATGATTATCAAGGATGAGGGTGAAGGGGTAGCCTGCACGCATGATGTCGACAAGCCTGATGTTCAGGTTCGTCTCTCAAAACAAGAGGCAGAGCATGCTAACTTTCTAGAGATGAATGCACACCCACAAGATCAACAGGTGCATATGCAACTTATGAATGATCTTATGGAGTATATGTGGGTCCATACTGGCAGTGAATTTTGCATTTAACTTGTCAATTATGCACCAGGAACAATATTTCGGCTTGAACTATGTTTGAATTATGATTCTTAAGTATGAATAATTTGTATTTATGTGCACTGAACTATGTTTGGCCAAAATAATCAACGCGCATTTGTTTGCATGTATTTAATGTTTTGAAAGTAGGGATTGTGATGCAAAATGCATTATTTGATGTCCGTCACTGTTTATGAGCACATCTAGACAAGTCCGCGGAATGAATTAGGCAATTTCTGGTTGTAAATGCTCTGACACACGTAAACAAGTACCGTAACAAATAAATCACCGAGACTGCAACACTCATTGAGATCTTTTTTAACACAGTACATACACAAACGCTCATATATATACGCACATACACTCATCCCTATAAACACATGCACGCACAACCTACCCCTGAGACACCTTCGAGAGATTAAGTTGGTGCATCATCTTGAGATTGACGAAGTTGCCACAGACGCCTTCGTAGTCGTCGTGAATGTCTCCTCCCGCTGAACGCACATCGTCGAAAGACCCGAAATAAATCTAGAAAAATGCAAACACCAATGTCTAGGACTTGAACTCTGATGGGTAGGGGATACCACTATGCTCCCAACCATCCAGTGCCGGAGCCAGGGGTACTCCCTGGTATTCCATGGAATACCAATGATTTTGGGGCAAAAAAATTATATATACATTAATACATGTATATTATGTATATATACTGAAACAGCCAAAGCGCATTCGACACATGTCCAGGTCCAGCCCACACAACAACTCAAGGCCTCAAACTGGTCGACTCTAGTCCAGTACACATCATCTATTCTCCCCTGCTAGTTGGCACTTCGTCCTCGATATCTTTCCCTGCCGCCGTTTTCCCTCTAGTTAGGGTTCCGCCGTTTTCTCCCGGGGCGATCTCATCGCCGCCGTCGAGGCATCTTTCCCTGCCGCCGACTCTCGTCACGCTATCCGCTGGGAGCGATCCAGGCATCGTTGCCCGCTCTTGGACTGGACCGGGACGGGGCGGAGTCTAGGGTTCCCCCCAATAAACCCGATCTGTTCTCTCATCGGGTTAGGGTTCTAGATGGCTGGTGAAGGGGCCGCGGGCTCCTCTGGACTCACCGACGTGGAGAAGATGATGATGGAATTAGGCCTTCGTGAGGAGGATCTGGATGATGTCGTTTTCGATGAGAAGGAAGCGCCGCCGGAGTCACCACGGTGGGTCGCGCTGATCAAGGTCAATACGAACAAGAGCTACAGCCAGACGTGGTTCTATCGGAATATGCGATCTGCTTGGGATGTGGCACAGGAAGCGAAATTCAAGCCTTTGGAGGAGAATCTGTATACTGTTCAGTTTACTTGTTTGGGAGATTGGGAGCGAGTAATGCAGCAGGGGCCGTGGAATTTCAGGGGGGATGCGGTGCTTATGGCACCATATGATGGAATCTCGAAGCCGTCTACGGTCAAGCTGGAGACCATTGACATATGGATTCAAATCCACGACGTGCCAGATTTATATGCTCATCTAGTCAGGCCTCTGGCAGCTAGAGTGGGCGAAGTTTTGTTTGTTGAAACCCAATCCCATGACTTCACAGGGAATTTCTACCGCGTCTGGGTGCGTATCAATGTCCACAAACCACTAAAGAACGCGGTTTCAATGATCAGAGAAGGACAGAGGCAGATTTACAAAGTCAAGTACTAGAGATTGCCCGACTGGTGTGCCGTCTGTGGGATGATGGGACATCTTTTCAAAGAGCATGGCAATGGGATTCATCCCCCCTCTGCATTAGTCTTCAAGGAGCTTCGGGCTGAATGTTTTATGAACAACAGAAGAGGCCCTGGCGAAGGACGGGCACGTCGAGGGGGCCGTCGTGGCGGCCGCTTTGGAGGAAGATCAAGGAGCGGGGCTGATAGCAGTCTAGCTACCACCCAACGTCCGGATAGTACTCAGGAGGAAGACGCAGCGGTGGGGGAGAAGATAGACGTGGACATGCTTGATTCAAGTAGAAAGAGGATGAACCCCGCTTTTGCTAATGATACTGATAAATCAATAGTACGAGTAGTTGATGCAATGGCCAACAGCGCCAAGAAGGTGTCCGGGCTGGAGTTAGCGGTGGTTCATCAGAACTCTACTCCCATAAGCCCCCCACCAAAGAGAGAATCAAAGAGGAACAAGACAGAAGAGGATGGCAGGATCGTCAACCCGGCGGCTAAAAACTTATTGGCGGGCTCCCTAGAGGAGCGCCGCCAGGCCCAATGAGTGTCTTGAGCTGGAACTGTCGTGGCGCGGGCAACGCTGCGACAGTTCGCGAGCTCCGCGGTTTCGCGGAGATTTTTGCCCCTACCCTGCTTTGTATCGTAGAGACACAAATTGATAGAGAAAGGGTAGAGAAGTTAGCTGAAACTCTTGGTTATGATAATGGCTACGCTGTGAGTAGTCGAGGTAGAAGTGGAGGTCTAGGGATTTTTTGGAACAATTCAATAAATGTTGAGATTTTGGGTTATTCTCCGTATCATATTGATTGCTCGATTGTTGAGGAAAACTTGAATCCGTGGAGGATGACCTTAGTATATGGGGAAGCTCAGACCCACTTGAGGCATCAAACATGGGATACTTTAAAAGGGATCAGCAATTTGAGAGATGATCCATGGCTGTGCATAGGAGATTTTAACGAAGTTTTACGTCCGGAAGAGCAAGAAGGAATCGGAGAAAGGAGTAACGCTCAGATCCAGGGTTTCCGGGAGGCCGTGGACGTTTGCATGCTTATGGATATGGGCTATCAGGGACAATTCTGGACGTATGAGAAGAAAGTCACTAGAGGGAGCTATACTAGGGTGAGGCTTGACCGAGCTTTGGCAACGGCAGACTGGAACGAACGCTTCCCGTCGGCACATCTGAAACATCTTACGGCGGCCACCTCGGATCATTGCCCTATCTTACTTACCATGCATGATGGGCCAGTACTGAGAGCACCGAAATCTTTCAAGTATGAGGTGATGTGGGATACTCACGAGAACCTGAGTGAGACACTGCTCCAGAGCTGGACAGCAGGCAGTGCCACAACGAGAATGCAAGAGTTGCGTGTCAAACTTGGTCGGGTGGCTGCAGATTTGGGACGTTGGAACAAAAATACGTTCGGGTCGGTACGCAAGGAGATCAAGGGTCTCAAATCGGAACTCGAACGCTTGCGGAGCAACCCAGCGAGGACGGGGCCATCTCATGTGGAGCTGAAGATCAATGAAAGGTTGATTGAACTGTTTCATAGGGAAGAACTGATGTGGAGGCAGAGGTCGCGGTTGGAATGGTTGTCGGCGGGAGATAGAAACACTCGTTTTTTTCATCTTCGTGCAAGTCAGAGGCGCAAGAGGAATATGATCAAAGCTCTTCCCAACTCTTTGGGAGCGATCATTGATGATCCGGGAGCGCTGAGATCTATGGTTTCAGATTTTTACAAGAGTCTTTATACTTCCGAGGGTGTCAACGGAATGGATCAGGTCCTATCCAAAGTGCCCGCAAAGGTAACTCAACAAATGAATGACATTCTTTTAGCTCCATATACTAATGAGGAGGTGAAGACAGCCCTTTTTTAGATGTTCCCGACTAAGGCACTGGGGCCTGATGGATTCCCAGCACACTTCTATCAGCGTCACTGGGATATCTGTGGTGAAGAGGTGACCCATGCAGTGCTCAGGATCGTCAGAGGTGAGGAAAGTGCTGGATGTGTGAATGATACGGTTTTGGTACTCATCCCAAAGGTTTTGAACCCGACTCAGCTTGCTCAGTTCCGTCCCATTAGTCTGTGCAATGTCATCTACAAAATTGCTTCAAAGGTTGTTGCCAACAGACTTAAAACAGATACTACCGGATATCATATCTCATGAGCAGTCAGCTTTTGTCCCCGGTAGACTAATCACAGACAACATAATATGTGCTTATGAGTGTCTACACTTTATGAAGCGGAATAAGTCCAGGTCCAATGTTTTTTGCGCGTTGAAACTTGATATGATGAAAGCCTATGATAGGCTTGAGTGGGACTATCTGCAGGCCATGATGGAGAGATTGGGTTTTGCACAGTCATGGGTTGATACAGTTATGAGCATGGTTCGGTCTATCTCTTTTTCAGTCATGTTTAATGGTGAGAAGCTTGAACATTTTGTGCCATCCAGAGGTATTCGGCAGGGAGATCCCATTTCCCCTTATCTTTTCTTAATAGCAGCAGAGGGCCTTTCGTGCCTTTTAAAATCCAGTTCTGAGTCGTCAGGTCTTGAGGGAATCAAGGTGGCTCCTACAGCTCCGGTTGTGAACCACCTCCTTTTCGCCGACGATAGCCTGTTGCTTTTTAAGTCAAGTACGGAGGGTGCGACTGCGGTATCAAACCTGTTGGAAATTTATTGTAATGCATCTGGCCAGAAGATCAACAATGACAAGTCATCTATTTTTTTCAGCAAGGGCTGTCCACAACAGAGAAGAGATGCAGTCAAGGACATTCTGCATGTTCATAATGAGTCGTTGAGTGATAAATATCTGGGAATGCCTACTGATGTTGGCCAAGCAAAGATGGGAAAGTTTAAGTATCTCAGAGACCGGATATGGGAGAAGGTGAGAGGATGGATGGAAAAACTGTTATCAGCTGCAGGTAAGGAGGTACTAATTAAATCGGTGGCTCAAGCAATACCAGTATATTCAATGGCTTGCTTCCGCTTGCCGAGAGGACTATGTGAGAATATTACATCGATTATTCGACAGTTCTGGTGGGGGAGTAAACAAGGCAAAAGAAAGCCAGCATGGGTGGCGTGGGACGTGATGACACACCCCAAACATTTGGGAGGTTTGGGTTTTCGGGATATGGAGATCTTTAACCTGGCCTTGTTGGCACGACAGTCTTGGAGGCTCTTGCACGACCCCTCCTCTCTGAGTGCGCGGATCCTGAAAGCAGTTTATTATCCGCATGGTACAATTCTTGAAGCTAAGCTGGGTAGCCACCCCTCACAAATCTGGCATGCCATTATTGACGGGAGGGATGTCCTAAAGTAAGGACTCGTCAGAAGAATAGGCAACGGAGCGTCCATGTATATATGGGAGAATAACTGGCTTCCCAGGGTTGGTCCGATGAGGCCCATCACGGCGCTGGTGGCGAACCCCCCAGGCTTGTTTCTGAGTTGATTGATGCCTCGACGGCCAGCTGGAGAGAAGAGCTTGTCCGGTCAGTTTTTATTCCTTTTGATGCAGATGCTATCTTGGCAATACCATTGTGCACACGCAATGTAGAAGATTTTTGGGCTTGGAGTGCTGAACGACGGGGTGTCTTCTCAGTTAAGTCCGCATATCAAATGGTGCTGAACACCAAATACCAGAGAGAGAATTGGATAGATGAAAGTGCCGGGGTCTCGGATATGACTTCTCAAGGGAAAGCATGGACCTCTTTGTGGCATACTAAGGTTCCATCGAAGCAGAAAATCTTTGCATGGCGTTTAGCCCAGCACTCAGTGCCGACTGCGGATGTTCTACACCATCGTAACATGTCTCAGTCTCCGCTCTGTGCGCTGTGTGGAGCCCCGGACTCATGGAGGCACGCATTGCTGGATTGCACCATGTCGAGGTGCATTTGGGCTTTATCGGATGAGCATGTGGTGGAATAGATGAGCATGAACAACGATGGTGACGCGAAGAACTGGCTTTTCGCTATGCACAAGGTCCTTGATCACACAGCTTTTGTGAAGCTAATCATATCACTTTGGGCAGTGTGGCGAGCAAGGAGAAAGGCGATCTACGAAGATATATTCACTAGCCCAATGTCTACTCACCAGTTCATTGTCTCCTACCTGAATGATCTCAAGAGTGTTGAAACATCGGGAAGGACGGCAATTGTCCAATCTACCTCTAGACCAACACAGTGGCTTCGCCCTCCGGCGAGTCTAGCAAAGATCAATGTTGATGCGGCAAAAAGAGGTAATCAGGGAAGGGGTGTTGTAGCTGCAGTATGCCGGGATCAGAACGGTCTTTTTTTGGGGGCCTCGGCGGTCGGTTTCCGCGGGATTGGTGATCCCACGACACTTGAGGCGATGGCAGTTCGAGAGGCTCTGGCTCTAGCTTAGGATCTTCATGAACAAAAAATACATGTGGCTTCTGATTACAAGGTGGTGGTGGACGACATCAAGCAACAATGTTTGGCAAGCTATGGTGCGATAATACATGAAATAATAGAGTCTAGTAGGTCTTTTACTATTTGTAACTTTGTCCATGAGTTTAGGAGCTCGAATTTCGAGGCTCACAATCTCGCGAAGCACGCTCTGAAGTTAGGGGTGGGCCGCCATGTTTGGTTAGGTCATCCCGGAAACCTTTCTTTCGTCCCTGTAAACGTTGTGACGAATTAATAAAGCTTCGTGGGTTTGTCTCAAAAAAAATCTATTCTCCCCTGCTCCCCAGGACCTAGCTGCCTGCAGGCTGGAGCCGCCCGAGGTGGTGGCGGATGGCACCTGCAGGAAAGTGGTGGCGGCGGCGCGGCAAGCAAGCAAGTCCGCGAACTGCCACTCCGGGTCCGGCCCTCTGGCCTCCGCTGTTCCCAGGTCACTGCCCTCCGCAGCTCTGCCCTCGGCGCCCGCCATTGTAGAAGCTCCACGAGATCCATCCGCCCAGGTAAATTTATCCTCTGATTTAGAACAGAATAGAAAGGTCAAGAATCAGCCATAGTAATAGTATAATTCTGGCATTATGTTGATGGTTCATAAATCCTTTCCATCTGCCAACTATTAAAATAAAAATCATGATCAAGTAATCATTTAGAAATTTTCAGACATATCAACTATGCAAACAACTTTAAGAGCAGGAGATTTTACTATTATAAGAATATATTTTCCAGCAAGCTTACTGCATGCAATGCAGCTGTGTATTTTTCTATTTTCATTTTCAAAAGAAAAAAAATCCAAGAAATTATTTATTGGCAAGACCAAAACTCCAAAAGTGCTATTGAATGTGACCACTTGGAGCTTTGCTGGATAGTTCATTGCCAGGCTTTGTATGTGTGTGCATCAGCTACTGATTGCAACTTTGATGAAATTTTAGAACGTATCTGATATTTTTTCTTATGTTCTTGTAATGTAAGAATTTGCATCATTGCGGACATTTGTGTTTGTTTTCTATTGCATTGGAAAAAAAATCTGGCTCCGCCACTTTCTATTGCATTTCCAAAAAAATTCGGACATCACTGCCAGTTTCTATTGAATTACAAAAACAAATTTGCAATGAATACCCAGGAGCAAATTTCTGGCTCCGCCACTGCAACCATCCAACACTGGTTAGAACCTGCGAACACATGGAGAAATGCAACAAAAAACAACGAGACTCCAACCCGCAGGACACAACATCGATGCGCCGCAACACGACCAAAAGCTAGGAGACGTCAATGTCGTCGACCCTGCACAGCTGCAGCTCCTCCTCGAACACGTCGAGCTCCCGATCGTAGCACAACTGCAGCTCCTCCTCGAACACAAGGTCGAGCTCCGTCGACGCCCCTGCGGGGGCACACTACACCATGACAAAAAATTAAGGGCAATTAACTGCCGGGAATAAGCAAGAATTGGGGGCGAGTAACTGCCTGGAAAGCTTTATATGCCGGGCAATGATGTATAGGTCAATGCATCCGCCGGGAATATGGAAGCTAGGTGGACAGGCCATCTGCCGGCATCTTTTGGGGCGGCCCAATTACCCCAAATTCATTTTGGGGGCGAACGCACTGCCCTTAACGGGTGGAGGCCCAAAAAGCGCGCGAGGCAAGTCGCGGGAGAATGAAAAATTAATTAGAAGACACTGGAAGCATACCGTGGCCTTTTCCCCTCCTCTTTCCCCTTCTCCACATACTTCATCTAAAAAAAAACACATCTCGACGCTCTCCCTCCCTCAGCAGCCGCCCGCACTGCATCTCGCCGTCGCCGCCAAACCCTAGCACCGCCGCCCCTCCGTCGACCCACCGCTGCCGCGCCCCCATCCCCTGCATCGACCCACCGCCGCCGCCCCTGCGTCGACCCGGCGCTGCCGCCCCTATCCCCTGCATCCACCCGTCGCCTTCATCCCCTGCATCGAGCCACCGCCGCCGAACCTGCATCGACCCACCGCCGCCGACCCCATCCCCTGCATCGACCCGGCGCCGACCCCATCCCCTGCATCGACCCACCGCCGCCCCCATCCCCTGCATCGACCCACCGCCGCCGCCCCTGCGTCGACCCGGCGCTGCCGCCCCTATCCCCTGCATCCACCCGTCGCCTTCATCCCCTGCATCGAGCCACCGCCGCCGAACCTGCATCGACCCACCGCCGCCGACCCCATCCCCTGCATCGACCCGGCGCCGACCCCATCCCCTGCATCGACCCACCGCCGCCCCCATCCCCTGCATCGACCCGGCGCCGCCGCCCCTGCATCCACCTAGCACCGCCGCCCCCATCCTCTTCATCCACACCGCAGGAGCATCCCCAATCCAGCCCGCCGCCCCTGCATCCACCCAGAACCACCGCCCCCATCCTCTTTATCCACGCCACAGGAGAATCCCCCAATCCAGCCGGACGCACCAGCATCACGCAATCCAGCGCCGCCGCCCCATCGCCTCCATCACCCCACATAGTTGTCCCAGTGTACAGGCGAAGCTGAATTAAAAAGATCTCAGCTTTGTGGGATATACATACAAAAACTTTGATGCTGTGAAAGGATTAAAACATGCAGGTTTGTGTCTTTGACATAATTTTGTATGTTGTGAAATATGGCTGGATTACAAGTATGGATTTCTTTTCTAGTGTTATTGGCATTTTCTCATATCATACTCATTATGTTTTGTAAACTTATAAATGACAGTTTTTCATAGTATAAACATGCTATTAGGTAGCTTCACCACTTGATGAAAAATGACCAGTATCTAAGTGGCATACATGCTGTTTATAATCCTTTGTTGTTTATTAATCTATAAATGTTTGCAGATATGCAAAGGAGCTCATCACTAAAAAGGCCCTCTATTGGTGCTATATTCCCCAAGAACAACGCCTCCCGATACCCTTCGCCATCCTCACCCCTGGTTCACCTCCTCTGCCACCTACTCGTCAACTGATCAGCAGGAGCAGCAACAGCCTGAGAGTCGCAGATAGAGGTTGCACCGAGTTCTGTTCTCTGTTGTCACAGGTCTGCATTTAGAACATGCACAGTTTTTTTTGCTGAGGTAGTAAACTTGGCTATGAGCTATGAGTCTAATAGAAGATCCTTGTAACTTGAACTGTCAGAACATGATTCCTAATTTATGCCTATCAGGTGCTATTTAGAGTATATGACTTGGTACTTTTGATTTAGTTTCATTAATGATCTGGATGATAAACTGGACAAGTTTGTGGTACCTTTTGATATGCTAAATGTAAGATCATAACTGCATGCTAGTTGGTTATTGTTCTTCATCTAGGGTAATTATATTTTTACGCGTTCCAGGAACCAGCCTAAACCAGACTTTAAGGACAAGTTTAAGATCTAGGTTGGGAAGTGAAGAAGGTATCAAGCTGCAGCCATCAATAATTGAACAAGTGCCACTTCCAGCTTCTGGTGAGATTCTTGATCATAAGACTTGATATTTTTTATATCGTTGTGTGGTATCTTCTGATTTTAGTTTGAATACCTTGTAATTTGATTCTATCATTGCATGGTAATATTAGACTATATTTCGAATATTCGAGTGTTGCTCTGGTTTGTAATTATTGATTTGTGTTGGCTTGCGATAATTAGGCAAGGGTTCAAATTTAGTACAAGCAACTAGTGATGGACAAGAGTTGGATGGATCATGCTAGGTACAACATTAAGATGAACACGCTTTCCACTTCATATAATATTATCGAAGGATTATCTATTGATGAATCAATAATTGTAGGCATACAAAAACGTATATTGAAGGGGTCAAACAATTTATACAATTTGCATTTACCAATTCTGCTAGAGGGAGCAAGATATTATGTCCTTGTAAAATCTGTGTGAACTGTGCATGGAAGGAATCTAGTGTTGTCTATGAGCACTTAGTATGCGATGGGTTCTTGGAAGGGTATAAAAAATGGTTGTATCATGGGGAGGGACCGTTATGCCTTCCACAACAGTGCGAGCCTGTCAAGTTTCAAAACGACGAGGTTGAAGATGAGGACATATTTGAGGTACTTGATGAGATACCTGAAATGCTTGAAGATATAGGACATGAATTTGGTGAAGTTGGGGATGGTGGTGGGAATGATGGTGACCTAAGGGAGGATGGAAGTGATCCAAATATAGAGGCCTTTCACCAATTATTAGATGATGCAGGGCAACAACTTTATCCTGGGTGCACAAGCTTCTCAAAGCTACACTTTGTAGTTAGATTACTCCACACCAAATTTCTTGGGGGTTGGAGTGATAAGAGTTTTAACATATTGCTCGAGCTGCTTAATAAGGCCTTTCCAGGGGACTCGCCACTTCCTAAGAACTTTCATGAAGCAAAGAAGATGATAAAATGCCTTGGACTAGGTTATGTTAATATACATGCATGTGAGAATGATTGCATATTATTTCGAAAGCAATATGCAAATGCAGACCAATGCCCTATATGCAAAACTTCTCGGTGGAAATCTGAAAAGAAGAGCCTTGATGGGAAACGTGTACACCAAGTACCAAGAAAGGTTCTTCGTTATTTTCCAATAAAGAAGAGGCTTCAGCGGCTGTTCATATCAAAGAAGAGTGCAACAGATGCAAGATGGCATGATGAAGGACGCATAAGAGATGGTTTAGTGAGGCATCCTGCAGATTCTCCTGCATGGAAACATTTTGATATGTATGTGCTGTGACAGTGCTGCGCATCCAAATTTTATTTATAGATGGTCCAATGCTGCTAAACATATTACCAAAGAAACTTATTGAAAGGGACTGCTTATACTGAACTGCAAAGGAAGTAAAGAGTTCACAAGCGAACCAGAATACTAAAATATCGGTGCATATAGAGAATAATAGATCAAAGCCATGTTTTCAACACATAACATAAGCAGATTGGTTATACTGTGAGATGTCGAATTAGCATCTTCCTTTCTTTCCTCTTTTCATATTTATTGGGTTCATGATGAAGGACAAACTTGAAGGAACAAAAGAGCAGGGCTCTTAGTTAAACATAAACATAAATTCACGAAACCAATTTCAATATTTACCAATAATACCTTTATCATGAGATGTGCTAGCATACTTTCTCTCAGAATCACCGTCGAAGTTTGTAGTAGAAGTCTTCGCTGGCATGCGGATGCCCTGTCACCGGCCGGGAGCAGAGGAGTATCGGGAGGAGAGGAGGACGGCAAGGGTGAGCAGCCAAGGGGGGGCGCATGGAGGCGGAGGAGATGGCCATAATAGTTTTAGGCATATGATTTTTTAAGGACGGTACACTGAGTCGGGGGTTTTCTGTTCGGAAACGGGTTCTAGTCGGACCGGGTCCAACGCAAACCTCTTCGGTCCGGTCCGGCCGTTTCCGTTTCTAACCCGATACGATACGATACGATAGACGCGACCTGGTTGCCCACGCGGAGCTTCCCTTCTACTGTACCCCCCGCCGCCCTTCCCCTGGCCCTGCTGTGTCCGGTTCAGTTTACACTCACGCCGCGGCCGCGCCTCCTCGACTCTTCCCCGAGAATCCAGAGGTGGGATAGGGGGACGAGCGAGAGGGGGAGGCAGAGCTCAGCATCTTCCAAGCCGAACGCCGAGGACATCTAGCTCACATCCAGGTAAAATCATCCGTTCCCCATTGCCCCCCGGCCCCCTTTTTTCGGTGTATTTCCAGCGCTTTTTTTGTTAGGGTTCCTTGATTTGGTGAGCGTGCGATTCCTGGAGCGAAACCTCCGCCCGTCCGCTCGTGCTTCGGTCGCCGTCGTGGGGTTCGGCGGGGTTTTGCGCGCTGCGGGTTTCGGGGCACCTGCGTGTAGTGCGCCGTTCTACTACTCAGTACTGACCAGTGCTGATTTGTGCCAGATGCGATTTAGGGTTCTTGAATGGGGAGTGCCATAACTAGGGTTCGATTTTGCTTGACTGCTCGTTGTGTATGCTAACTATGGACCATCTTTCGCGCTTTCCCAGGACAATGCCTCGCAAGGTTGTCTCCGGCCCCGACTACGACGACGACTATGCTGATTATGAGGATTATGAGGATGATTATGATGATTATGATGAGACTGGATATGCTGATGTTAAGCCCCCTGTGAAGGAGAAAGGTACGCGGCCGTCTGTGCAAGCTACTAGTCTGTCTGCGTACCGTATTCACTGCATCAGTTATAAGTAGGAAGTAATTTCAGTTATAAGTAGTTGCAATATCATATCTGATCAACTCCGCAATTGAAGCATTTTAAGTTGTTTGGCGGCAACTGTTGTACAGTTGTAATCTCGAATGCACCGATACGGATACGGGTATCAGTATCGGGCCAATACGGATACGTAAATTCGTCATTTTGAAAAAGTGCCAATACGGATACGTTTTACTATTTATTTATTTTTCAAAAAAAGGGATTCAGAATGTCAACCGTGACCTTTCTACATCCATGGATTCCATGGTTCCCTGTCTTCTTTAGCAAATGAGCAGAAACTCTAGAGTAGCTACTCAAAGCTTCATGACCACAGTAGTCGCATTTCCATTTAGTGTTGCCTCCTCCAGGTGATTTCTCTATGATTTGAACATGGCTGCACAATGGTGCCCTTAGATTTGTAGGTACAGTAGGAGGTTCAGCAGGAGGAGATGAGAAAAATGAGATCTTCACAGATCAGAGGAGAAAGAAGAGGGGATGAGCTTGGCTGGGCAGGAAAAAGGAGAAGAGACGTTGGTGAGGAGTAGTAGCTCGTCGCCGGCTAGCCGTCGCTGCCGCCGGCCCTGAGTGAGTAGCTGCTAGGTACGCATCCACCAACCGCCGCCTGGTGTGAGCTCAGGAGGGAGGAAAGAAAACTGGGAGGGAAAGGAAGGGGGCATTGGGGTACTAGGGTTGCTGTCTGCCTCTTAACTGGGCTGAGTGGTCTCTTAGATGGGTTGGGTCGTATCCAAAACGATCTGAAAAAGTATCCTTCAAGTATCTGAATTGTTTTAAATCCTTTATTCATGGATACTCCTTGGATACGTATCGGGGGCGTATCGGAGGAGTATCGGTATCGGATACGGTATCCGATACCGATTCGCTAGTTGCCTGAAGTATCGGTGCATTCGAGGTTGTAATGTTCATGTTATACGTCGGTTTTCCGTTATGCTTGCTACCACATTTATAGTCTCGGTATGACCAACAGAATTCCACATACTCTATATAAAGCTCCCCAACACCATTGTTAAACAAATTGGGATGGCGACTGAGCTTATCATTAATGATTCCCTGCTCTTCCGTTGATTTCTGCTGCCTGTTTAGCCCATCTATTAATGTTAAATGCATGTGCACGTGTCTGTTTGCACCGCAGATGCACATGTGATATAATGTCTTATTACCTTTTAAGTGTCCATCTTCTTCTGCAAGGCGTTGTTGTCTATATGATAATTTTTTGACTGAAAGTCAAATTGTTTCGTCCATCCAGTCTAGCAGTCAAAACTTACTCACAAAATACGCAAAATAAAATGTTGTTAAAACTCGAAGCTTAGCAGGTTGTCGGTTGGAATTAGCCATTTTTTCTTGCTGGTTATTTGTTGAATGTTGGGGTGTATCCATCATACAATTTCAATTATTCTAAGCTTCTAATATACTCCCTCTGTAAAGAAATATAAGAGCATTTAGATTACTACTTTAGTGATCTAAATGCTCTTACAGTTCTTTACGGAGGGAGTAGTTCTTATGGCCATACACCTTTGGATGATTTTGCACCTTAGTGGAATATGTAGTTTCTTTAGGCATTGCGTTACTCTGTCAGTCTCTTGATTAGTTTAAGTGCCTGTAGTTTGTCTCCTTGGTCTCATATTATGTTGCCACTCTCTTGTATAGAATCATCGAAGAAGTCTTCAAATGCAGTGCCTGTGCTTTGGAAGTGCTCCATGTGCACATTCGATAATCATGAAACTATGGTATACTGTGAGATGTGTGGGGTTTTCCGGGAATCCTTCGTCAAATCTGGCAAGGATGTTTCGATCAAAGGTATTTGAGTCTCATACATGTCTGAACAATTCTGATTATTGGCATATACATAAGGGTTGTAATGTAATCTTATATGCTCTCGTTGCAACTAGTAGAATCTGTCAACGGAATATCAAACAATTCTGGGACATCTGCTCTGTCAAACTCTGATTCTACCAAGATGCCAGCGAAGACTTCTACTACAAACTTCGACGGTGATTCTGAGAGAAAGTATGCTAGCACATCTCATGATAAAGGTATTATTGGTAAATATTGAAATTGGTTTCGTGAATTTATGTTTATGTTTAACTAAGAGCCCTGCTCTTTTGTTCCTTCAAGTTTGTCCTTCATCATGAACCCAATAAATATGAAAAGAGGAAAGAAAGGAAGATGCTAATTCGACATCTCACAGTATAACCAATCTGCTTATGTTATGTGTTGAAAACATGGCTTTGATCTATTATTCTCTATATGCACCGATATTTTAGTATTCTGGTTCGCTTGTGAACTCTTTACTTCCTTTGCAGTTCAGTATAAGCAGTCCCTTTCAATAAGTTTCTTTGGTAATATGTTTAGCAGCATTGGACCATCTATAAATAAAATTTGGATGCGCAGCACTGTCACAGCACATACATATTAAAAGTGGTTCAATGGTTGGACTTGTTGGAAGTCAATAACTTTGTTGACATCCCTTCTGAATCAAGTTAGTTCTATTGTTAAGGGTGAATTGATGAACTAAGGTTGCAGTGCTGTACATACTACTCCCTCTGTTCCTAAATATTTGTCTTTTTAGAGATTTCAAATGGACCACCACATACAGATGTATATAGACATATTTTAGAGTGTATATTCACTCATTTTGCTCCGTATGTAGTCACTTGTTGAAATCTCTAGAAAGACAAATATTTAGGAACGGAGGGAGTATTACCTATTGTGAACTCTGTCCTTCCTTTGCTGTTAGCGTTGTTTTTTGCATTCCTTAATTATTAATCATTTGTGTCTCAACAGTCAATTCCACACAGTTGGCGTCTATTGGTAGCTCATCAAGCACTGGAAAAAAGAAACAACCCGTAATCTCTGACAATAATGTGCCAATCGAGAGGACACCTCAATTGATTGCTGATCATTTTCAGCTAAAGGAGGACCAGGGTAGTAGTAGTAGGGCTAGCAGTTATGCTCAGAATAAGGGTTCCATGGAGACACTTTCTTCTGACATAAGCCAGCTAAGTATCGAAAGGAATAATGTCAATGTTGCACAGCCTTTACCTGAAGAGTATAAGCCTGAGGGGTGGATGCTAGCTGATCAGGAGTCCGGGGTGCTGAGCCAACTAAACCTTGCAATAGTATGTTACTACTCATCTTTTGCTGTGACTTTTAAATATGGAATCTGCTCTTTTCACATTTCCTCTTCTAAAAGAGATTTTGCTTTGTCTAAAGATGTACTTGTCTCTAAACAATTTCGTTAGGTGGGTCATGTTGATTCTGGCAAGTCAACACTCTCTGGGAGATTGCTACACCTATTAGGGAAGATATCGAAAAGAGATATGCACAAAAATGAGAAGGAGGCTAAGGAAAAAGTAAGTTGCTACTGCCTTTGTGTCAGTCCCCCAATTCATTTTGGCGCACAAATCTGACTGTTTGTGTGCTGTCATTTGTTTATCCAGGGAAAGGGGTCATTTGCTTATGCATGGGCCATGGATGAGAGTACTGAAGAAAGGGCAAGAGGTGTCACAATGACAGTGGCTGTCGCCTATTTGGAGACCAAGAAATACCGTGTAGTTTTGCTTGACTCTCCTGGCCACAAAGATTTCGTGCCAAATTTGATATCTGGTGCAACACAGGCTGATGCAGCTATTCTTGTGGTTGATGCATCAACTGGTTCTTTTGAATCTGGTATGGATGGGGAAGGAGGGAAAAGTGTTGGGCAGACAAAGGAGCATGCTCAGCTTATTAGAAGCTTTGGTGTTGAGCAACTTATTGTTGCAGTCAACAAGATGGATGCTATTGGGTACTCAAAAGATAGGCTGGAGTTCATCAAGGTACGACTTGGTAGTTTTCTGCGGTCATGCAACTTCCGGGATTCAGCTGTTACCTGGATTCCTCTTAGTGCTGTAGAGAACCAGAATTTGATTAAATCTCCTTCAGATGCTCGTTTTACCTCCTGGTAAGCTCTGTTTCAAGTGGACTTTGTTTCTTTTTGATTTACCACTTTAGGGTGAATTTCTCCAGTGCAGCGGATGTTGTAGCCTCTCTCTAGTTAAATGTTTGGTTTTATGTGCCAACTTTGAGAGTGTTGATCTGTGGACATATATAGTCTTGGCAAATTTTTGCTGTTTTTCTCACAATTTGAATCTTGAATGGATATATCCTTTCAGGTATCAAGGGTCGTGTCTCTTGGATGCTATAGATTGCTTGCAGCTTCCTTCTCGGGATGTTTCAAAGCCCCTCATTCTTCCTATATGTGATGTTATCAAATCTCAGTCGACAGGACAACTGGCAGCTTTTGGAAAAATAGAAACTGGCGCTATTCGAAATGGTTCAAAGGTAGATTCCTCACAAACTTTTCTCTTCAGAAGCTACCATTATTCCTGTATTGCATTGAGACCGGTTGCTATAATGAGAGTAGATTAATTCAATTCTATTTAGAGCATGATCTTGCTAGTGACATGCCAATCTTTCAGCAATAGCATGATGCGAGAATTTGTCATGGCAAAATTATGTCCCATTCTTTGCTTTATAACTTAGTTGAATGATTTAGTGCTACAATGATCTTGAAAATATTTTCCAGGCAATAGGTTTATGACTGAACTGAAACTAGAGCAGGATGCCTATGTTTCCAATACAGAAATCCTTACCAGAACAGAGCAATAGGGCCAACTATTGATCTTACTTTCCCTTGATAAATAGTTTGGATTGGATAAACGATTTTTTTTGGAGACATGCACGCGCAATTATATTTCTCCTGACTGCTTGGATCTTTTCCTTGTGCAGGTCTTGGTTTTACCTTGTGAGGAAGTGGCGACAGTGAAATCCATTGAACGAGACTCTAGTTCATGCAGCATAGCGAGAGCTGGTGACAATGTGGCAGTTATTTTACAGGGAATTGATGGTAGTCGAATAATACCTGGCGGGATTCTTTGTCACCCTGGTTTCCCTGTGCCTGTAGCCAACTACTTGGAGCTTAAGATTCGAGTGTTGGACATCGCCATCCCAATTCTCATTGGTTATCAGGTAAAGAAATGTCATATAACCAAAGCCTTGTTTGATTAGCTTCTTCTCCAGCATAATCATATCAATTTTATTGACCTAGGTGGAGTTTCACATACATCATGTGAAGGAAGCTGCAAGAGTAACGAAAATCGTGGCGTTGCTTGACAAGACAGGCAAGCCAAGTAAAACAGCACCGCGGTTTCTTAAATCAAAGCAGAATGCTGTTGTGCAGGTAATCAACGAGTACTAGCCCTCGTGAACAGCTAACTTTTGTGAAGTTATATACCTTGTGAATGTTGTGAAAACTGTTTGCATTCTTGTAACATTATTGCTTTTTGTCAGGTTATGCTAGATCAAGCGGTCTGTGTCGAGGAATTCTCGAAATGCCGAGCTCTTGGAAGGGCATTCTTAAGGTCGTCTGGAAGCACGATCGCTGTCGGTATAGTGACTAAGATAATGAGGCAGGATCAGCACTAGAGGACCCCTGTCGTCCAAAACCCGGGCCAAGTTGCTGCCTTGCAAGATCAGTACCTACCGACTGGTACTGTAATACCGGCGCTGGCAAGTTTTGTTCTCTGTTCGCTTGTCGCCGTTGCTGTTGTGCATTAGTGCTGAGTTATGCCTTGTAAAAATGTTCACACCTGTGAATGACTTGTATACCTTGAATGCTGAGTTAGTTTTAATTAAGCTGGGGAATGCAGTAACTTTTTTTGGCAGAAAGCAGCCTGTTACATTTCTGAATGGGTAATGTGACAATTAACCTGTGCTGTTAGAAGAAAGGGTGAATCAATCATATATATTCCCACGTTCACCTCTCTAGCTAAACTCCTACCTAAATTTTCACAAACCTCCACACGTACCCTCGTTCACCTTTAGCTAAAGTTTCACAAACCTCTAAGCTAAAATCAAACTTTCATCTTTGCCAGCGTGGGCTTATTCAACAAACATGGATCCGGAGTCCAGAGATCGAGATTTGTCGAGGGAGCTCGGTGGCGTCTAGGCAGGGGAGTTAGTATGCTCCAGCCCAGAAACTCCGGGAAACGGCTCCAGCGAGGTGACCGGGAGGTGATCTTCTGCCTTCTCTCGACACCAGCGACGTCGTGGGTCCTCGTCCTCTTCGTGTGTTGCTCTAGCGGACGAGGACCCCAACAGTTGCTGCATCAATGATGGAGACGGCGCCACGTTGGAATAATCTGCTTATGCTCTTTCTCCATCTCGGTAGCGTTCTAATGGTCTTCAGATCCGTGAGATTTGTCTGATGGTCGACGCACAACGCTTTCTCGGGTGGCGTTAGCATCGCCTATTACAGTTGTGTTTGGTCTTTTGCAATAGGGTGTGTGGATGGCGGCAAACAACGATGTTCCTCTTCTTTGACCGCGTCGGATGAAGTTGACGGTGCTGAGATGTAACAGACATGAGAAAGTATCCCAGCTGACGTGCTAAAAAGCCTCGATCGCGTCGCTTACAGCGATTCCGTTCGTCGGCCCGAAAAGCATCCTTATACCCGAAGATGCTCCTCTAGATATGGGTATGATGGCAAATCCTTTTTTTTTCAGTGTTGCCTCGGCGACTGTGAAAGACGATGGTGGACGACCTTTCAGCGTGACACAAGATTCCGCCAGAGTAAAATTCTAGTTTTACTTTTTGTGTAGTCTTTAATGCAATATTGCAAGACATATATGTATGTCTCTTATAGTGACATTGTGTGTACTTTGTGTAACCCGGCTTTTTAATGAAATATATGTGGTTACTTTAAAAAAGAAACTCCAGGCGGCCGTCCTTGCTCGCCCTAATGCAATCAATGTATGAGACTGGCTAGATGTCAGTCGATTATTTTTTTGTCAATCGATCTG
This sequence comes from Triticum urartu, assembly GCF_056163025.1. Taxonomy (NCBI): domain Eukaryota; kingdom Viridiplantae; phylum Streptophyta; class Magnoliopsida; order Poales; family Poaceae; genus Triticum; species Triticum urartu. The sequence goes on along the minus strand of NC_141874.1, from coordinate 671,482,180 downwards.
TTTTAAGTCGTCACATGTGAATGAATGACCATGTCGCTTTCTTCAACCTCCTTCCCATCCTCATGTTCATCTTTTTTCCCAAACCGTCTCACGTACCACCAGTCCAACCGCATGCTATTGCCGCCCGCGACCGGCGCCGCTCCCGTGCTTGCCTCACCGCACACCGCCATCCCTCTAACCCCGACGAACCTCCATATTTTTCCGTCAAATCTATATCCCCGCGCCCCTATCATAGATACCCGGCAAGCATGCCACCCTAAGATAGACACCCGGCGAGTCTGTCTTCCAAAGATAGACCCAGATGGTGCTGCTTCTTCGGCGAGCCGAATGCTCCTTCCTTCTCTCCGGCGGAGGCGCAAAAACCACGCACGCGGCATAAGCAGTTCAACGCGCGGGCCGAAATGGCATCGCGTGCCGCTTATTTCATGCGCCCGCTTTCGCGCGCTGCACACTCGAGCGCCTGCGCCGCACCCTCTCCGCCACGCCGCTTTCGCCCCGCCGCCGGCGAATTCGCCCGATGGACGGACGATGGAGCTACCATGGGCGGCATGGGTAGCTTCGGAGCTACCAATGGAGGCCATGGGTGGCTTTGGAGCTATCATGGGAGGCATGAGTTTTGCATCTTTCATGGGAGGCGTGGGAGTATCTCCGGATGACATGGGTGGACGCATGTCTTCCAGTGTGCCTCACATACCTTCGCATGATGCCGTTGGAGATCTTGCCAACGCCTTTCGAGCTCCCCATGATAATGCGGCGCGACACAATAATGAGGAGGAGGAAGAATCATTTTTGGAGGATGAAGAATCAGAGGAAAAGGAGGACGAAGACGAGGATGAAGCATGATTGTTGATGTGCCATTTGTTTGTATGAACTTTTATGTCATGAACTTCGTTGCATGATTTTGAACTTGGTTGGATGATAATGTGATGTGGCATGATTTTGAACTTTTATTTATGTCATGAACTTGTTTGGGTGATTTTAAACTATGCTATCTCTTGTTTTGATGTTTGAAATATCATCATATTGTCTTCAAAATGCAACATATGACAAACGTCGGCTGCTCGCGCCTTGCAGTTTAGCACGTCTGCTGGAGCGGCTTGGGCACGCTATATTTTGCAGCGGCCGCTGGAGCCAGTGCACCGCGACGCGTAAAAACTGACAATTCCAGCGATGTAAACTGTTTTTTAACGCGTCGCGTGTTGCGCGGCCGTTGAAGATGCTCTTTTCTTATGCATGCAAAGTTGCAAACCCAGTTTTTAAGGAATGGACGCGGAAAGTACACTTCTATATGCTGTTGTATGATCACAAATCGTCAGTTTTGTCGGAACGAATAACCAAGAAACCCCAATTACAAAATAAATAAAAAAGAATATGAAGAGCTCAAGAGCGAGAGAGGAAGCTCAAGAAAAGAAGACTTCTCCGACGAGCTTTGTCACGAACACATAACGTGGCAGCGTAAGCCAACGGCCGTACCCGTACGTGACGCATCCGTTCTCACGACCCGATCTTGTCGAGGCCGTCGGCGACGGTCTTCATCTTGGGCCGGAGCTCCGGGTCGGCCTCGGTGCACGCCAGCGCGACGTGGAACGCGGCGACGATCTCCTTCTTGGGCAGCGCCGGCGCCTCCCGCAGCAGCGCCGGGTCCACCATCTCCGCCACCGGCCGCGCGTCCTCGAACCCGCGCCGCACCCACCGCACCGCCTCCGGCACCGCCTCGTGCTCCGCGCTCCCGGACCGGTCCGTCGTCGTCGTGGACGGCCCCGAGAAGGACGCGGACGTCGACGGCGACGCGTGGTCCGCCGGCCCCCGCCCCGTCAGCAGCTCCAGCAGGATCACCCCGAAGGAGAACACGTCCCACTTCTGCGCCGGCCGCGCGCCCGGCGCGCGCGCCTCGGGCGCCCGGTAGCCGCTCGCGTGCGCCTGCGCCGGCGCCGGCTTCGTGTAGGGGATGGCGCCGCCGAGGAGGCTGCCGCCGGAGGACGGCGGCGCGGCGTCGGGGCCGCAGCCGGCGATGGCGAGCAGGCGGACGAGGCCGAAGTCGGCGACGCGCGGGGTGAAGTCGGCGTCCAGGAGGATGTTGGACGGCTTGACCTCGCCGTGGACGAACCGCCGGGTGCTGCTGCACTCGTGGAGGTACGCCAGGCCGCGCGCCGCGCCCTTGGCGATCTTCAGCCGCGCCGCCCACGACAGCACAGGCTCGCCGCTGCGACCTGCAACGTCGACATGGGTGTATTACTAACCATAGTAATTGATGGGCATTTATTCTGAATAAGAAACAAAAATGCTACAGACAGAATTAACGTCCACATCGCCAGAAATAAAAACTTTGGCGCTTTGCACGGACACAAGCAGCCATGACATGCCACTGTTCATGGACACTGACTGCATATGAGGAAGAGGAAGGGATTTGTGCAGCGAGCATTAATTGCCACGTTGTGCCTGATTTGTCATTCACTTGACAGTGGTACTAGTAATTGTTGCCGCAAGCACATGGCTTCTCACAACACGCAAACCAAGCATTGCTGCCCGCACACACCACTTTTATGGCGTCCTGACAAAGTTGTCAAGCTTTGCCCTATCAAGGCCCGAAAGCCACATAGAAAGGCAGCATCAACAGCAGCCTCAGCAGTCAGCACTACACTCATCACGGATCACCCAGTAATCAAAAGCGCTCGTTGATCATGCTCATGCATGCGCGTCGCCGAGGCGTGCCTCCGCGGTCTCAATTATCATCACCTCTCCGCGCTCTGCTTTCTGCTCGCGTGGAAGGCCTTTTCGGGTCATGTTTAGCCCCGGAAGATCATTCTGTTAGGCCGTGACAGTGACAAAGGTTCCAGGCCTAAAAAGGTCCCCTTTCCCCCCCTTCCAGGCTCTGCAGTCTGCACGAAGGAATCAGGATGCTGGAAAGGCATTCCTTTGCCCTTTCCCTCTTGGTTTGTCAGTATTGTGCAAGTGCTGGTATGGAGGATACCTTAAAAATGACATGATCCCATGAGGCATTGGACTGTAAAGCGTGCGTGTACGCCATAAACAACACGTAGTTTTTGGTGCAGCATATTCAGTTAGCGGCCGGGCCCAGCTTATGGCGCGACTCTTGGCTCTTAAGTCACGCAACAAAAAAAAAGCTCTTAAGTTACGCTAGCAACTCCCCTGGTTTTCAAGCAGACAGCGACGGCTCGCTGCTGTTACTGGAGAGCACGAGCGAAGACACGAGGCAGAAATGTTTTTTCTTTCTTTGCATGTCACTGGAACCATCCATCCGTCCGGTCGACAGCAGATGCCCGGCATGGGTGGCAGAGTGAGTGTGGTCCATCTCCGTCCGGGGACACAGGTCGGTGCCGTGTTTGGAAGCTTTCGCTCTCGCCGCTTGTCCTGCGGTGGATCGAATCGCCTGACCGGTCCGTCGTCCGTTAGGAAACTGTTGATGGGATGATGCCTCCGTCGCACGGCACGTCGGCACGGCAGGTGGTTCGATCCTATAGATAGAACATGCCTCGTGGTGGCATCTTCAAATCCTACCGCTAAACCTAAAGGTGACATGTTATCGGACAAAAGGGCGCAAAGCCTCCAAGACAACGCCTTCAAAAAAGACTAGCCGCTCACATGTCAAAGTCAGTTGGTTCGCCAGACTAAGTTAGACCCTGGCCTATAACCGTCAAACCAATATCTTCGAAGCAGCCTTATCATGCCAGAAAGGTTAGATCATGGGTTGTCACCTAGGAGCTATGTCTCTCACCAGTCATTGTCCACCATTCTAGGTCATGCTCACACAGAATTAGGCGGGACAAAGGATACATCACCGGAAGGGAAGACAACACCGCGCCGCTTCCGATCATTGCCGCACCGCCATCTCGCCGATGGCTGCCGTTTGCGCCTAACAGTCGCCGCACCAAGATGCACCACCTAGATGTCATCAATGGTCGTTCCGGCCCACGATGGAGCCAACGTTGGCCTCGGTAGGGCCCTTCGGCAACGGTGAGGGGGAGGATCATGCCGCCTTGCCCAACCTCCCTACGAGACCGGTCCGACGTCCGATGCACCGCACATGACCTGCATGATTCGGCATGCCTCGCGGTCGCGAGCTGCACCAGCCTGCGTCCGCCACCCCATCGTTCAACACATTGGGGTATGTCGGATCTGCATGTCCCAACCACCACGCCATGCGAGCGTCTCTAGAGACGTCTGAGAGGGGCCGCACGCCGAGGTGCAACACGATTAAGCTTGATCCATGCTCCAGCCACATGCCAAATCCACGTCCGGGGTGCTGGTGGACCATGTGCAAACACTGGCTTGACCTTCCACGCGCAGACATCGTTAGTTGCATGCGAAGGGAGATGCCCTGCGAGCTGGTACCGCATGAGCTTTGCCCGACGACGACGAGGATGGAAAGCAGAAGAGGAGGGCAAGGAGTGGGGGATGGGTGGGTGGGAGACGTAGAAATTTATTTGATGGTGTGTCATGGATTAAAATAAGGAGGAACCATACCCTAATTCTACTACCTCTGTTTCGGTTTATAAGTCCTACGCGTATATCTAGGTTGCCAATTTTATCACTTTAATATAAACTATATGACATAAAAATTATATTATTTGAAAATAGAACATCTAAAGTTTATATTGGTATATTTTTTGTAATATATGACTTGTATTAGGTTGGTCAAATTGACAACCTAGGGGTACGCGCATGCCCTGTAATCTGAAAGAGAGGTAGTATGTTTTTTGTTTGGCAAAAGTTATGACCCTTCCCGTGCACTGAAATTCTTGCCACGTGTCATCATTGGTTGTACTATTATTATGATCCAATATATCTTATATTTTTACAGGGGAATATACCACATTTCAATGCTGTTGTCGTGCATTTAATACGTAATCAAGCAACATAAAAGTAAAATAAAAACTAACCCACACTCTATTAAGATGATTTACTATCCTAGTGAGTTTGGCTTCAAGTTATATTACCAGGAGCAGCAAGTTTTGTTCAAAGCGAAAGAGCAGTAAGCGAGTTGACCGGTGTTGTTATAAAAAAGAAAAGTTGACCGGTGTTACTTTTACTTACCACGCAGCGCGGTGGCGAGGTTGCCGTTGCCGACGAAGTCGGTGACGACGAGCTTCTCGTCCGGTGACCAGTAGTAAGCGCGCAGCCGCACCACGTTGGGGTGCCGCACCCGCCCCATTGCCCGCGCCTCCGCCCTGAACTCCTTGCACCTCTCTGCGCCACCACCGCCGCCGCCCAGCCGCCGGACGGCCACCGGCGTCGAGCCATTGCCCACCACCACCTTGTACACGATCCCCTTCCCTCCCTTCCCCAGCACATACGCGGACGACCGGAGCAGCTCGTCCAGCTCCATCCGGAATCCCCGGTCGATCGCCACAAGCTCCCCGTCGGCGCCGCTGCACTTGCCGTCTCCTTCTTCCTCGTCGTCCGACGAGCCGTCAACCCAACCTCTGTCGCGGCGGCCCCAAATGCAGCCGCACAGCCCCTTGTTCCGATCATCGTCGTCGTCGTCTTCGGCGATTGCGCGGCCACGGCCGCCGCGGCCTTCCCTCCGGTCCTTGACTTTCCAGTATATGTACACCAGGATGATGCCGACGAGGGCGACGCCGGCGGCGTCGGCGACGGAGATGAGCGCTATCAGGCTTGATTTAATTGGCTGGTGCTGGCTGTCGTTAGAGGCGGAGGCTGTTGATGAACTGGTGTTCTGTGGCGGCGGCGATTGCGTCGGCGGTGGGACGGCTCGGCAGGCAACTTGGAGCGGGAAGCCGCAGAGAGCGGGGTTGTTGAGGAACGCGGTGGGGCCCTGGCTGGCGAGGGAGCCCGTCTGCGGGATGGCGCCGGAGAGGTTGTTGAAGCGGAGGTCGAGAGTGACGGTCGCCGGGAGGCGGCCGAGCTCCGGCGGCACGATGCCGGAGAACTGGTTGTGCGAGAGGTTGAGTGTGCCGGAGAGCTTGGGGAGCTGGCCGAGGTCCGGCGGGATGGAGCCGTTGAAGGCGTTGGAGGAGAGGTCGAGCTGCTGCAGGCTGGACAACTCCGGCCAAACACCGGCGGGCACCTCGCCAGAGAAGGTGTTTCTGGAGACGATAAGACGCTGCAAGCTCCGGCAGTTCCGGAGGTCGAGCGGCAGCTCGCCGGAGAGCGAGTTCCGGGAAACATCGAGGTTCTGCAGCCTCGGGAGGTCGCAGAGCGCCATGGGGAGCTTGCCGGTGAGCGCGTTGTTGTAGAGGAAGATGGAGTGGAGCGAGGAGGCGTTGGAGAGCGCGGCCGGGATGCCGCCCGTGAGGCGGTTGTCGTGGAGGTTGAGCCGGCGGAGGAAGAGCAGCGAGCCGAGCTCGGAGGGGATGTAGCCGGCCACGTTCTTGCCGGCGACGGCCAGGCCGACCACGCGCGGCTGCGAGGAGATGTTGGCGCAGGTGACGCCGGGCCAGCGGCACGGGTCGGCGTCCGACTCGGACCACTTGGCGAGGGCCGAGGCCGGGTCGTCGGTCACGGCCGCCTTGAAGGCCAGCAGCGCGAGGCCGTCGTCGGTGAGCGCCACGGCCGGCGCCGGCGGCAACGCGAGGAGCAGCAGCAGGAGGAGAATCGTGGTCGGGACCGTCCTCATGAGCAGAACAAACTCTTCTATCGTCTGTGTTAGCGTGTGTCCCTGGCTAACACTGACTGTCAGTGGCCACAGAGAGGCGCGGCAGCAGAGGTTAGAGGGGTTATAGAAACCGACAGATCTGCGGCAGCGCTGCGGTTGGAATCGAGTGGACACCTTGGATTTCGAAGGCGCCCCGGATGTGAGTGGTGGTGATGGAATTTTTCTCCTTTTCGTTGGCATGCTAGGAGTAGTGAGGAAGTGGTTATGCGTGAAAGATGGTTAATGGTGGCTGTCTTCATTAGAGTGGGTAGGGCCCCGGATGTGGTAATGGGGCTCGTAGTAGCCGGAGAGAGACGTGTGGGGGAGGGGAGTACAAGGGAAGCAAAGTTGTGTGTATGTGCGCTTCGTGGCTGGACTGTAGAGTATGATGAAGGACGTTGCGGTGAGCCAAAGACTGGAGGACGGCCGGGTAATCATTCCTGTGGGTATGGACTTTAGGTGGCCTGGTTGGTGAGGTGAGTGAGTGAGTGAGGCCTGTTCGTGCACTTGCCTTTTGCCATATGCATCTTACTGTAGAACCAAGTATATCTGCTATGTTAGGGCATCTCGAACGTCGACCCTCAAACTGCCCGCAACCGTTTGGACTGCGCGGTCGGGATGTGTTTTGTCATTCAATGCGGAGCTGTATCGGTTCGCTCGGCAGGCAAACATAAGGTATTTTTTTGAGTCTAAATGCACCTTCGTGATGTTCCTTGGTCCCTCATTGAACATATTGTCGAAACTAAATCCGGCAGATCTCTCGGTAGAGTATACTAAACTAGGCTACTTGGCATGATGGTAGCAAAAACACATGATTTTAATCAGGTTCAGGCTTTCTAGAGGAGATAAAACCCTGCACCCCGCTTGTGCTTTATTATGTTGGGGTGTATGAAGAGTAAAAAGTACCGAGAGATTTCAATGTGTCTATCTACGAACCTGGCCCCTCGGCTTATATAGCGTACCCCGGGGGGGGGGGGGGTCCTACGTTACATGGATGCTAGTCATCTACGTACAAGGAGGTAGAATCCTCCATGACCCCAACATCTTTTCTTGCCCATCAAAGTCTCCTGGAATCTTTTTTAACATTCCATGGGTCGTCTGAAGTGGCCCATGATGGAACCGACAAGGGGTCCTCAGATCGGTCCACCAGGGCGAGAACTGTCATGGTAAGAGGCCCCTTAGCTGGGAATCCTGTTGGGTAACGTAGCATGTAATTTAAAAATAAATTCCTACGATCACGCAAGATCTATCTAGGAGATGCATAGCAACGAGAGGGGGAGAGTGTGTCCACGTACCCTCATAGACCGAAAGTAGAAGCGTTAGGTTAACGCAGTTGATGTAGTCGAACGTCTTCACGATCCAATTGATCTAGTACCGAACGTACGTCACCTCCGAGTTCAGCACACGTTCAGCTCGATGACATCCCTCAAACTCTTGATCCAGCAGAGGGTTGAGGGAGAGTTTCGTCAGCACGACGGCGTAGTGACGGTGATGGTGATGTGATCCGCGCACGGCTTCGCCTAAGCACTACGACGCTATGACCGAAGAAGTAAACTGTGGAGGGGGGCATCGCACACGGCTAAGGAACAACTGTTGTACTTTGGGATGCCCCCTGCCCCCGTATATAAAGGAGGAGAGGGAGGAGGCCGGCCAAGGGGCGCGTCATAGGGGGGAAACCGACTAGGACTCCCAATCCTAGTCGCCCCCCTTTCCTTTCTTTCGGAAGGGAAAGGGGAAGGAGAAGGAGAGGGAGAGGGAGAGAAGGAAAGGGGGCCGCGCCCCCTCCCCCTTGTCCAATTCGGACTCCCTTGGGGGGGAGGGGGGCGCCACCCTTGCGGGCTCCCCTCTCTCTCCACTAAGGCCCATGTAGGCCCATTACTTCCCCGGGGGGTTCCGATAACCTCCCGGTACTTCAAAAAAATACCCGAACCATTCCAGTGTCCGAATACCATCGTCCAATATATCAATCTTTACCTCTCGACCATTTGGAGACTCCTCGTCATGTCCGTGATCTCATCCGGGACTCCAAACAATCTTCGATCACCAAAACACATATCTCATAATACAAATCGTCATCGAATATTAAGCATGCAGACCCTACGGGTTCGAGAACTATGTAGACATGACCGAGACACATCTCCGGTCAATAACCAACAGCGGAACCTGGATGCTCATATTGGTTCCTACATATTCTATGAAGATCTTTATCGGTCAAACCGCAATAACAACATATGTGATTCCCTTTGTCATCGGTATGTTACTTGCCCGAGATTCGATTGTCGGTATCATCATACCTAGTTCAATCACGTTACTGGCAAATCTCTTTACTCGTTCCGTAATGCATCATCCCGTAACTAAGTGTAGGATCGAAAGTATGTCTAGAGGGGGGGGGTGATTAGACTACTTGACCAAATAAAACTTATCCTTTTCCCAATTTTAGTTCTTGGCAGATTTTAGCAACTTTGGACAAGTCAAGCAATCTTAACACAATTCAAGCAAGCATGCAAAGAGTATATGAGCAGTGGAAAGTAAAGCATGCAACTTGCAAGAATGTAAAGGGAAGGGTTTGGAGGATTCAAACGCAATAGGAGACACGGATGTTTTTGTCGTGGTTCCGATAGATGGTGCTATCGTACATCCACGTTGATGGAGACTTCAACCCACGAAGGGTAACGGCTGCGGAGTCCACGGAGGGCTCCACCCACGAAGGGTCCACGAAGAAGCAACCTTGTCTATCCCACCATGGCCGTCGCCCATGAAGGACTTGCCTCACTAGCGGTAGATCTTCACAAAGTAGGCGATCTCCTTGCCCTTACAAACTCCTTGGTTCAACTCCACAATCTTGTCGAAGGCTCCCAAGTGACACCTAGCCAATCTAGGAAACACCACTCTCCAAGAAGTAACAAATGGTGTGTTGATGATGAACTCCTTGCTCTTGTGCTTCAAATGATAGTCTCCCAACACTCAACTCTCTCTCACAGGATATGGATTTGGTGGAAAGAAGATTTGAGTGGAAAGCAACTTGGGGAAGGCTAGAGATCTAGATTCATATGGTAGGAATGGAATATCTTGGCCTCAACACAAGTGTAGGTGGTTCTCTCTCAGAAAAGGTAAGTTGGAAGTGTAGGTTCGTTCTGATGGCTCTCTCCACGAATGAAGAGGAGGTGGAGGGGTATATATAGCATCCACACAAAATCTAACCATTACACACAACTTGCCAATCTCGGTGGGACCGAATTGATAAACTCGGTCGGACTGATTCAGCAAATCTAGTGACCGTTAGGATTTTCGGTGGGATCGACATGCAACTCGGTAGGACCGATATGGTTAGGGTTAGGGCATAACGTAATCTCGGTGAGACTGATTACACAAACTCGCTGAGACCGATTTTGGTAATATGCTAACCAGAGAGTTGGTCAGGTAAACTCGGTGGGACCGATGCGCTCATTTCGGTGAGACCGAAATGTTACGAAAGGAAAACAGAGAGTTTACATTGCAATCTCGATGGGACCGATCTCTCATCTCGGTGGGACCGAAACGTTACGAAGGGAAACAGAGAGATTACAATCCCATCTCGGTGAGACCGAGATCCCTATCGGTGAGACCGATTTGCCTAGGGTTTGTGGCAGTGGCTATGACATCTGAACTCGGTGGCGTTGGATAGAAAGAATCGGTGGGGCTGAGTTTGACTTTTGGTTTAGGTCATATGTGGATGTGAGAAAGTAGTTGAGGGCTTTGGAGCATATCACTAAGCATTTTGAGCAAGAGCCTCATTAAGCAACACCTTATCCCTCCTTGATAGTATTGGCTTTTCCTATAGACTCAATGTGATCTTGGATCACTAAGATAGAAAATGTAGAGTCTTGAGCTTCGAGCTTGAGCCAATCCTTTTGTCCTTAGCATTTTGAGGGGTCCACTTTTCTCATCCATGCCATGCCAATCATTGAGCTTTCCTGAAATATTAATCTTGAAATAGCATTAGCTCAATGAGCTATATGTTGTTAGGAATTACCAAAACCACCTAGGGATAGTTGCACTTTCAATCTCCCCCTTTTTGGTAATTGATGACAACATATAGATCAAAGCTTCGACAAATGATAATAAGAATGAAAAACATTGTCGCTTTGAGAAGTATGTGAAAAGCAAGAGCTCCCCCTAAATTTGTGCATAGTTTAAGATTTGCTTTGGACTGCAAATGCACAATGAGTTAGGATCATGGGTTACTCTTCCATGTCACATACATCTTGGTGGAGCGCTCAAAATGATAATAATCAAGTACATGCACTCATCACCAAGCAAAGTGAATGATCATATGGGGATATAAAAGGATAATGTCATCCAACAAGCATTAAGGTAGCATATGATCAAACACATGATCATCCAAGTATCACACAAAAGCATAAAGTATCTCAAACAAGCAAATAACAAAGTTCAACCACCAAAAAAAACAAGAGAGAACAAAGAGCAACACTCTCTCTCGAAGCCTATGATCTATACATTTTCTCCCCCTTTGGCAACAAGTTACCAAAAAGTTCATAAAAAATGCATAGTGCTAGATCGACTCTCAGGCTTGGTCTTCAGGTAGTGGTGTAGATAAAACTCCAAGGACGAAGGCATCAGTTGATGTAGATGGAGCTAGTGGAGTGGGTGCTGGAGCTGGTGGCACTGAAGCTGTAGCTGGTGCAGATGAAGTTGCTCTGGTGTCTGTAACTGGCACTGCAGCAGATCTCTGTCCTCTAGGCACTCTAGCAAAAGCATTAGTGGTAGACTTGCCCTTCTTCTCCTGCACTTCATCCTGAAGTTGCTCAACAATTGACTGTATCTCTGTGACCTTCACATCTAAATCATAGAACTTCTGCTCCATGATCCTCTCCAAGCTCTCCTGGTTTTGAGTCAGGGTGGCCAATCCCTTCTCCATCCTCAGAGTGGAGGCAATCAAGTAGCCAAGCTGATCTTACTTGCTCTTCAGAAGATACTAAGATGCCTCGTCAATGGTTGGCATCTTTGCAACCTTTTCAGTCCTTGCCTTCTCCCTCTTTGCTTGTGATTGCACAAAAGATGGTTCATTCTCATCCATCACCACAGTGTTGTCCTCAAAGTCTGGGTAGATGGGGCATATGTTCCTTGTCCAAGAGATATGTGCCAGTGCCCATCTTGGAGTTGATTAGTTCGTGGATCTATGGGCATACCCACAACTTCTCTTCTGATCTGCAGCTGTTCTTTATAGTTTCCACAATTAGGCTCATGACTTTGAACTTTTGAGGCACATCAAATATGTGAAGCAGGTTAATTGCATGGCCTCTTATCATCTTGTGATCACCCGACTTTGGCAATAGAGTGTGCCTGAGGATCCAGTTGATTGTTGGCAAACCTGATAGAAGGTAATGTACTGATCCAAATTTGTGTGTCTCAAGAGCAGCATCTGGGATCTCTCTGTACATATGTGCCATGGTGTTGTGATCCTTCTTCTTCTTGGCATAGACATCCAAGTCATCTTCATTCTCCTTAGGAGCATTGATCAATTTTGCCCATTCTTCAACTGTTGACTGGTACCTAGTACCTTCAGACATCCAGACAATCCTTCCATCTAGGTAGAAATGAGCTGTGGAGTAGAACTTCATAATAAGCTCATCATTCCACTTTGTGAGCTTCTGCCCAACAAAGTCCTCTACTCCACAAGACTTGAAACTATCATAGACTCCAGGATAGTGTTCTTCATTTTCCCTGATGTACTCCCAGTCCACCCATCTCATATCACAGACTATAGGCTTCTTGTCAAGCAACACTGTCTCATAGAAGTCATGTTGTTCCTTTGTATGGAACCTGTAGTCCACAACAGTTCTTCTCCTGACTGCATAGGGATCAGTCAATCTCCACTATCTGAGTCATGCATCCTTCCTAAGCTTCATGTCCTCAGCTACTGGATGAGCATCATTGTGATCTGGAATTTTGGGCTTCAACTTCCTCAAGACATGTGACTCATCATCATCTTCTTCTATAGTAGCTTCAGTCACTGGGCCTTGTTCTTCTCTGCAGCTAGAATATTCCTTGTACTCCTCTTGGGTGCAGTTTTGGCTTTTGGAGCAGCTGCATTGGGAGCTTCTTTAGGCTTAGATGGAGCAGCCCCTGATCTTATAGCATCTCCCATAAGCTTTTGAGCTTTAGGTGCTGGTGCAGCAACCTCTTCCTCTTCATCTTCCATCATTGAGGGCTTCCCAATTACTCTGGCAATGGTCTTCTTGACCCTTTATTTTCTATTCTTACCATCTCTAGTTTCCTTGGGTTCAAGAGTGAACTCCATTGTTTCTCCTGTGGCAACTTTCCTTGCCTTAGACATGGGCTGTCTTCTTGCTAGCATCTTAGTCTTCAGACCTGGCTTAGTTGCAGCAGCCGTGCCATATTCCTTTTTCAGAACTTTCCTCTTTGAGGTGGCCTCTTCCTCAACAGCCACATAGTCCTCATCCTCAGAATCTGAGGTTCTCTTCTTTCTAGTCCTGGTGGCTGCCTTAGGCAAGTTGCTGGGTGTACTCCTGCTTCCATCATCATAGTTGCTAGAGGGACTAGTGCCCTCACTCATGTGAACTTGCTCCTCAGACTTGTTCTGACTGTCACTCTGATCTGACATGATGCAAACACTGATAGCAGACCCTGTGAATAGATATAGATAAGATAGATTGGATGAGCATCACAAAGTGCAGAGGTTTTTGCAAAAGAATGAGTCAAAAACTTAGTTTTAGTTTTCCACAGAAAGCATTTCGGATCTACCGATTTGAAAACTTGGTGATACCGAAGCAGCTTTTGGAACCTAAACTAGTGAACTCGGTCAGACCGAGTCACAGTTCGGTGGCACCGAGACTGCTAGGGTTTCACACAGAATTGAACTCGGTCACACCGATTTGCAATTCTCAGTCAGACCGAGAATCACATGTGCAATGGCCTTAGCCAAATCAGTGGAACCGATTTCAACAACTCGGTTTGTCTGAGATGATTTCAGCGGAAACCTAACCCTAAATTTCAATCCACAACTAAACTACAGAGTGATTTCGCTAGATAGAGTGATCTCAATCGTGGCAAGATACATGGCAAAACAATGTGCTAGGAATTGGAGTGAGATTAGCACAAGGATCAAGTCCATACCCTAAGTGCGGCGATGGACCTGCTACGGCGGCAACGGCAGAGACGATTTCCGTTGACGGCGGTGGAGACCAGCGGCGGGAGGCAGCTGGCGATGAGGAGGACGATCCAGAGACCCAGGGAGGCAGAGCAGGCTGAGCGCTGGCGAAGGGGTTCAGAGAATTTTCCAAATTTTGGCCCAGGGATATATATAGCCTGACCCTGTCGGTGTGACCGAGTGGAAAAACTCGGTGGCACCGAGATGCATAACTGCAAGCAGTTACTGCAACTCGGTGTGACCGAAAAGTTCAAATCGGTTGCATCGAGGTTGAAAACCTAGATCGACTTAGTGATCTCGGTATGACCGAAATGGATGAATCGGTCAGACCGAAACGCACACAGAAGTTTTGGAAGTTTAAGTCTATGACAAATCGGGGACTCCGAGTGCTCCTCACACAGAGTGGTTCGAATCTGACTTGATCAAACTTTGTTATGTAGCATGAATAGAGTTTGAGACGAGAAAAGCATAGATAGCTAGAGAAGGTTCTTAGGCATTCTTGTCCATCCACTTGGCAAAAGAAAAAAGGAAGTAAACAATCAAAACAACAAGTGGATGTCCTCGAATGAGTAAATTATGCAACCAACATGCTCACACAATAAAATGGCAAATGAAATATGTGGCAAAGCATGCACAACCAATTCTAGCATCTATCAAGCAATTGGCGATGATTAGGTCATCTATATATAAGTATATTGACTTAGGAGTCAAATGAGAACATTTGATCATAGGTCATACTCATCGTTTAAGCACAAGTGGGGTTACCACTTTTACATAAAGCGTTGTTGTGTTCACACCATTAGAGTTGCTTTAGCTCAATTCTTAGAGTAAAGCTCCCCCTAGATGTGAGATCCCCCCTAAGAGGTATGAACTAACCTTGGGTTTTGTCGATGATGACTTCATGTAGGTGTTGAAGATGTGGATGCTCAATGTTGATGTAGATCATTTGGAGCAATCCTTTGGAGTGAGTTGCACTTTCAATACCTACACGGGTTAGTCCCACAAGGAACAAACAAGGATATCCATAGACATAGAGTGATGCACACACAAGATGATGTCTATGAAAGCATTAGGTTACCTTGTCCCTTGTCTTACCAATAAGAGGGTTTGTGACTCCTTGACCTAGTGTAAGATGTGGAAGTTGATTGCACTTGTTCTTGCCAAAATGATAAGAGTGAAGTATGTTGGCGGAGTCACCCTCAGGAATTCTCTAGTTCTTCTTCTTCGGGATCCACATCATCTTGATGGGAATCCTTGGAGTTGTAGTCATACTTGATGAAGTAGAACTTGATTTAGTCTTGGGAACCCACTTGACCAAGGCCTTAGGAGCTTCTTTAAATGCATTAATCTCCTCTTGAAGCTTATCCTTGCCTTTTTGCTTGTGGTCTTGTGGTGGAAGATCTTGAGCTTGTGTCCCTTTGAAGGAAGTAGGATCATACTTCTTTTGTTGAGGAACAAACTTCGACTTGGGGTAATGATCTTCTCCCCACTCAACTCCATTGGCATTGAACTTTCATTCAAAACCAACACCTTGGTTCTTCCGGTGCCTTCCTTGCTTGCGTACAATTTCCTTGAATTGCTTACTCCCGGCAAGGCTCTTGTAAACACCTTTCTCTATAATTCCCTTCAATAAGCTATTTTCTTGCTCAAGTGTAACTTGGCTAAGAGAATCATTAGTGGAATCAAGAGAACTACTAGAAGCAACAACATTGGATTGAGCATGATTATTGTTACTACTAGAGGAAGAATCTTTCTTGTTCTTGTTACTAGACTTGACTTGAGGCATGTAAGTGGATAAGAGTAAACGCTTGGCAATGTAAGAAGAACTTTTCTTGCGAAGATCATCATTGATTGCTTTTAAGAAGTCATGCTCTTGCTCAAGGTTGAGCTTTTCAAAACGTAATTTCTCATGAGTCCTTAAAAGTTCTCGATGATCTCCTAAGATAGTTTCATGAGCTAACTTAAGAGTGTTTAGTTCTTTAGTTAGAAACTCAATATTCTCCTTAGCATTGTCATTCGTTTTATCTTGATTAGCATGATTAATTGACGTTTCATCATAGTATTCATCACTAGAGTTGTCAACAAGTAAATCATCATCACCTAACAAGTCATCTTCATCACTATTGAAATCAACATACTCGGTGTGTGATACCTTTGGGCCTTTAGCCATGAAGCATCTTCCAAGTCCTTCGTTTTGTGAATCAAATATGTTGTAGGAGTTGGTTGACACAAGTGCTAGATCGGCAACACCTTCATCTTGAGTATATTCGGAGTCAGAGTGATAGCTTCTCTCAGAGTGATTGTCGGAGTCGGAGCCGGATACCCATTCACCAACATGAGCTTGATGTCTTCGTTTTGTGTAGCTCCTTGACGACTTGTCCTTCCTTTCTGAATCCTTGCTTCTCCGAGATGTTCTTCGTTCATAACGATCATCTCTACTCCTTCTCTCTCTTGATGGTGATTCTTCTCTTCTACTTCTTCTTTTTGGAGAATCTTCTCTTCTCTTGTAGGGTGTCGTACACTCATTGGAATAGTGTCCGGGTCTTCCACAATTGTAGCAATTTTGCTCTCGACTAGAAGATCTTTTGTCATTGTAGGACCTTGACTTGGAACTTCTCTCTTTGCTTCTACTCTTGTAGAACTTGTTGAAGTTCTTCACCATTAGGCTCAATTCTTCATTGAAGGTTTGTTTCTCACTTGATGATGTGGGAGCTTCACATGAGGCTTTGTAAGCACCACTTGACTTGTTATGGAGCTCCTCCTTATCCTTGAGCGACATCTCATGAGCAACAATTCTTCCAATGACTTCCTTTGGCTTGAGATCTTTGTAATTGGGCATCATTTGGATCAATGTGCATACGGTATTGATGACCACAAGTATAGGGGATCTATCGTAGTCCTTTCAATAAGTAAGAGTGTCGAACCCAACGAGGAGCAGAAGGAAATGATAAGCGGTTTCCAGCAAGGTATTCTCTGCAAGTACTGAAATAAGTGGTAACAGATAGTTTTGTGATAAGATAATTTGTAACGAGCAACAAGTAACAAAAGTAAATAAGGTGCAGCAAGGTGGCCCAATCCTTTTTGTAGCAAAGGACAAGCCTGGACAAACTCTTATAGGATGTAAAGCGCTCCCGAGGACACATGGGAATATCGTCAAGCTAAGTTTCATCACGTTCATATGATTCGCGTTCGGTACTTTGATAATTTGGTATGTGGGTGGACCGGTGCTTGGGTACTATCCTTACTTGGACAAGCATCCCACTTATGATTAACCTCTATTGCAAGCATCCGCAACTACAACAAAAGTATTAAGGTAAACCTAACCATAGCATGAAACATATGGATCCAAATCAGCCCCTTACGAAGCAACGCATAAACTAGGGTTTAAGCTTCTGTCACTCTAGCAACCCATCATCTACTTATTACTTCCCAATGCCTTCCTCTAGGCCCAAATAATGGTGAAGTGTCATGTAGTCGACGTTCACATAACACCACTAGAGGAGAGACAACATACATCTCATCAAAATATCGAACGGATACCAAATTCACATGACTACTAATAGCAAGACTTTTCCCATGTCCTCAGGAACAAAAGTAACTACTCACAAAGCATAAACATGTTCATAATCAGAGGGGTATTAATATGCATATAGGATCTGAACATACGATCTTCCACCAATTGAACCAACTAGCATCAACTACAAGGAGTAATTAACACTACTAGCAACCTACTAGCACCAATCCCGGACTTGGAGACAAGAATTGGATACAAGAGATGAACTAGGGTTTTGAGATGAGATGGTGCTGATGAAGATGTTGATGGAGATTGCCCTCTCCCAATGGGAGGAGCGTTGGTGATGACGATGGCGATGATTTCCCCCTTCGGGAGGGAAGTTTCCCCGGCAGAATAGCTCCGCCAGAGCCCTAGATTGGTTCCGCCAAGGTTCCGCCTCGTGGCGGCGGAGTTTCGTCCGAGAAGATGGCTTATATATTTTTTCCCATCGAAAGACTCCATATAGCAGAAGATGGCCACCGGAGGGCCACCAGGGGGCCCACGAGGTAGGGGGGGCGCGCCCCCATCCTCGTGGGCAGGGTGTGGCCCCCTTGGTGAAGTCTTGCTCTCAGTATTTTTTATATATTTGGAAAACATCTTCCATGAAGTTTCAGGACTTTTGGAGCTGTGCAGAATAGGTCTCTAATATTTGCTCCTTTTCCAGCCCAGAATCCCAGTTGCCGGCATTCTCCCTCTTTATGTAAACCTTGTAAAATAAGAGAGAATAGGCATAAGTATTGTGACATAATGTGTAATAACAGCCCATAATGCAATAAATATTGATATAAAAGCATGATGCAAAATAGACGTATCAACTCCCCCAAGCTTAGACCTCGCTTGTCCTCAAGCTGTAACATCCCAAATTTTCAATTTGGAATGTTATACACTAGATCATCATTGCATATCATATTTATTGCATTTTGGTTGATCCTAGAAATTTCACGCAACTCAAGGACCCTCTGAGAGACTTGGGGATTTCGTTATTTTCATATTTGAGTTGTCTCAAATTTTGAAAATAGGATCGTTTGATTTTATTTATTTTATCTTCAATTATTTCTATTACAAAAATATGAGAGAGGGAATAAAATGACTTTTCCAAAATAAAGGAATATTGAGGATTTAATAAAAAAATCAAATAAGAATTTATTTTGGTTTTATTTGCTATTTTATTTGAATTTAGGAAAAATGCGCGTTTTTAAAAATTGCATTTAGGCCCCAAATAAATGTTCATCCTGTGCGGCTTGATTTTAGAAGCCGGGGAAAATTTATTCCGGGATTTTTGGAGTCCGTTAATATTTCTTTTGTTTTTTTCCTAGCGTAATTATTTTAAAAAAAGTCCGAACCGACCTTGGGCCGTAACCGGCCAGGACTCCCCTGGCCGGGCCTTTTTAAGCGCCCCGAGGCCCCCGGCCAAAGCCCAGCCGCGCCCCCGCCCTAACGCTAACCCTAGCTGGCCCGCGCGGCCGCCGCGCCGCGGCGCCGCCCGCGCTGCCGCCCGCCCGCGCCGCCCCCCCGCCGCCGGACCGCCGCCGCCGTTCACCGAACTCGCCGGAGGTAGTTTTTTTTTCGCCTCCGGTTTTTTCTCGAAAAACCGTTCGGTTTTCCGACGGTTTTGTTCGTTTTTTTAGTTTTAGTTATTTTAAATAGATCGGTTTTCCGGTTTATTTAATTAGCGAGCGTTCGTCCGTTCGTTCGTTTTAACGAACGTTCGTCGTTTTTCTTTTTCTCGGATTTAATCCGCGATTTTTCTGATCGCGATTTCTGATACGATTTTCGTTTTAGTCTAACTTTTCGCTTGTTTATCGGAATCAGGCGATTCAGGCGCCTGGAGTTTCTTCTCGAAACCCTCTTTCCGTTTAACCAACTCAAACGAGTTTTTGCCACTGTAAAAATTTCCCTAGATCCAAAATAGTAAACGAAGCCTGTTTCTTTTGCCGTTTGTCTTTCATTGCTTCGTTCGTTTTGATTCTTTTTTGCCAACCGGAGTTCTTAAGTTGAGCTTTCTGGTTAGATCTCTTATGTGAGTTTTACCTGTGCATCAGTTGAGTACTTATTGTATGCTTATTTGTTTGCGATAGAGTACTCGGAGTGCGCCGCTTGCTACTTCGAATCGCTAGGTTTCCCGGATCATCAGCAAGGCAAGTAACACTTTGATCATGCTTTCCAACTACCCAGTTTTATTGCATTAGATCAATCCTCACACATTGCATGATTAGGATCTATTAAATTGTGGGTTTGGGAAGTAGTTGAGGTAGTACCTATTACCTGTTATTATCAAACCTTTGGGAGTTACTTCTACGTTTGCTTATTATGCCATGCTATGCAAGTAGACGTGGATTGGGTGAGAGTATCCATGACAGATGTGAGATGTTAATTAATGGTTTACTTAAGGTGGCAACTTAAATACACATCTGGGTGGATTGAGGCACCTGGGTATTCCAGCGATTGCCTGTTTTTCTTTATGGACCACCACCCAGGCTCAAAGGGATCATGAGATTATTCATGCTAGAAACTTCCGTGTGCAGCCACAAGCTATTATGGGCTCTAGCATAGTTGACTAAGTCGTGCGAACTCTTACAGTGGTAGACTAGCAGATGCAGGGGATGTAGGTTGGTACGGTCTACCCGTTCGTAAGGTGCTAACGCTTCTGAAAGACTATGTCTTGGTCATCCGTTTCTCAAACATCGTGTAGTGCGAGAATCCCAACGGAGGAGATCGAGTCTTGTGGGGAAAGTGCGCAAACCTCTGCAGAGTGTATAAACTAATCATGATTAACTGTGTCCCCGGTTATGGACATCTTGAGCATCTAGTACATGGATTATCATGTGAATCTCAACATGTTACTCTAAAATTAATTTTGTTGGGTTTTGTTTAATGATGATGCTTAATTGGGATTGAGAATGCTGTCAACCATTCTCAATGTTTAACAACTACCATGATAGTTAAATAAAATTTATTCCTTTGCAGTAGGGAAAAATTGGCTTTTCGCAAAACTATAACCATAGAGCTTTCCACCAGCCAAATATGCATATAGAATAGCCTATTTCATTCCATTACTCTCTATGTGTTATTTTGCCAGCATATTCCATGTGCTGACCCGTTTCGGGCTGCAACGTTAATGTTGCAGACTTTTCAGACGACGATTAAGGAGTTTTAGGTCATGGTTCTATACTCAGTGATGCCGTTGGAGTTGATGGACTCACTTATCTTCCAAGCCTTCCGCTGTTATCGTTATTAGATGGCCTTAAGCTATATTTATTGTAATAAGTTCTCTTTTGAGACACTCGATGTAATAAGTGTGTGATTACTACTCTGTTATAAATCCTTCAAGTACTGTGTGGTGTCAGCATTACTGATCCAGGGATGACACCTGAGCACAGAGATTGGACCGTTTGAGGTCTGGTCGCTACAAGATGGTATCAGAGCACACGCTGACCGTAGGACACGACCACTAAGCTAAAGACCTAGATCACTACTCACTCTCCTCTCTTTTCTGACTTCTCATCTTTTCTACTCTTTTAGGATGGCGGATGCAAGCAACAAGTTCACTCAACCGGATGAAGATACACCCTTTGGACGTCACTTGAAGGAAGTCACTAGATACCTGAACATAGGAGTACCAAGCTTCACCGGAACCTACAACGCCACTTTACCTGAAGAGGAGCGCTGGATGATTCAAGTTCAAGTTCCAGGAAGGACGTTCATGCCAGTCACTGAGCCCATAGAGTTTTCCTTTGATGCACCAACTTGGAGTCTAGGAAAGAGCATGGGAGCTCACATCGCCATGGGACGCATTGGAGAAGTCTACTGCAGTGATCTCAAGGATACTATCTACCAGATTTGTGGGCGCCGAGATGAGCACTGGGAGATGATCAGCACCAGAAAGGATAGATCAGTTGCAGCTTTTATCCAGGAGTTAAACCAGCACATTCGACGTCAGGAGAACCAGATGTGCACCGACATGATAGATCTGAAGAAGGCAAGGACAAGAATCAAGGAACTGGAGGAAGAACTCAAGGCTACACGTGAAGATTATGAAGAGGAAATAGAAGTATTAGTGGAGAAGAATGATGATCTGATCAAGAAGATCGGAATATTTATGGGAGGCCCTACACCAGTAGAAGAAGACGAAGAACCCAAGGAGATTCGCCCGGAAGACTACATCATCATCGACGACACCGACTCGGATCCAGATGATAGCGATGATGACTATGTTGATGAAGCTGGAGCAGATATCATGGAGTCTGCAACCGAAGAATATTTCTAGGAGACCACCTCACCAGCAGTAGTAGTCCACCATGTAAATATAGTAGTCCGAGCACTTTTGCGATAGTTAGATCGATTGTATGCCCTTATTTGATTGATTGAATGAAGTGAATTGTTTTCTTTTGCCTCATGTGCATATTGGTAGTGTTTTCTCTTAGACCCCTCTCTATTCTTAAATCTCATCTTTTCTAAACCCTCAGATGCCTCCGAGACGTGACCCCGGATTTACCTTTCCACCGGAGCTCACTCAGTTGATCCAGCAGCAGAACACATTGATGCAGTTTCTAGTCCAGAATCAGAACCAGGGGAACAACAACAACAACCCACCACCACCACCTGTTGATCACTTAGCCCGTTTTCTTAGGCTGAATCCGCCGGTGTTTTCCAGTAGCACCGAGCCGATAGTGGCAGATGATTGGCTCCGCAAGACAGCTAGAGAGTTGACCACATCAGGATGCACGGATGCAGAAAAGGTGAAGTTTGCCGCACATCAGCTTGAAGGACCCGCAGCATCATGGTGGGAGAATTTCACAACCACTTTCCCTGTCGACACTATCACGTGGGACCAATTTCAGCATGCTTTTCATACTGCCCATGTTTCAGCAGGAGCTATGGCCATGAAGAAGCAAGAGTTTCGCAACTTGCGCCAAGGGGGACGGACAGTTGGCCAGTATGTGGAGGACTTTAGTAAGCTAGCATGTTATGCCCCAGATGACGTTGCTACGTACGCAGCTAAGCAGGAGAAGTTTCTGGAAGGACTGAATGATGAGTTGAGCATGCAGTTGATGGTAGCAACCTTCAACAACTACCAGGAGTTGGTAGATCGTGCTCTTATGATTGAAGGGAAGCAGCAGCAGATTGAGAATCGCAAGAGGAAGTATGGACAAGGGAAGTACACTTCAGGAGCTCAGCAGAAGCCACGTTTTACCCCTAGACCAGGAGGACATTTTCAGCATACCCATGGAGGAGGTAGTTCGCACAATCACAATGGCACCAAGAATGGTAATGGGAATGGAGGAAGTAACGGCCAGAACCGCACCAACCCATCGACCCCAGCCAAGAGAGACCTGAGCCAAGTCACTTGTTTTAAGTGCCAGAAGATCGGACATTATGCCAATGAATGTCCTGAATCATAGAATGGAAATGGCAATGGAAGCTCTGGGAAGAAGTTGAACCCTTTCAATAGGGGACAGGTGAACCACGTTAACGTGGAGGAGGTTGAAGAGCAGCCGGATGCAGTAATCAGTAAGTTTTTGGTTAAGTCATTTACTCACTCGTTCTTTTTGATACTGGTGCATCGCATTCATACATATCAAGGGGATTTGTGGATAAGTATAAACTGCCAACCCAAGCCCTTAGGTCACCCTTTTAGTAACCTCGCCTGGAGCAGAATATATGGCTAGCCTATGGTGTGATCGGTTGCCATTAAGGATTGGTAGCTACGTATTTCCATCAGACCTAATAGTGTTGGAATCTCAAGGATTGGATGTGATATTAGGCATGGATTGGTTGTCGATGTATGGAGGAAACATCGATTGCGCCAGTAAGTCAATCTTGCTTACCACCCCAGAAGGGAGAAGGATCAAGTATGTATCCCGGCATGTGCCGAAGAGGACTCAAGTAAATTGTTTAATAGGAGTTGTGCAGGAGGAAGTACCTGTAGTGAAGGATTTCCCCGAAGTATTTCCAGAAGAGTTGCCAGGCATGCCACTGTTGGAAATATGCCCTAGAGGCAATAATAAATTAGTTATTATTATATTTCCTTGTTCATGATAATCGTTTATTATCCATGCTAGAATTGTATTGATAGGAAACTCAGATACATGTGTGGACACATAGACAACGCCATGTCCCTAGTAAGCCTCTAGTTGACTAGCTCGTTGATCAATAGATGGTTACGGTTTCCTGACCATGGACATTGGATGTCATTGATAATGGGATCACATCATTAGGAGAATGATGTGATGGACAAAGACCCAATCCTAAGCCTAGCACAAGATCATGTAGTTCGTATGCTAAAGCTTTTCTAATGTCAAGTATCATTTCCTTAGACCATGAGATTGTGCAACTCCCGGATACCGTAGGAGTGCTTTGGGTGTGCCAAACATCACAACGTAACTGGGTGGCTATAAAGGTACACTACAGGTATCTCCGAAAGTGTCTGTTGGGTTGGCACGAATCGAGACTGGGATTTGTCACTCCGTGTAAACGGAGAGGTATCTCTGGGCCCACTCGGTAGGACATCATCATAATGTGCACAATGTGATCAAGGAGTTGATCACGGGATGATGTGTTACGAAACGAGTAAAGAGACTTGCCGGTAACGAGATTGAACAAGGTATCGGGATACCGACGATCGAATCTCGGGCAAGTGTCGTACCGATAGACAAAGGGAATTGTATACGGGATTGATTAAGTCCTTGACATCGTGGTTCATCCGATGAGATCATCGTGGAACATGTGGGAGCCAACATGGGTATCCAGATCCCGCTGTTGGTTATTGACTGGAGAGTCATCTCGGTCATGTCTGCATGTCTCCCGAACCCGTAGGGTCTACACACTTAAGGTTCGGTGACGCTAGGGTTATAGAGATATCAGTATGCGGTAACCCGAAAGTTGTTTGGAGTCCCGGATGAGATCCCGGACGTCACGAGGAGTTCCGGAATGGTCCGGAGGTAAAGAATTATATATAGGAAGTGCTATTTCGGCCATCGGGACAAGTTTCGGGGTCACCGGTATTGTACCAGGACCACCGGAAGGGTCCCGGGGGTCCACCGGGTGGGGCCACCTGCCCCGGGGGGCCACATGGGCTGTAGGGGGTGCGCCTTGGCCTATATGGGCCAAGGGCACCAGCCCCAAGAGGCCCATGCACCAAGAGAAGAGGGAAAGGAAGAGTCCTAAAGGGGGAAGGCACCTCCTAGGTGCCTTGGGGAGGAGGGACTCCTCCCTGGCCGCACCCTTCCTTGGAGGAAGGGCCAAAGGCTGCGCCCCCTCTCCCTTGGCCCTATATATAGTGGGGGAAAGGTAGGGCAGCAATACCTAAGCCCTGGCGCCTCCCTCTCCCTCCCATGACACATCTCCCTCCTCCCGCAGCGCTTGGCGAAGCCCTGTTGGAATCCCGCTACTTCCACCACCACGCCGTCGTGCTGCTGGATCTCCATCAACCTCTCCTCCCCCCTTGCTGGATCAAGAAGGAGGAGACGTCGCTGCTCCGTACGTGTGTTGAACGCGGAGGTGCCGTCCGTTCGGCGCTAGGATCATCGGTGATTTGGATCACGACGAGTACGACTCCATCAACCCCGTTCTCTTGAACGCTTCCGCACGCGATCTACAAGGGTATGTAGATCCACTCCTCCCTCGTTGCTAGATGACTCCATAGATAGATCTTGGTGACACGTAGGAAAATTTTGAATTTATGCTACGTTCCCCTACAGTGGCATCATGAGCTAGGTCTATTGCGTAGATTCTATGCACGAGTAGAACACAAAGTAGTTGTGGGCGTTGATTTTGTTCAATATGCTTACCGTTACTAGTCCAATCTTGTTTCGACGGTATTGTGGGATGAAGCGGCCCGGACCAACCTTACACGTACGCTTACGTGAGACCGGTTCCACCGACTAACATGCACTAGTTGCATAAGGTGGCTGGCGGGTGTCTGTCTCTCCCACTTTAGTCGGAACGGATTCGATGAAAAGGGTCCTTATGAAGGGTAAATAGCAATTGGCATATCACGTTGTGGTTCTTGCGTAGGTAAGAAACGTTCTTGCTAGAAACCCCTAGCAGCCACGTAAAACATGCAAACAACAATTAGAGGACGTCTAACTTGTTTTTGCAGGGTATGCTATGTGATGTGATATGGCCAAAAGGATGTGATGAATGATATATGTGATGTATGAGATTGATCATGTTCTTGTAATAGGAATCACGACTTGCATGTCGATGAGTATGACAACCGGCAGGAGCCATAGGAGTTGTCTTAATTTATTTATGACCTGCGTGTCAACATAAACGTCATGCAATTACTTTACTTTATTGCTAACCGTTAGCTGTAGTAGTAGAAGTAATAGTTGACGAGACAACTTCATGAAGACACAATGATAGAGATCATGATGATGGAGATCATGGTGTCATGCCGGTGACGATGATGATCATGGAGCCCCGAAGATGGAGATCAAGAGGAGCAAAGTGATGATGGCCATATCATGTCACTATTTGATTGCATGTGATGTTTATCATGTTTATACATCTTATTTGCTTAGAACGACGGTAGTAAATAAGATGATCCCTCACTAAAATTTCAAGAAGGTGTTCCCCCTAACTGTGCACCGTTGCGAAAGTTCGTCGTTTCGAAGCACCACGTGATGATCGGGTGTGATAGATTCTTACATTCGAATAGAACGGGTGTTGACGAGCCTAGCATGTACAGACATGGCCTCGGAACACATGCAAAACACTTAGGTTAACTTGACGAGCCTAGCATGTACAGACATGGCCTCGGAACACAAGAGACCGAAAGGTCGAGCATGAGTCGTATAGAAGATACGATCAACATGAAGATGTTCACCGATGTTGACTAGTCCATCTCACGTGATGATCGGACACGGCCTAGTTGACTCGGATCATGTAATCACTTAGATGACTAGAGGGATGTCTATCTGAGTGGGAGTTCATAAGATGAACTTAATTATCCTGAACATAGTCAAAAGGTCTTCGCAAATTATGTCGTAGCTCGCGCTTCAGTTCTACTGTTTGGATATATACCTAGAGAAAATTTAGTTGAAAGTTGATAGTAGTAATTATGCGGACTAGGTCCGTAAACTGAGGATTGTCCTCCTTGCTTCATAGAAGGCTTATGTCCTTAATGCACTGCTCAGTGTGCTGAACCTCGAACGTTGTCTGTGGATGTTGCGAACATCTGACATACACATTTTGATAACTACATGATAGTTCAGTTAAACGGTTTAGAGTTGAGGCACCGAAGACGTTTTGAAACGTCGTGAAACATATGAGATGTTTCGAGGGCTGAAATTGGGATTTCAGGCTCGTGCCCACGTCAAGAGGTATAAGACCTCCGACGATTTTCTTAGCCTGCAAACTAAGGGAGAAAAGCTCAATTGTTGAACTTGTGCTCAGATTGTCTGAGTACAACAATCGCTTGAATCGAGTGGGAGTTGATCTTCTAGATGAAATAGTGATGGTTCTCCGAAGTCATTACCACCAAGCTGCTTGAGCTTCGTGATGAACTATAATATATCAGGGACATATATGATGATCCTTGAGATATTCGCGATGTTTGACAGCACAAAAGTAGAGATCAAGAAGGAGCATCAATTGTTGATGGTTGGTGAAGCCACTAGTTTCAAGAAGGGCAAGGGCAAAAAGGGATGCTTCATGAAACGGCAAATCAGCTGCTGCTCTAGTGAAGAAACCCAAGGTTGAACCCAAACCCGAGACTAAGTGCTTCTGTAATAAGGGGAACAGCCACTGGAGCAGAATTACCCTAGATACTTGGTAGATGAGAAGGCTGGCAAGGTCGATAGAAGTATATTGGATATACATTGTGTTGATGTGTACTTTACTAGTACTCCTAGTAGCACCAGGGTATTAGATACCGGTTCGGTTGCTAAGTGTTAGTAACTCGAAATAAAAGCTACGGAATAAACGGAGACTAGCTAAAGGTGAGCTGACGATATGTGTTGGAAGTGTTGATATGATCAAGCATTGCACGCTCCCTCTACCATCGAGATTGGTTTTGCGTTGAGCATAGACATGACTGGATTATGTCTATCACAATACGGTTATTCATTTAAGGAGAATAACGGTTACTCTATTTATTTGAATAATACCTTCAATGGTCTTGCACCTAAAATGAATGGTTCATTGAATCTCGATCATAGTGATACACATGTTCATGCCAAAAGATATAAGATAGTAATGATAGTACCACCTACTTGTGGCACTGCCACTTAAGTCATATCGGTATAAAACGCATGAAGAAGCTCCATGGTGATGGATCTTTGGACTCACTCATTTTTGAAAGGATTGAGACATGCGAACCATGTTTGTTGGTAGATATGCATGAAGAAACTCTATACAGATGGATCGTTTGGACTCACTTGATTTTGAATCACTTGAGACATGCAAATCATACCACGTGGGCAAGATGACTGAAAGCCTTGTTTTCAGTAAAATGGAACTAGAAAGCAACTTGTTGGAAGTAATACATTTTGATGTGTGCAGTCCAATGAGTGCTGAGGCGTGTAGTGGATATTGTTATGTTCTTACTTCACAAATGATTTGAGTAGATGTTGAGTATATCTACTTGATGAATCACGAGTCTGAATTATTGAAAGGTTCAAGTAATTTCAGGGTGAAGTTGAAAGATCGTCATGACAAAAGGATAAAAGATCTATGATATGATCATAGAGATGAATATCTGAATTACGAGTTTGGCACAGAATTAAGACATTGTGGAAATTGTTCCACAACTAATACAGCCTGGAACACCATAGTGTGATGGTGTGTCCGAACATCATAACTGCACCCTATTGGATATGATGCATACCATGATGTCTCTTATCGAATTACCACAATAGTTTATGGGTTAGGCATTAGAGACAACCACATTCACTTTAAATAGGGCACCATGTAATTCCGATGAGATGACACCGTATGAACTATGGTTTAGAGAAACCTAAGCTATCATTTCTTAAAAGTTTGGGTCTGCGACGCTTATGTGAAAAGTTTCAGGCTGATAAGCTCAAACCCAAAGCAGATAAATGCATCTTCATAGGACACCCAAAACAGTTGGGTATACCTCCTGTCTCAGATCCGAAAGCAATAAGGGATTGTTTCTAGAATCGGGTCCTTTCTCGAGGAAAAGTTTCTCTCAAAAGAATTGAGTGGGAGGATGGTGGAGACTTGATGAGGTTATTGAACCGTCTCTTCAACTAGTGTGTGGCAGGGCACATGAAGTTGTTCTTGTGGCACCTACACCAATTGAAGTGGAAGTTTATGATAGTGATCATGAAACTTCAGATCAAGTCACTGCCAAACCTCGTGGGATGACAAGGATGCGTACTACTTCAGAGTGGTACGTAATCCTTTCTTGGAAGTCATGTTGCTAGACAACAATGAACCTACGAGCTATGGAGAAGCGATGGTGGGCCCGGATTCCGATAAATGGCTCGAGGCCATAAAATCCGAGAGAGGATCCATGTATGAAAACAAAGTGTAGACTTTGGCAGAATAGCTCGATGGTCGTAAGGCTGTTGAGTGCAGATGGATTCTGAAAGGAAGACGGACAATGATGGTAAATGTCACCATTAAAGAAAGTTCAACTTGTCGTTAAGATTTTTTTCGACAAGTTCAAGGAGTTGACTACGATGAGACTTTCTCACTCGTAGCGATGCTAAGAGTCTGTTGGAATTATATTAGCAATTACTGCATTATTTATGAAATCTTGCAGATAGGATGTCAAAACATTGTTTCCTCGACGATTTTCTTGAGGAAAGGTTGTATGTGATACAACCGGAAGGTTTTGTCAATCCTGAAAGATGCTAATAAGTATGCAAAGCTCCAGCAATCCTTCTAAGGACTGGAGTAAGCATCTCGGAGTTGGAATGTATGCTTTGATGAGATGATCAAAGATTTTGGGTGTATACAAAGTTTATGAGAAACTTGTATTTCCAAAGAAGTGAGTGGGAGCACTATAGAATTTCTGATAAGTATATGTTGTTGACATATTGTGGATCAGAAATGACATAGGATTTCTGGAAAGCATATAGGGTCATTTGAAAGGTGTTTTTCAATGGAAAACCTGGATTGAGCTACTTGAACATTAAGCATCAAGATCTATAAGGATAGATCAAAAACGCTTAATGGTACTTTCAAATGAGCACATACCTTGACATGATCTTGAAGGTGTTCAAGATGGATCAGTCAAAGAAGGAGTTCTTGCCTGAGTTGTAAGGTATGAAGTTAAGCTCGACCACGGCAGAAGAAAGAGGAAGGACGAAGGTCGTCCCCTATGCTTTTATCATAGGCTCTCTACAGTATGCTATGCTGTGTACCGCACCTGAAGTGTGCCTTGCCATGAGTCAGTCAAGGGGTACAAGAGTGATCCAAGAATGGATCACAGGACAGCGGTCAAAGTTATCCATAGTAACTAGTGGACTAAGGAATTTTCTCGATTATGGAGGTGGTAAAAGAGTTCGTCGTAAAGGGTTACGCTGATGCAAACTTTGACACTAATCCAGATTATTCTGAGTAGTAAACTGGATTCGTATAGTAGAACAGTTGTTTGGAATAGCTCCAAATAGAACGTGGTAGCTGCATCTAGGAGATGACATAGAGATTTGTAAAACACACACGGATCTGAAAGGTTCAGACCCGTTGACTATAACATCTCTCACAAGCATAACATGATCAAACCCAAAACTCATCGAGTGTTAATCACATGGTAATGTGAACTAGATTATTGACTCTAGTAAACTCTTTGGGTGTTAGTCACATGGGGATGTGACCTTGAGTGTTAATCACATATCGATGTGAACTGGATTATTGACTCTAGTGCAAGTGGGAGACTGTTGGAAATATGCCCTAGAGGCAATAATAAATTAGTTATTATTATATTTCCTTGTTTATGATAATCGTTTATTATCCATGCTAGAATTGTATTGATAGGAAACTCAGATACATGTGTGGATACATAGACAACACCATGTCCCTAGTAAGCCTCTAGTTGACTAGCTTGTTGATCAATAGATGGTTACAGTTTCCTGACCATGGACATTGGATGTCATTGATAACGGGATCACATCATTAGGAGAATGATGTGATGGACAAAGACCCAATCCTAAGCCTAGCACAAGATCATGTAGTTCGTATGCTAAAGCTTTTCTAATGTCAAGTATCATTTCCTTAGACCATGAGATTGTGCAACTCCCGGATACCGTAGGAGTGCTTTGGGTGTGCCAAACGTCACAACGTAACTGGGTGGTTATAAAGGTACACTACAGGTATCTCCGAAAGTGTCTGTTGGGTTGGCACGAATCGAGACTGGGATTTGTCACTCCGTGTAAACGGAGAGGTATCTCTGGGCCCACTCGGTAGGACATCATCATAATGTGCACAATGTGATCAAGGAGTTGATCACGGGATGATGTGTTACGAAACGAGTAAAGAGACTTGCCGGTAACGAGATTGAACAAGGTATCGGGATACCGACGATCGAATCTCGGGCAAGTGTCGTACCGATAGACAAAGGGAATTGTATACGAGATTGATTAAGTCCTTGACATCGTGGTTCATCCGATGAGATCATCGTGGAACATGTGGGAGCCAACATGGGTATCCAGATCCCGCTGTTGGTTATTGACCGGAGAGTCATCTCGGTCATGTCTGCATGTCTCCCGAACCCGTAGGGTCTACACACTTAAGGTTCGGTGACGCTAGGGTTATAGAGATATTAGTATGCGGTAATCCGAAAGTTGTTCGGAGTCCCGGATGAGATCCCGGACGTCACGAGGAGTTCCGGAATGGTCCGGAGGTAAAGAATTATATATAGGAAGTGCTATTTCGGCCATCGGGACAAGTTTCGGGGTCACCGGTATTGTACCGGGACCACCGGAAGGGTCCCGGGGGTCCACCGGGTGGGGCCACCTGCCCCGGGGGGCCACATGGGCTGTAGGGGGTGCGCCTTGGCCTATATGGGCCAAGGGCACTAGCCCCAAGAGGCCCATGCGCCAAGAGAAGAGGGAAAGGAAGAGTCCTAAAGTGGGAAGGCACCTCCTAGGTGCCTTGGGGAGGAGGGACTCCTCCCTGGCCGCACCCTTCCTTGGAGGAAGGGCCAAAGGCTGCGCCCCCCCTCTCCCTTGGCCCTATATATAGTGGGGGAAAGGGAGGGCAGCAATACCTAAGCCCCGGCGCCTCCCTCTCCCTCCCATGACACATCTCCCTCCTCCCGCAGCGCTTGGCGAAGCCCTGTTGGAATCCCGCTACTTCCACCACCACGCCGTCGTGCTGCTGGATCTCCATCAACCTCTCCTCCCCCCTTGCTGGATCAAGAAGGAGGAGACGTCGCTGCTCCGTACGTGTGTTGAACGAGGAGGTGCCGTCCGTTCGGCGCTAGGATCATCGGTGATTTGGATCACGACGAGTATGACTCCATCAACCCCGTTCTCTTGAACGCTTCCGCACGCGATCTACAAGGGTATGTAGATCCACTCCTCCCTCATTGCTAGATGACTCCATATATAGATCTTGGTGACACGTAGGAAAATTTTGAATTTATGCTACGTTCCCCTACAGCCACCTGATAGAGATATTGAGTTTTTGATTGAGCTTTTGCCAGGCACAGGGCCAATATCAAAGAGACCATATAGGATGCCTGCAAAGGATTTGGTGGAAATTAAGAAGCAAATTAAGGAGTTAGTGGATAAAGGATATATTCGCCCAAGTTCTTCGCCTTGGGGATCGCCAGTACTTCTAGTGGAAAAGAAAGATGGATCGTTAAGGATGGTTGTTGATTATCGAGGTTTGAATGAAGTAACCATCAAGAACAAGTACCCACTACTGATGATCAATGATCTGTTTGATCGATTGCAAGGAGCTAAGGTATTTTCCAAGATCGATCTGTGATCAGGATACCACCAGTTGAAGACTCGAGAATAGGATATACCTAAGACGGCTTTTACCACTAGGTATGGGCTGTACGAGTATACCGTTATGTCATTTGGTCTGACTAACGCACCTGCATATTTTATGAACATGATGAACAAAGTGTTTATGGAGTTCTTGGATAAGTTCGTCGTAGTGTTCATTGATGATATCCTGGTTTACTCGAAGAATGAAGAGGAGCATAAGGAACATTTGCGTTTGGTTCTTGGAAAACTCAGAGAACATCAATTATATGCCAAGTTTAGCAAATGTGAGTTTTGGTTGAAGGAAGTTTGATTTCTCAGACACGTTATATCCGGAGAAGGTATAGCAGTAGATCCCACTAAAGTTGATACCGTGACCAGGTGGGAAGCGCCAACCACAGTTGGAGAGATCCGAAGTTTTCTTAGACTCGCAGGATACTACCGGAGGTTTATTGAGAATTTCTCAAAGATTGCGAAGCCTATGACGGAGTTGTTGAAGAAGGATACCAAGTTCAAATGGACTGAGGAATGTGAGGCTAGTTTCCAGGAGTTGAAGAAACGTTTGGTTACCTCACCAGTGTTGATTTTACCGGACCAGACCAAGGATTATGAGGTGTATTGTGACGCTTCACATCGAGGACTTGGAGCAGTTCTTATGCAGGAAGGAAGAGTTGTTTCATATGCCTCACGACAGCTTAAGCCTCATGAGTTGAATTATGCTACACATGATTTGGAGTTAGCAGCCGTAGTGCATGCATTGAAGACTTGGAGGCATTTTCTGATTGGAAACCATTGCGAGGTGTACACGGATCACAAGGGTTTGAAGTATATTTTCACACAGAAGGAGTTGAATCTCAGACAAAGGAGATGGTTGGAGCTCATCAAGGATTATGATATGAAATTGCATTATCACCCCGGAAAGGCTAACGTAGTAGCTGACGCGTTAAGCCGTAAGAGCCATGTCAACACCCTAATGACGGGATATTTACCAAGGGAGTTAGCCGAAAATCTTCGAGAGCTACGTTCAGAAATAGTCCCGAGAGGCTATGTAGCAGCATTGGAGATCCAGTCTACTTTGATGGATAAGATCAGAGAAGCTCAAAAGGTTGACAAGGATATTGCTTCTATTAAGGAGAAAATGAGAAAAGGAAAAGCTAAGGGATTTCGTGAGGACGAGCACGATACCTTATGGTTTGAAGACCGTGTCTATGTACCAAATGATTCGGAGATCAGGAAGTTAATCTTACAAGAGGCCCATGATTCACCATATTTGATTCACCCAGGAAATACCAAGATGTATTTGGATTTGAAGGATATATTCTGGTGGACCAGAATGAAGAAGGATATTGCGGAGTATGTAGCAGTTTGTGATGTATGTCAGAGAGTGAAGGAAGAGCATCAGAAGCCAGCAGGATTGCTACAACCATTGCCGATACCCGAATGGAAGTGGGATAAGCTAGGCATGGATTTTATTACAGGATTGCCCAGAACACGTTCAGGCTATGACTCGATATGGGTTGTAGTCGATCGTTTGACAAAGGTAGCTCATTTCATTCCCGTGAAGACTACCTATACCAGTGCAAAGTTGGCAAAGATATATATGACCAGAATCTTTTGTCTGCATGGAGTTCCAAGGAGCATAGTATCAGATAGAGGAACCCAATTTACCTCAAAGTTCTGGAATCAGTTGCATGAAACTTTGGGAACCAGACTGGAGTTTAGCACAGCTTTCCACCCGCAGATAGATGGACAGACTGAGAGAGTCAATCCGATTTTGGAGGATATGCTAATAGCTTGTGCGCTAGATTATGGATCTAGTTGGGACGAGAATTTGCCGTATGCAGAGTTCTCTTACAACAACAGCTATCAATCCAGTTTGAAGATGGCCCCTTTCGAAGCCTTGTACGGAAGGAGGTGCAGGACCCCATTGTCTTGGGATGAAGTTGGAGACCGCCAGTTGTTTGGACCGGATCTGATAAAGGAGTCTGAATAGAAAGTGAAATTGATTCGCGATAGGCTTAAGGTAGCCCAGTCCTGTAAGTGCATCTAGTGCCACCCCTAGTTGGTTTTGGAGTATTGACGACAAACCTAGTTGAGGGACTAATGTGTTTGTGAGAATTGCAGGATAACACAGGTAGAAGTCCCTCATTGATTCGGTTTTCCTACCAGAGATGACCCCTAAAAATGTATGAAGACATTGAAGTCAGAGGTGGTATGTGAAGACATTCACATTGAAGACTATGATAAGAGAAGACATCGCGTGAAGACTATGGAGCGCGAAGACTTAGCAGTTTTGTCGTTCTGTGTTTTTCTTTGTTGAGTCATAGGAACCACCGTACTGTTAAGTGGGGTCCAAGAGAACCAGTCAGAATGACTGAAGTGATGCTTAACCAAAATCCTATGTCTTCGAGTGAAGACTATGAGAGCAAATCTTGTCCAGAGTTGGATAAGTCAGCTTTGCTTGTAGTCCAAGTAAAGTTGCCGTGTGTGTTTGAAATCTGACGTTGGAACACGTGTCAGTTCCTTAGTGACCAAGGGTCATTTCGTACAAATCAGGTCGGGTTGCCAAGGGGCTATAAATAGCCCACCCCCTACAACCATAAACGGTTGGCTGCTCAGAGTTAGAGTACGGCTTTTGTCGTTTGAGAGCAACCCACCTCGAGGCCTTTGAGAGAGAATTCCTTGCGAGGATAAAGCCCTAAACACCCAGAGCCAAAGAGTGTTAGGCATCACTTAAGTCTTCTTGTCTGTGTGATCTGAAGACTTATTACACTTGAGAATTGTGAATCCTCCAGCCGGTTAGGCGTCGCGTTCTGAGCATCCAAGAGTCATTGTGGATCGCCGGTGAATGGAGTCTGTGAAGGTTTGGAAGTCTACCTTGAAGACTTACCAGAGTGATTGGGCGAGGACTGGGTGTCCTTAGCTCAAGGGGAATAAGGTGAAGACGAGGTCTTCTGAGTTGAATCTCAGCCTCCCTAACCAGACGTACAGTTGTCACAACAACTGGAACTGGTCCAACAAATCATTGTCTTCAACGAGTCACTGGTTTCATCCTTCTCTTCCCTTTACTTACTGTTGGTCCTTGTGAAGTGATTGTATGATTGCATTATCTTTTGTCTTCAT
The DNA here is from genome assembly GCF_056163025.1 of Triticum urartu. Classification (NCBI taxonomy): domain Eukaryota; kingdom Viridiplantae; phylum Streptophyta; class Magnoliopsida; order Poales; family Poaceae; genus Triticum; species Triticum urartu. The sequence continues at coordinate 671,446,808 of NC_141874.1, read as the reverse complement.
TGAGTGACTGCTTGTCTGATTGGCTTCACAATATCTTCCTACCTGATCTTTACTGCCTAGCTGCTATTAGTCATTGTGCTTTCACTTCATTGAATACTTGACTATGGTTTGCCTAGTGTAGTCTACCTTCCGCTGCATGGTAATAGGTTTATTTCTATCGTTTGTCTTCGAAACTTCCATGTTTTGAAGACTTTCATAAAAATCGCCTATTCACCCCCCTCTAGTCGATCACTAGCACTTTCAATTGGTATCAGAGCAATGTACTCCCTTGTTCTGTGTGATTCGGTTTAACCACCTGGAGTTTTAGCTATGTCGACTGCAGGGATAATTAAAGTCTCCGCTGCGTGCCCCGTCTTCGATGGAACTGAATATCCCTATTGGAAGAATAATATGCGCATGCATCTTGAAGCCATTGATGTTGACCTATGGTATGTCGTTAAGAATGGCGTTCCCAAGGCTGGTGAAGGTGTCATCGCTGCTGATGTCAAGAAGTTTGTTCAACTGGACTCTACTGCCAAGAACATCATCTGTGGTCATCTGACCAAAGGACAGTATGGCCGCGTGAGTGCTTTGGAAACATCTAAGCTAGTCTGGGACTGGCTCTCCTAGGTCAACGAAGGCGTCTCAACCCAGAGAGATCAGAGAATCAGTGTCCTTCGCAACCTCTTCAACCGCTTCAAGAGAAATGACAATGAGAATGTCCAGCTCACGTTTGATCGACTCACTAACATCACAAATGAGCTTCAAGCCCTCGGCACTACTGAGATCACCAAGCATGAAGTCGTCAAGACACTCCTGAGATCACTTGACAGCTCGTTTGACACCCTAGCCCTGATGATTCAAGAACATCCTGACTTCAAGACACTCGATCCGTCTGATATACTTGAGAGGCTCAACACACACGAGTTTCAGCTTTCTGAGAAAAGAGACATCTACGGTCCCAACTATGGGCGAACTCGTGCCTTGAAGGCAAAAGCTGTCTCCTCATCTGGAGAAGAATCTGACAGCAGTTCTGATGATCCTGAAGACATTGGAAAGGAGCTTGCTATGCCTGTGAAGAAGTTCCAAAAATTCACTAAGAAGAAAGGCTTCAGAAAGTCTTCACGATCAAGCTCAAGGAATGATGAAGTTTCTGCTCATGACTACAAGAAGAGAACATGCCACAAGTGCAAGAAACCTGGCCACTACATCTCTGAGTGTCCGCAGTGGGACAATGAGAACAACAACAAGAAGAAGAGCAAGGAGTATGACTCTGACGACAACAACAAGAAGAAATACTCAAAGTCTTCTTCCAAGTCTTCCTCAAAGTCTTCATCACACAAGAAGAGCTCATCTAGCAAAGCACGTGCGTTTGTTGGCAAGGAAATTGATTCAGAGGAGGAGTCCGCTTCTGAGGAGGCGGAGGTGGAGTCTGAGGAGGAGTCCGATTCTGGCGTTGCGAGTCTGGATACAGCATACGTTGCCAAGTCCATATTCAACACTGAAGACAATGACTTCATCACCGACACTAATGCAAATGACAAGGACTACTCCGCTCCTACCTACTGCTTCATGGCACGCGGTGCCAAGGTAAACACACGCACTACTCACTATCAAACATCTAGTGAAGATGACTCTGATTGTGGTTCCAAACCCAGCTACAAAACACTTGCTAAAATTGCAACTGAACAACAGAAAGCTATGGAACATATTAAAAAAATGTTAGAAAAAAGCGATGATCTGTTAGACGCTGAAATGACTCAATCTCAGTCCTTAATTGAAGACATAAAAAATCTTCACATTAAGTATGATGAACTTGAAAGTTGTCATGAAAAGCTTTCCTATGATTATCTTCAAAGGAAGCAAGATCTTGAGAAATTGAGAGCGGCTCATGAAGATCTTCAAAAGGAAAATGAGTCACTTCGTGCTGAACAGATCAGTTCAGCTCAGGAAGGATTTGAACCACCATGTCTTAAATGCATCGAGCGTGACAACGCTACTTCTGTTGCTGGGTGTTCTACTGCTGCTACTATTGCAATATCTTCAACTGTTGATGTGGTAACTAACCCCTGTGCTGAGGATACCACTGCTATTGCTGATGAGAATGCTAGGTTGAAGACATTGCTTGAAACAGGGATGTACAAAAGTCTCAAAGGGCATCAGACACTATGTGATGTCCTCAAAAGGCAGATCCTGAACTGAAACCCTAGGAAAGAGGGTGTTGGGTTCGAAAGGAAAATGAATGCTGATGGCTCTTACTGGAAACCTGAGCAGTACCCCAAAACCACATGGGTTGCTGCAAAGGAACCTTCAGCGGATCCATCCACCCTATCTGGCTTCACTTGTGCTAATCCCATTGTTATTGATGAATCCTTTGATGCAAACTATAAACTGTTTAAGAATCAGAATGGTGAAGTGTTTGCCAAGTATATTGGTAGTAACTGCAGGAATGGGCCACCTATGAAGAAAGTCTGGGTGCCAAAAAGGTGTTTGGAGAATCTTCATGTGAATGTCGTCATGACACCACAAGTGAAGAAGACAAACCCCAGACCACAGACTTCATATGGTCCAAAGGCTTCATACAGACAGAGGACTCACCTGAGTCGCACTAACGCAAATGTTTTGTAGGGAAACCTTACTCAGGCCTATGAATATGAGCGCGTTTCATCAAACCGCCATGTTCATAAGACCAAAAACTATTCTGCTTATCCTTATGAGTACTATTGTCCACCCGTAAGACTTTTTGCTAGGGCTCCAAAGCCAAAGTTCTCAGATGCTGCACTTAGACTCATTGCTTCGAAGCCACCCTTGAAGATGTGGGTGGCTAAGAAAGCTTAACTCTCTTTTGCAGGGAAAGGTCTCCAGCCGAAAACCAAAATCGTCTGAAGCCATTGCTGGGGACCTTAAACATCTTGTAGGGCGCAAGATCAAATGCCCAAATGGTCTTATTATGTACTTTGTTCCTGAGTCGCTTGCTACTTGCCCTATCAGTCCTAATCTCGATCTAAGCTTTCATAATCCACTGGCTCGTCAAATGTTTTTGCTTCACAATTCTCTCCGTGAAGCCTATCCCCCTAACTGCACTGTAGGGTATGACACCAGCTGCTTCAGAATGGATTATTGATAGTGGGTGTACCAATCACATGACTGGCAAGCGAAGCATTCTTATGGACTCAACCTTACGTCCATCTGACAAAAGTCACATCACATTTGCTGACACTGGTAAAAGTAAGGTATTGGGTCTAGGTAGAGTTGCAATCTCAAAGGATCAACACATGGATAAAGTCATGCTTGTTGAATCCCTTGGTTTCAACTTAATGTCTGTCTCAATGCTTTGCGATTTAAACATGATTGTGATGTTTGGAAAATATCATTGCCTTGTTCTAATGGAATCTGACAAGTCTCTAGTGTTTGAAGGGTATCGGAAAGATGATTTGTACGTGGTAGATTTCTCAGTAGGACCACAACTTGCCGTATGTCTTCTAGCAAAAGCTTCTGAATGCTGGCTCTGGCATCGGAGGCTAGGGCATGCTGGCATGAGGAACCTCCACACTCTTGCAAGGAAGAAGCATGTCATAGGCATCGAGGGCGTCAAGTTCAAGAAGGATCACTTATGTGGTGCCTGTGAAGCAGGAAAGATGACGAGGGCCAAGCATCCCTCGAAGACAATCATGAGAACGACTCAACCCTTCGAACTGCTCCACATGGACCTTTTTGTCCCACTCATTACTCAACTCTTACTACTACTGCTTGTCTCTATGGCTTTGTCATTGTTGATAATTATTCAAGATATACTTGGGTGCATATAATCCTCTACAAGACTGAAGTGCAGGATGTCTTCAGACGCTTCGCCAATCGAGCAATGAACAACTATGGCGTCAAGATAAAGCACATCAGAAGTGACAATGGCACTGAATTCAAGAACACTGGCCTAGATACATATCTTGATACTTTGGGCATCACACATGAATTCTCAGCTCCGTACACGCCACAGCAGAATGGCGTCATCGAACGCAAGAACAGAACACTTATTGAGATGGCTCGGACGATGCTTGATGAATACAAGACTCCAAGAAAATTCTGGCCTGAAGCCATTGATACTGCATGCCACATCATCAACCGTGTTTATCTTCACAAGCTTCTGAACAAGACATCCTATGAGCTTCTTACTGGCAAGAAGCCAAATGTCAGTTACTTCAGAGTATTTGGTGCCAGGTGCTAGATCAAGGATCCACATCATACTTCAAAATTTGCACCAAAAGCACATGAAGGTTTTATGCTTGGATATGGAAAGGATTCACACTCCTACAGAGTCTTCAACCTTTTTCACTATAAAGTGGTTGAAACAGTGGATGTGCGGTTCGATGAGACTAACGTCTCACAAAGAGAGCACCTGCCAAACGTGCTAGATGAAGTTCCATCCAGTGAATCAATCAAACTTATGGGAACTGGAGAAATCATACCTTCTGAAGCTCAGCCTGAAGAGGAACTTATCATCTCCGCACCTGATCAACCTGAAGACAATGATCAACCTGAAGACAATCCTTCTAACAATGACAATGATCAGCAAGAGCAAAATCTTCGTCTTGTACATCCTCGTGTTGCAAATGAAGTACAGATTGAGAGAATAATTGATAGCATCAATGCACCAGGTCCACTCACTCGTTCAAGGGCAACACAACTAGCAAATTTCTGTGGGCACTTCGCATTCGTCTCAATATCTGAACCCAAGAAAGTTGAAGAAGCCTTCATGGAACCTGAATGGATTCAAGCTATGCAAGAAGAGCTTCAACAGTTTGAGATGAATAATGTATGGGAACTGGTTAAGCGTCCTGATCCTTGAAAGCACAATATAATAGGCACCAAATGGATATATCACAACAAGCAAGATGAGCATGGTCAAGTTGTCAGAAACAAGGCTCGTCTCGTTGCTCAAGGGTACACTCAAGTTGAAGGGATTGACTTCGATGAAACATTTGCTCCTGTGGCTAGACTTGAAGCCATATGCATACTGCTGGTCTATGCAAATCATCATAACATTCTTCTGTATCAAATGGATGTGAAGAGTGCTTTTCTCAATGGCAAGATTTAAGAAGAAGTGTATGTTGCACAACCGCCTAGCTTTAAAGATCCAAAACATCCTGACATGGTGTACAAGCTCAACAAGGCACTGTATGGCCTCAAACAAGCCCCTCGGGCTTGGTATGACACACTCAAAGACTTCCTGAAGAGCAAAGGCTTCAAACCTGGTTCCCTCGACCCCACTCTCTTCATGAAGACATATGATGGTGAACTGTTTGTGTGCCAAATATATGTGGATGACATTATCTTTGGCTGCACCAATCAGAAATACAGTGAAGAGTTTGGATATATGATGCAAGAGCAATATCAGATGTCCATGATGGGTGAGCTGAAGTTCTTCCTTGGTCTTCAAATATGTCAGCAACGCAACGACATCTTCATATCTCAAGAGAAGTACCTCAAAGATTGCCTGAAGAAATTTGGGATGCAAGACTGCAAAGGCTTCACGATGCCAATGCCAGCCAAACATCATCTGGGTCCCGACGACAATGGTAAAGAGTTCGATCAAAAGGTATACCGCTCCATGATTGGTTCTTTACTTTATCTATGTGCATCTAGGCCAGATATTATGCTTAGTGTTTGCATGTGTGCTCGATTCCAAGCGGCACCAAAGGAATCGCATCACTTAGCTGTGAAGCGAATTCTTCGATATTTGGCTTACACCCCAACATTAGGATTATGGTATCCAAAGGGCTCAGAGTTTGATCTGGTTGGATTCTCGGATGCTGATTATGCTGGTGACAAGGTGGATCGCAAGTCTACATCAGGCACATGTCATTTTCTGGGACGATCACTTGTATGTTGGTCTTCAAAGAAGCAGAACTGTGTATCTCTCTCTACTGCTGAATCTGAATACATTGCTGCTGGATCTTGCTGCGCTCAGCTTCTATGGATGAAGCAAACACTCAAAGACTATGGCATTCACCTGAAGCAAGTACCACTCTACTGCGACAACGAAAGCGCCATCAAGATTGCCAACAACCCAGTTCAGCACTCGAAGACAAAGCACATTGAAATTCATCATCACTTTCTCAGAGATCATGTTGTGAAGGAAGATATTGATATCATACATGTCAACACTGAAGAGCAATTGGCAGATATCTTCACCAAGCCCTTGGATGAGAAGAGGTTTTGCAAGTTATGGTGTGAGCTAAATATCTTGGAATCCTCAAATGTCCTGTGATCAGGCACACATCCTAACACTTATGCATATTGATGACTTAGATGTGCAACACACGAAGTAAAGTATATCTTCAATCAATGAAGACTTACATTCTAAGTGTGAATACATTAATGTGGAATTTGACTTTGGAGTGCCGCGATAATTGTGCGCCGTGTCTGGGTCTGATACTTCCTATACGGTGGGTAACGCCACCACCAAAATTTTCTATTTGAAGTGTTTCACTCATGGCGTTACGTTTGGTATGTCTTCACATTTGGTTTGGCTTCAAACTCAACTTGTCTTCATGATTATCTTCACTATGTTGATTTGATTATCTTTGTCATATATATATATATATATACTAGTGTTCTGTCCTCTACAGCATTCACTTATAGCTATGTCTTCTTGTTGAATCTTTTGAACTAAGTGAATGTGATCGGACCCTAATCTCTCTATGCTTTCTATCTCAAACTCTATCTGTCCAAATCATATGCATTCTATTGAAACTGTCGACTGTCTTCTCTGCGTCCTTGTCAGCACAAGATACAGAGACAAACATTAAGTCCGTTTTCAATGCTAATTCCTTCACCTGAAACCCGGAGAAGTGGGAACGACCACCCGACAATCCAGGCGTGCGTGGGAACGTGGAACAACCTCCGATATGTTGCATGATGGCCACGTGTCCTTCAGATGTGAATCGCCAGGGGCACCTGTGTAATAACACTGTGCCATCCCTGTCCCTATAAATACACGCCTCACCACAGTCATCATCCTTTCTTCCACTCTTGCAAAAACCCTAGTGCCACCGCTAGCCCTCGACGACGCCGGCGACGAAGCGCTTAGCTGCCGCGACCTCACCGATGCCGTCTTCACGCCGGCCGCGGACATCGTCTTCTCCGCCATCGCCGTAGGTGTCCTCCGTCGCCAAGTTAGGGCACGGACGATCGAACTGCTCGGCCTCCTCTCCCACTCCGTCTAGCAGTTCTTCGTGTGGTAAATAAAAGTTCCTTTTTATGGCCCCTTTGATCCTATAGATTCATCACTTTCTACCACAAGCAGTTTCTGTTCACACAAGTTGGATCTATTTCATACTGCATCTCATAATATGCCTAGCATGTTCACTTATGCTTCACAAAGTAGTTAGATTCCTCACTTGTACTGATCCATGGATTCGTACAAATCTAGAACCAACTCTCTATCTATGAGTGAATGTCTTCGCACTATGAGGTCAATGTCTTCTAAAATGATTTATCTTCAAAATCTTCTGAGAATGCATATGACCTCTTCCCCTTCCCTCGCACCTTAATGCTATCACAGGTACATGTCCGTGGGAGAATCCCTTGGTTCTCATAGTCTGCATTCATTTGCAGAATTCTTACAGCATCATATAAATTCTCCTGAAGCCAGTTCCTGTTTGACCCGCAGGCGGAAGCCTTTGAAACCTTTGAACGTGTTGAAGCCATTCAGTTTGAAGTTCATGGCTACAGAGAAATCTACAAGGAAGGGAGGCAGACAACGCCGTGGAAACACTGCTAAGGACCTGCCACCAGATCTCTATGAGCTATACAAGTCAGATCCAGAAGAAACCTATGGAGAACGTAAGAACCTAATCCAATGGATTCGAAGACACTGGGCAGAGGAATGGTTCAAGTACAGATTCGTCATCGACGAATATGCTGAGAAGAGTGCCATCAAGGGCCCATGGGGAGATATCATATACAAAGGTCTTCAGCCCAAATCACAGTCCGAAGCTATTGCTCAAGGCTTTTACCCCTGCATGCTTCGTGGACCTCAGCCTGCTAATGCCAACCCATCCTCTCTATTATGGTGTCGCGAAGACAATCTCTTCAAGTGCAACTATCAGTTTGCACAGAACTATGCCAAGGAAAACAAGAAGTCATTGGGATTAGACTTCAACCCAGGCCCCTCTGCGCCACATGCTGATGGCACACGAGAAGCTGAACCCAATCTGGTTGGGCCCTTCTACAACCTAGAAGGTCTCATCACTCATATTATGGTTCAAGGGGCAGTCGTGGATCAACCTGCAGATGATGCTGAATCTGACGAAGCACCTGCACCACCGAAGCCAACAAAGCTGAAGAAGCCTCAAGCTTCAAAGTCTGCCTCAGCACCAAAAATCTTACGGGCGAAGCCACTGGCTACTGCACCTCCTGAAGACAGTGTGCAGTCTGAAGATCTATCACGTATCTCCAAGAAGACTGAGATGAGAAAGAATACTGATCAGGCATTGACTGCTGCTGCTATTCTGCGCAATGACGCCATTGATCTGTCCCGCGATGAAGATCTTGCAGATGACGCTCTTGAACAACTGATTAAGAGCAAGGAAGAAGCAGAAATCTTCAATGATTTGCCTCTCTTTGACGTGGCAATCATCCACAACTTCATTGATGAGTGGTTTGACACGCCCAACCTCAGCTTTGAAGAACTGCAACTTCCAATTGGCCTCAGTGTCGCCTTCACTGGCACCATTGCTTCTGAGCTAGCTCTAGCTCAGCGCATCGTTGAACTGAAGCAAAAGATCGACTATGAGAAAGCTCAGTTCAAGAAGCACATGGCCAAGCTCAGCGTGCAAGATGTGAAAAACTTCAAGATTATGCTGCACGAGCTCAAGGAAGCCTTTCTCAAGAAGCGTGAAGAAGCTAAAGGTTCTCGTGAGCGCATGAAGAGCCTGGCTGACAAGTGTGTGCAAGCCTACAATGAGGCTGAGAAGCGTAAGGCTCTTGGTCGTCCTGGCATCGACCCAAGAATGGCTGCAAAGAAGAAGAAGCCATCAACAGACCAATCTGCACCTTCAAGGCAGGAAGAACCCCGCATTGTCTTCCCAAGCAGCATGTCGGGCTCAAAGCCAAAAGTCACTTCCACCACTTCAGACCTGAAGAAGACAAGGGCTGACAAGGCTGAAGCTAGAAAGAGGAAAAATCCTGAGGCTTCTGATGTCGCTCCCTCCAAGAAGAAGCACAGAACCAAGAAAGATCGGGCTGCTCCCACAGAGCCCCTTGTTGTAGAACCTATCTCTGTTGCTCGCCCTGATTCCTCGCATCAAGAACGACGGATAGTAGTTCATGAGCCTGCTTCCACAGAGGCTCCTAAAGCTGAAGACATTCCAACAGTTGACCTCACCGCTGCTGAAGACATTGGTCACCATGACAATGTTGAAGATGATGAAGTCCTTCCTTAGATCGAGCACCAACTGGTATCATCGCTTGTGCTCACGCACAGCGAACTCATCAGCATTGGTCGTCGTCTGACGCCAACTGCTCAGGATGCATCGTGGGCTGATCACCCATAGAGACAAGACACTCCAAGCTCTCCCTAACCGCAAGCTACCCCAACAGTGCAAGATGATGATGACTATGAGGCCCAGCACACTCCATCTCCACAAGCGTCGCCCGTATTACACAGGCTTCGCAAAGGATCAAGGCCCCAAGTCACTCCCACAATGCACATGTCTGAATCCAAAGCCAAAATGGCTGAAGATGTTCCGGCTGCATCAGCCGATGAAGAAGAAGCCCCAAGAGTTGCTACACCCCTGTCTCACCAAGATGTTGTTCTCGAGGAGAACGTGACCGACCCTCCAGCTTCTGAAGTGGAGGTTGAGAATCGTGAGGCTTCCACCACTAACACCACTGAAGCCAATGACGTGGTCATGGCTGAAGACACTGTGGAGCCTGCACCTAACACTGTGCCAGAGGCCAATGAAGCCAATGCTGCACCTGCAACAGATGTGCAGCCTGACGCCTCTGTTGATGCCATTGCTCCTGTTCCGCCACCAAGGCCACACACTATCGAGCAAGCATTCAACTATGGCCAACCTATCACTGTCAAATGACCTTTTCTGACTCCTCCGCCTACTGCTGGTCCTTAGTTTGACTATCATGTTGAGCACAGGCCTCAGGTTCAGAAGCCAATGCCAAGGCTGCCCAGGTTTCCAGGTACTGCATCTGCACCTGGATCGTTTAACATCAATGGCTTCAAGGCACACAACACCTTCTTTAATAGCGCCAAGAACCCCTACACCAAGGCAAGAATATCTTCTGATCAGTTCTGGAACTATCAGCAGCGCAGTTATTACTCATGCATTCTGTACAATCAAGGTCGCATTTTCCCACATATGCGTCTTGACACTGAAGCCATAACTGGTCTGCCTTGTTTGGAAGAAGCTCTGGATTGCTTCAGAGAGTCTGGGTTGTTGCCGTTTGTCACTGACAAGGAGCACTGGAATGAAGAATTGCTGCTCCAATTCTATGCGACTCTTCATATTCGTGGCTACAATAGAGATCTGAAGACTTGGGTCCTTGAGTGGATGACAGGCAATGTTCATCATGAAGCCAAAGCCTTTGATATCATTGAGCTCACTCGTCTGCCCACTCCAGGAGATCTTTATGAACCTGGTTGTCAGCTTCACAGTGCAGCTATGGAGAGCATTTTTCACAAGCCTGAACCAAACATGAGTCAGATGCTTAGCATGATGAAGCCTTTGCCTCCAGATGCTGCATATCCTAAGGAGTTCTTTGTTGAAGACCTTGAGTATCTGCCACACACTATCTATCACATTATAAGGCGAACTCTCTGGCCCATCAAAGGACATTCTCCACATGCAAAGCTGGAAGGTGCAATGAAGACTTTGGTCTTCCATATTCTTCACGGCAAATGCTTCAATGCACAAGACTTCTTGATCCGCCAACTTGCTGCATCAGGATCTGATCTCTTTGGCTTGAAGTTTTACGCTCCATGGATTATGCGGCTGATCAAACTACACTCAGCTGTCACCTATCAGCCCTCTGCTCGCAATCATCGGATCTTTCTACCTGACGTCGATATGTCAGTTGAAGCCATCTATCCAGAGCCTGCCAAGGAGCCCCTTAGTCTTCAGAATGCTGATAAGCAAAGTTTCTCTCAACACATTGAAGGCGACCCAGCAGTCACTCGTGTCTATCCTCTAGCTGGTACTACCCGTGCACCTCATCGTGCCCTCACCGAAGCCACTGAAAGCACCATTGCACAACGGCCCAAGAAGCGATCCCATGTTCTCAATGACCGAGAGCTTCTGGTTGCCCTTCATCATAAACAGGATAAGCATCATGACTGGCTGAAGCGCCAAATGCAAAGCCTCTTGGTGGACGTAAACAGGATTCGCAACCTTGCCACCAAGAATGCCTTTGTTGCCCATGAAACCTATCGACGTACATGGAAAGGGCTGACACTTACGTGTTCTGAAGATGATCTTCAAGAGGATGGCTTCTCTGAATGCTTCAAGTTTGACTCAACACCTCCAAGAAGGACTGTGCTACGGCGTACTCCGTCTCTTGAAGACTCTGAGTTCTCCTCCTCTGCTACAACAGTGAATGCACGTGTCATCGATGATGAAGACGATGCTACTTCACCACCTTCAACGCGAATCAACAGTGCACGGAGTTCGTCTGCACCGCCAACCAACACCGAAGACCCTGCTGCTTCACCAACTCCTCACTGGGACGAGTAGGTGCACTATGTCTTCAAACCTTTTTGGTCCTTACTGACAAAAGGGGGAGAAGCATATGAGTTTGATAGTCCTCAAGCGGGTTCATATGGGCGGTAGTTTTATATTTTGCCTAGTGTTTACAACTCTCGCGTCTTGATACATTTGGTTCTTTGAGTTGTAACACTCAAACTCGATGGTCGTCTGCTACTTATTTGCTATTCTATGATGCGATGATAAATTCCGCATGTGCAATGATAAATTCCGCACTTAGATCATTTTGCAGACATCCATTTTTCATTATGCATGTCATTATCTTCACATACTTTTCATGCATGATGAATTGTCATCATAAGTTAAAGAGGATCTCCACAAGTACAACCTGCCATGTGCATTTGCATTCCAAAAGCAAATTACTTATATGCACATCTTCAGGGGGAGCCCTTGCAACTTATGAAGACAATCCCCTATCCTTTACAATTTCACATATTATATTTCCCGTTGAAAACTTCAACTAGTTTGTCATCAATTACCAAAAAGGGGGAGATTGTAAGTGCATCTAGTGCCACCCCTAGTTGGTCTTGGAGTATTGACGACAAACCTAGTTGAGGGACTAATGTGTTTGTGAGAATTGCAGGATAACACAGGTAGAAGTCCCTCATTGATTCGGTTTTCCTACCAGAGATGACCCCTAAAAATGCATGAAGACATTGAAGTCAGAGGTGGTATGTGAAGACATTCACATTGAAGACTATGATAAGAGAAGACATCGCGGGAAGACTATGGAGCGCGAAGACTTAGCAGTTTCGTCGTTCTGTGTTTTTCTTTGTTGAGTCATAGGAACCACCGTACTGTTAAGTGGGGTCCAAGAGAACCAGTCAGAATGACTGAAGTGATGCTTAACCAAAATCCTATGTCTTCGAGTGAAGACTATGAGAGCAAATCTTGTCCAGAGTTGGATAAGTCAGCTTTGCTTGTAGTCCAAGTAAAGTTGCCGTGTGTGTTTGAAATCTGACCGTTGGAACACATGTCAGTTCCTTAGTGACCAAGGGTCATTTCGGACAAATCAGGTCGGGTTGCCAAGGGGCTATAAATAGCCCACCCCCTACAACCATAAACGGTTGGCTGCTCAGAGTTAGATTACGGCTTTTGTCGTTTGAGAGCAACCCACCTTGAGGCCTTTGAGAGAGAATTCCTTGCGAGGATAAAGCCCTAAACACCCAGAGCCAAAGAGTGTTAGGCATCACTTAAGTCTTCTTGTCTGTGTGATCTGACGACTTATTACACTTGAGGACTGTGAATCCTCCAGCCGGTTAGGCGTCGCGTTCTGAGCATCCAAGAGTCATTGTGGATCACCGGTGAACGGAGTCTGTGAAGGTTTGGAAGTCTACCTTGAAGACTTACCAGAGTGATTGGGCGAGGACTGGGTGTCCTTAGCTCAAGGGGAATAAGGTGAAGACGAGGTCTTCTGAGTTGAATCTCAGCCTCCCTAACCAGACGTACAGTTGTCACAACAATTGGAATTGGTCCAACAAATCATTGTCTTCAATGAGTCACTGGTTTCATCCTTCTCTTCCCTTTACTTACTGTTGGTCCTTGTGAAGTCATTGTATGATTGCATTATCTTTTGTCTTCACTGAGTGACTACTTGTCTGATTGGCTTCACAATATCTTCCTACCTGATCTTTACTGCCTAGCTGCTATTAGTCATTGTGCTTTCACTTCATTGAATACTTGACTATGGTTTACCTAGTGTAGTCTACCTTCCGCTGCATGGTACTAGGTTTATTTCTATCATTTGTCTTCAAAACTTCCATGTTTTGAAGACTTTCATAAAAATTGCCTATTCACCCCCTCCCTCTAGTCTATCAGTAGCACTTTCAAGTCCAGGCAGAAGAGTTATGCAGATTCTAAACGCAAGGAGACAGTTTACGAAGTCGGAGACCGAGTTTATCTTCGAGTATCACCACTTCAAGGAGTTAAGCTCTTTGGAGTTAAGGGAAAGTTAGCGCCACGTTTTGTAGGCCCATACAAAGTTTTGGAGCGTATGGGAGAAGTTGCCTATAAGTTGGAATTGCCCGAAGGATTGTCGGGATTTCACGACATGTTCCACATATCACAGTTGAAGAAGTGCCACGCAGAGATGGCTGACATACCGCTGAGAGATACAGTACCACTGGAAGCGATTCAGTTGGATAGTGATTTGACCTATGAGGAGAAACCAGTTAAGATTCTAGAGTATGCCAGTCGAGTCACCCGCAGTAAGGTTATGAAGTTTTGCAAGGTTCAGTGGAGCCACCACACGGAGGATGAAGCCACCTGAGAACTAGAGGAAGATTTGCTGAAGGACCACCCACACCTATTTTCTAGCCAACCCAAATCTCGAGGGCGAGATTCATCTTAAGGGGGGTAGGTTTGTAACATCCCAAATTTTCAATTTGGAATGTTATACACTAGATCATCATTGCATATCATATTTATTACATTTTGGTTGATCCTAGAAATTTCACGCAACTCAAGGGCCCTCGGAGAGAGTTGGGGATTTCGTTATTTTCATATTTGAGTTGTCTCAAATTTTGATAGGATCGTTTGATTTTATTTATTTTATCTTCAGTTATTTATATTACAAAAATATGAGAGATGGAATAAAATGACTTTCCCAAAATAAAGGAATATTGAGGATTTAATAAAAAACTCAAATAAGAATTTATTTTGGTTTTATTTGCTATTTTATTTGAATTTAGGAAAAATGCGCATTTTTCAAAATTGCATTTAGGCCCCAAATAAATGTTCATCCTGTGCGGCTTGATTTTAGAAGCCGGGGAAAATTTATTTCGGGATTTTTGGAATCCGTTTAGTATTTCTTTTGTTCTTTTCCGAGCGTAATTATTTAAAAAAAAGTCCGAAACGACCTTGGGTCATAACCGGCCAGGACTCCCCTGGCCGGGCCTTTTTAAGCGCCCGAGGCCCCCGGCCGAAGCCCAGCCGCGCCCCCGCCCTAACCCTAACCCTAGCCGGCCCCCACCGCCGCCGCCCGCCCGCGCCGCGCCGCCCGCGCCGCCGCCCGCTCGCGCCGCCCCGCCGCCGTCGCCGGACTGCCCCGCCGCCGCCGGACCACCGCCGGCATTCACCGGAGTCGCCGGAGGTAGTTTTTTTTTTCCTCCGGTTTTTTCTCGAAAAACCGTTCGGTTTTCCGACGGTTTTGTTCGTTTTTTAGTTTTGGTTTTTTTAAATAGATCAGTTTTCCAGTTTATTTAATTAGCGAGCGTTCGTCCGTTTGTTCGTTTTAACGAACGTTTGTCGTTTTTCTTTTTCTCGGATTTAATCCGCGATTTTTCTGATCGTGATTTCTGATCCGATTTTCGTTTTAGTCTAACTTTTCGCTCGTTTATCGGAATCAGGCGATTCAAGCGCCTGGAGTTTCGTCTCGAAACCCTCTTTCCGTTTAACCAACTCAAACGATTTTTTGCTACTATAAAAATTGCCCTAGATCCAGAATAGTAAACGAAGCCTGTTTGTTTTGCCGTTTGTCTTTCGTTGCTTCGTTCGTTTTGATTCTTTTTGCCAACCGGAGTTCTTAAGTTGAATTTTCTGGTTAGATCTCTTATGTGAGTTTTACCTATGCATTAATTGAGTACTTATTGTATGCTTATTTGTTTGTGATAGAGTACCCGGAGTGCGCTGTTTGCTACTTCGAATCGCTAGGTTTCCCGGATCATCAGCAAGGCAAGTAACACTTTGATCATGCTTTCCAACTACCCAGTTTTATTGCATTAGATCAATCCTCACACATTGCATGATTAGGATCTATTAAATTGTGGGTTTGGGAAGTAGTTGAGGTAGTACCTATTACCTGTTATTATCAAACCTTTGGGAGTTACTTCTACGTTTGCTTATTATGCCATGCTATGCTAGTAGACGTGGATTGGGTGAGAGTATCCATGACAGATGTGAGATGTTAATTAATGGTTTACTTAAGGTGGCAACTTAAATACACATCTGGGTGGATTGAGGCACCTGGGTATTCCAGCGATTGCCTGTTTTTCTTTATGGACCGCCACCCAGGCTCAAAGGGATCATGAGATTATTCATGCTAGAAACTTCCGTGTGCAGCCGCAAGCTATTATGGGCTCTAGCATAGTTGACTAAGTCGTGCGAACTCTTACAGTGGTAGACTAGCAGATGTAGGGGATGTAGGTTGGTACGGTCTACCCGTTCGTAAGGTGCTAGCGCTTCTGAAAGACTATGTCTCGGTCATCCGTTTCTCAAACACCGTGTAGTGCGAGAATCCCAACGGAGGAGATCGAGTCTTGTGGGGAAAAGTGCGCAAACCTCTGGAGAGTGTATAAACTAATCATGATTAGCCGTGTCCCCGGTTATGGACATCTTGAGTATCTAGTACCTGGATTATCATGTGAATCTCAACATGTTACTCTAAAATTAATTTTGTTGGGTTTTGTTTAATGATGATGCTTAATTGGGATTGAGAATGCTGTCAACCATTCTCAATGTTTAACAACTACCATGATAGTTAAATAAAATTTATTCCTTTGCAGTAGAGAAAAATTGGCTTTCCGCAAAACTATAACCATAGAGCTTTCCACCAGCCAAATATGCATATAGAATAGCCTATTTCATTCCATTACTCTCTATGTGTTATTTTGCCAGCATATTCCATGTGCTCACCCGTTTCGGGCTGCAACGTTAATGTTGCAGACTTTTCAGATGACGATTAAGGAGTTTTAGGTCGTGGTTCTATACTCAGTGATGCCGTTGGAGTTGATGGACTCACTTATCTTCCAAGCCTTCCGTTGTTATCGTTATTAGATGGCCTTAAGCCATATTTATTGTAATAAGTTCTCTTTTGAGACACTCGATGTAATAAGTGTGTGGTTGCTACTCTATTATAAATCCTTCAAGTACTGTGTGGTGTCAGCATTACTGATCCAGGGATGACACCTGAGCACAAAGATTGGACCGTTTGAGGTCTGGTCGCTACACAAGCGAAAAGCCGAAGTCGAAAAATATGACCACATGTTTAGAGATAGAGGTGTCGATAAAAATAAAATACGGACATGAGGGCATCATGATCATTCTTAGAACATCAACTCATATAATTCTTTGTCATATGATCTCTAATGTTAGAGTAATAATTCAATCACAATATCAAGTATGAATCATAAACTTCATTGAAAACTAACAAACTACAATCCCAGTCATTGAAGCAATTGCAATTTATCATAACATAGGAAAGAGTCAATGTATAAGAGCTTTTCGGCAAGTCCACATACTCAACTATCATATAATCTTTCACAATTGCTGACACTCACTCAATACTTATGGGTATGGAGTTTTAATTGGACACAGAGAAAGATAGGGGCTTATAGTTTTGCCTCCCAACGTTTTACCTCAAGGGTAATGTCAACAGTAATAGTTCATGAAAACTCACATCCAATCAGCCATATATACCAGGATCTTTCCAACATATTGTGCTTGCCAAAGGATAAAGTGTAAAAAGGAAGAGTGAAAATCACCATGACTCTTATGCAATGTAGGAGATAAAAGTAAAAGATAGGCCCTTAGCAGAGGGAAGCAGAGGTTGTCATGCGCTTTTATGGTTGGATGCACAAAATCTTAATGCGAAAGAACGTCACTTTATATTGCCACTTGTGATATGGACCTTTATTATGCAGTCTGTCGCTTTTATTACTTCCATATCACATGATCGTATAAAGCTTATTTCCTCCACACCAATCAATCATACATATTTAGAGAGCGATTTTTATTGCTTGCACCGATGACAACTTACTTGATGGATCTTACTCAATCCATAGGTAGATATGGTGGACTCTTATGTCAAGACTGGTTTAAGGGTATTTGGAAGCACAAGTAGTATCTCTACTTGGTGCAATGAATTTGGCTAGTATGAGGGGGAAAGGCAAGCTCATCATGTTGGAAGATCCAAGACAATATAATTTATCTCAGATGTAAGAAAACATAACCTATTACGTTGTCTTCCTTGTCCAATGTCAACTCTTTAGCATATCATATTTTAATGAGTGCTCACAATCATAAAAGATGTCCAAGATAGTATATTTATATGTGAAGACCTCTCTTTCTTTATTACTTCCTATTAATTGCAACAATGACCAAAACTTTGTTTGTCAACCCTCAACAACTTTTATTCATCATACTCTTTCTATGTGAGCTCATTACTCTCCATAAGACTCACATGATCTCTTTGTTTCTTTTTATTTCTTTCTCTTTTCTTTTATTCCCTTAGGACCATGGCAAAATAATCAAGCCCTTGACTCAGCACTAATCTTTATTATATAGCTCACGGACTCGATTACATAGAAGGATAATAAAGCAAAACTCACGATTAGATCATACTAAGAACTTTTATTCTACTAGAACAAGATATTACCAAAAGGATCGAACTAAGAAAAACAGTAAAGATATAAGTGATGGTGATACGATACCAGGGCACTCCCCCAAGCTTGGCAGTTGCCAAGTGGAGTGCCCATACCAGATACTCAATTCTTCTTTGTTGGTGGAGACGGTGGTGACTTTGTTGATGGCGTAGGCTTGTCATCCTTCTTCCAAGGCATAGGCTCACCATCATAGAAGGATGACCGAGTCTCCGGGATCCTCAAATCTGCAGCCAAACTCATCCTTTTGAATCTATATTCATACTGACAGTTTTGGTTTTGCAGGTCATAGATTTGAACTTGAAGGTGCTCGATTTTCTCATGAAGCTTGAAGATGGTCTCCCCGATGTTGTCGGCATCCAGCTTGTGTTAGTTGGTGAATTCTGCGATCATCATGTGGTTGGAGTCGAGTCCACGCTCCACCATCCCCTGACACTTGAAAACTTGTTGCTCCATTGCTTCGAGCCACGTCTCCATGCTTCCGGTCCCCTTCGGTCCCTCAGCATCACGGATGTGCAACAAACCATCACGCATCTCAATGGTTTGAGGGTGTTGCTGCACCTCCGCGAGGTAAGGGTTGATGACCTTCTCGAAGAACTTGTCCTTCGGAGCACTTGGAGACGTCATGATAATCTAGATCTGTCAGGAAAACAGCTCGAAACAAAGACAGGAGATTTTTGCGTGATATGGGAGTCAAAAACCCCGGGAGATTATATAATGAATTTTTACCGACCAAAATACGTGTCGTGTACGAAAACGGAGTCCGAAGAGCACACGAGGTGCCCACGAGGTAGGGGGGCGCGCCCAGCAGGGTAGGGCGCGCCCTCCACCCTCGTGGAGGCCTCGTGTCCTTCCCGGACTGTTTCTTATTTTTCTATTTTTCTAAATATTCCAAAACGGAGAAATATTGCCTTAAAAACTGTTTTGGAGTCAGTTTACTTACGGTACCACATACCTATTCCTTTTTGGAGTCTGAAACGTTTCGGAAAGTGTCCCTTATGTATTCCTCCGGGTTACGGTTTCAATAACATTGGTTTCAACATTTATGGGATTACCTGAGATATAGTGTTTGATTCTTTGACCGTTCACCACCTTCAGATTGGTGCCTTCGAAGTTGTTGATTTTTATGGCACCGGAACGGTAGACCTCCTCGATAACGTAAGGACCTTCCCATTTAGAGAGAAGTTTTCCTGAAAAAAATCTTAAACGAGAGTTGTATAGCAATACATAATCACATACATTAAACTCACGCTTTTGTATCCTTTTTTCATGCCATCTTTTAACTTTTTGTTTAAACAACTTGGGATTTTCGTAGGCTTGGGTTCTCCATTCATCAAGTGAGCTAATATCAAATAACCTCTTCTCACCAGCAAGTTTAAAATCATAATTAAGTTCTTTAATATCCCAATAAGCCTTGTGTTCAAGTTCAAGAGGTAAGTGACATGCTTTTCCATAGACCATTTTATATGGAGACATACCCATAGGATTTTTATATGCAATTCTATAGGCCCATAATGCATCATCTAGTTTCTTGGACCAATTCTTTCTAGACCTATTAACAGTCTTTTTAAAATTAATTTGAGTTCTCTATTACTCAATTCTACTTGACCACTAGACTGAGGGTGATAAGGAGATGCAATTCTATGATTAACATCATATTTAGCAAGCATTTTACGGAAAGCACCATGAATAAAATGTGAACCACCATCAGTCATTAAATATCTAGGGACTCCAAATCTTGGAAAAATAACTTCTTTAAGCATTTTAATAGAAGTGTTATGATCAGCACTACTAGTTGGAATAGCTTCTACCCACTTAGTAACGTAATCAACAGCAACTAAAATATGTGTATAACCATTAGAGGAAGGAAAAGGTCCCATATAGACAAAGCCCCAAACATCAAATGGTTCAATAACAAGTGAATAATTCATAGGCATTTCTTGACGTCTACTAATATTACCAATTCTTTGACATTCATCACAAGATAAGACAAACTTACGGGCATCCTTGAAGAGAGTAGGCCAATAAAAAACTAGATTGCAGTACCTTATGTGCAGTTCTATCTCGAGCATGGTGTCCTCCATAAGCTTCGGAGTGACACTTGTGTAGGATCTATTCCTGTTCATGCTCAGGTACACAACGTCTAATAACACCATCCACTCCTTCTTTATAAAGATGTGGGTCATCCCAAAAGTAATGCCTCAAATCATAGAAGAACTTTTTCTTTTGCTGGTATGTGAAACTAGGTGGTATAAACTTAGCAACAATGTAATTAGCATAATCAGCATACCATGGAGCAGTATGAGAAGCATTTATGACATTTAATTGCTCATCAGGAAAGCTATCATCAATAGGTAGTGGGTCATCAAGCACATTTTCTAACCTAGACAAGTTGTCTGCAACGGGGTTCTCAGCTCCTTCTCTATCAACAATATGCAAATCAAATTCTTTTAGCAAGAGAACCCATCTAATAAGTCTAGGTTTAGCATCTTTCTTTTCCATAAGATATTTAATAGCAGCATGATCAGTGTGAATAGTTACTTTAGAATCAACAATATAAGGTCTAAACTTATCACAAGCAAATACAACTTCTAAGAATTCTTTTTCAGTAGTAGCATAATTTCTTTGAGCATTGTCTAGAGTTTTACTAGCATATTGAATAACATTTAGTTTCTTATCAACTCTTTGTCCTAGAACAACACCTACAGCATAATCACTAGCATCACACATAATTTCAAAGGGTAAATTCCAATCAGGTGGCTGAACAATAGGTGCAGAAATCAATGCTTTCTTAAGTATGTCAAATGCTTCTACACAATCATCATCAAAGACAAATGGTATATCTTTTTGTAATAAATTAGTCAGAGGCCGAGAAATTTTTGAGAAGCCCTTAATGAACCTCTTATAAAACTGGCATGACCAAGGAAACTTCTTATACCTTTGATGTCCTTGGGACACGACATCTTTTCAATAGCATCAACCTTGGCTTTATCAACTTCAATACCTCTTTCAGAAACTTTATGCCCCAAGACAATACCTTCATTAACCATAAAGTGGCACTTCTCCCAATTCAAGACAAGATTAGTTTCTTCACATCTTTGCAAAACTCGATCACGGTTGCTCAAGCAATCATCAAAAGAAGATCCATAGACGGAAAAGTCGTCCATGAAAACCTCACAAATCTTTTCAAAAAAGTCAGAGAATATAGCCATCATGCATCTTTGAAAGGTAGTAGGTGCATTACATAAACCAAAAGGCATATGTGTATAAGCAAAAGTACCAAAAGGGCATGTAAAAGTAGTCTTTGATTGATCTTTGGCTGACACAGGTATTTGAGAGAAACCAGAATAACCATCTAGAAAGCAAAAATGTGTACGTTTGGACAATATTTCTAGCATTTGATCGATAAAAGGTAAGGGGTAATGATCTTTTTTAGTAGCCTTATTTAATTTGCGGAAATCAATTACCATCCTATAACCTGTAATAATTCTTTGAGGAATCAATTCATCTTTATCATTAGGAACAACAGTAATACCTCCCTTCTTAGGGACACAATGGACAGGGCTTACCCACTGACTATCAGCAACGGGATAAATTATACCTGCCTCAAGGAGCTTCAGTATCTCGTTTCTTACCACTTCTTTCATTTTAGGATTCAGCCGGCGTTGATGATCACGAACTGGTTTAGCATCTTCTTCCAAATTAATTTTATGTTGACATAGAGTGGGACTAATGCCCTTAAGATCATCAAGAGTATACCCAATAGCAGCACGGTGCTTCTTCAGAGTTTTCAATGATCTCTCTTCTTCATGTTCTGAAAGATTAATAATAATAGCATATATCTTTTTCTCATCAAGATAAGCATATTTAAGAGTATCAGGTAACGGTTTAAGCTCAAATACGGGATCACCATTGGGTGGAGTAGGATCCCCTAGGATTTCAACAGGTAAATTGTTTTTCAGAATAGGTTCCTGTTTAAAGAATACTTCATCTAATTCCCTTCTTTCATTCATAAACATGTCATTTTCATGGTCTAGCAAATATTGTTCTAAAGGATCACTAGGAGGTACGGAAATAGAAGCAAGACCAATAATTTCATCCTTACGAGGTAATTCTTCTTCATGGTGTTGTCTACTGAATTAAGAAAAATTAAATTCATGAGTCATATCATCTAAACCGATAGTAACAACATCTCTTTTGCAATCTATGGTAGCATTAACAATATTTAAGAAGGGTCTACCAAATATAATGGGACAAAAGCTATCTTGTGGGGAACCAAGAACAAGAAAATCAGTAGGATATTTAATTTTCCCACACAAGACTTCAACATCTCTAACAATTCCCATTGGTGAAATAGTATCTCTATTGGCAAGTTTAATTGTGACATCAATATCTTCCATCTTAGCAGGTGCAATATCATGCATAACTTCTTTGTATAAGAAATAAGGTATTGCACTAGCACTAGCACCCATATCACATAAGCCATGATAACAATGATCTCCTATTTTGACAGAAATAACAGGCATGCCTACCATAGGTCTAGGTTTATCTTTATCATGGGGTTTAGCAATTCTAGCAGTTTCATCACAGAAATAAATAACATGCCCATCAATATTATCAGACAAGAGATCTTTAACAATAGCAATATTAGGTTCAACTTTAACTTGCTCAGGAGGTGTATATGTTTTAATATTGCTTTTACGAACCACAGTTGAAGCTTTAGCATGATCCTTTATCCTAACAGGGAAAGGTGGTTTCTCAACATAAGAAGTAGGAACAATAGGATCATTATAAGTAATAATCTTTTCTTCAACTTTAATAGGTGCAGCTACTTTTACTTCTATGGGAGGATGATATTTAAACCACTTCTCCTTGGGGAGATCAACATAAGCAGCAAAAGATTCACAGAAAGAAGCTACTATCTCAGAGTCAAGTCCATATTTAGTGCTAAATTTACAAAAAATATCGGTATCCATAAAAGATTTAACACAATCAAAACTAGGTGTCATACCCGACTCCTTACCATTGTCGAGGTCCCAATCTTCGGAGTTGCGTTTAATTCTTTCCAATAAATCCCATTTGAATTCAATAGTCTTCATCATAAAAGAGCCAGCACAAGAAGTATCAAGCATGGTGCGATTGTTACCAGAAAGCCAAGCATAATTTTTTTGAATAATCATTTCTCTTGAGAGCTCATGATTGGGGCATGAATATAACATTGATTTAAGCCTCCCCCAAGCTTGAGCGATGATTTTTCCTTCGCGAGGCCAAAAATTATATATATATAATTGCGATCACGATGAACAAGATGCATAGGATAAAACTTTTGATGAAATTCCAATTTCAATCGTTTGTAGTTCCAAGACTCCATATCATCACATAGCCTATACCATGTCGATGCATCTCCCCTCAAAGATAAAGGGACGACCTTCTTCTTAACAACATCTCCGGATACACCTGAAAGCTTAAATAATCCACAAACTTCATCCACATATATTAGATGCTCATCAGGATGTTTTGTTCCATCTCCTAAAAAATGATTAGCTAGCAGTTTTTCTACCATACCCAAAGGAATTTCAAAGCAAGCATTTTCATTTTCAGTAGGTTCAGTAGGTTGAGGAGGAACTCTTTGCTCTATTGGTCGGGGTGAAGATGCCCCGAACAAGCCCCTCATAGGATTACTTTCCATAGTAACAAGTGACAGTAAATTTCAGCACACTATATAAATTTTTCCTTACCAAATTCCACCTACCAAAGGCGCTTCACTCCCCGGCAACGGCGCCAGAATAGAGTCTTGATGACCCACAAGTATAGGGGATCTATCGTAGTCCTTTCGATAAGTAAGAGTGTCGAACCCAACGAGGAGCATAAGGAAATGATAAGTGGTTTCCAGCAAGGTATTCTCTGCAAGTACTAAAATAAGTGGTAGCAGATAGTTTTGTGATAGGATAATTTGTAACGAGCAACAAGTAACAAAAGTAAATAAAGTGCAGCAAGGTGGCCCAATCCTTTTGTAGCAAAGGACAAGCCTGGCCAAACTCTTATATGCTGTAAAGCGCTTCCGAGGACACATGGGAATATCGTCAAGCTAGTTTTCATCACGCTCGTATGATTCGCGTTCGGTACTTTGATAATTTGGTATGTGGGTGGACCGGTGCTTGGGTGCTGCCCTTACTTGGACAAGCATCCCACTTATGATTAACCTCTATTGCAAGCATCCGCAAATACAACAAAAGTATTAAGGTAAACCTAACCATAGCATGAAACATATGGATCCAAATCGGCCCCTTACGAAGCAATGCATAAACTAGGGTTTAAACTTCTGTCACTCTAGCAACCCATCATCTACTTATTACTTCCCAATGCCTTCCTCTAGGCCCAAACAATGGTGAAGTGTTATGTAGTCGACGTTCACATAACACCACTAGAGGAGAGACAACATACATCTCATCAAAATATCGAACGAATACCAAATTCACATGACTACTAATAGCAAGACTTCTCCCATGTCCTTAGGAACAGAAGTAACTACTCACAAAGCATAAACATGTTCATAATCAGAGGGGTATTAATGTGCATATAGGATCTGAACATATGATCTTCCACCAATTAAACCAACTAGCATGAACTACAAGGAGTAATTAACACTATTAGCAACCTACTAGCACCAATCCTGGACTTGGAGACAAGAATTGGATACAAGAGATGAACTAGGGTTTTGAGATGAGATGGTGCTGATGAAGATGTTGATGGAGATTGCCCTCTCCCGATGAGAGGAGCGTTGGTGGTGACGATGGCGATGATTTCCCCCTCCGGGAGGGAAGTTTCCCCAGCAGAACAGCCCCGCCAGAACCCTAGATTGGCTCCGCCAAGGTTCCGCCTCGTGGCGGCGGAGTTTCGTTCGAGAAGATGGCTTATGATTATTTTTCCATCGAAAGAGTCCATATAGCAGAAGATGGTCACCGGAGGGCCACCAGGGGGCCCACGAGGTAGGGGGGGGGCGCGCCCAGGGGGTAGGGCGCGCCCCCACCCTCGTGGGCAGGGTGTGCCCCCTGGTGAAGTTCTTACGCTCAATGTTTTTTATATATTTGGAAAACATCATCCGTGAAGTATCAGGACTTTTGGAGCTGTGTAGAATAGGTCTCTAATATTTGCTCCTTTTCCAGCCAGAATCCCAGCTGCCGACATTCTCCCTCTTTATGTATACCTTATAAAATAAGAGAGAATAGGCATAAGTATTGTGACATAATGTGTAATAACAACCCATAATGCAGTAGATATTGATATAAAAGCATGATGCAAAATGGACGTATCACTCCTAAATGTCGGGACCATACTATCTGAGCATCTGTTTCTATCCAATGGCGATAACCAAATTTGTTCTGACTGGTCTAGACGTCTGAAATGCCACAATTTGGAACCAAATGTAGGGGAGGATGCGGTCATCCGAATGTTCGGCATGTCAGACTCCGACACGCCAAACCCACAAAAAGATAACCCAAAGCCTTCACAT
The DNA here is from genome assembly GCF_056163025.1 of Triticum urartu. Classification (NCBI taxonomy): domain Eukaryota; kingdom Viridiplantae; phylum Streptophyta; class Magnoliopsida; order Poales; family Poaceae; genus Triticum; species Triticum urartu. The sequence goes on along the minus strand of NC_141874.1, from coordinate 671,421,162 downwards.
TTGGACATTCCCATACTATTTCCATGCCAAAGCCCGCCCTTCTCACTACCTCTTCCACAATTGCCGCCTCCCCCACCATTCTAGCCCATTTTTCCTTCCACCACCGCGATGGGCCATTGCAGAAGGACCGGACAAAGAAGATCATCGTACCGCCAGAGCTGGAGGACCCAAGTTTGGGGAGCCGGAGGAACCAAGTGTGGTGCTCCCACCCTCCTCAGAAGGTCGTGCCCGCGGAACGCAACGCCCGGTGCCACAAGGTGAACAAGAAGGCGGGCATTGTGCTGGTGACTAGTCAGACAGAGATTGTCGAGTAAAGCGCATCGCCACCCCTGGTGCCGCTCGGGTAATCGACGATGTGATCATCGTCGCTAAATTCGCCCTACTACTACGCCTTTGTTGGGGAACGTAGTAATTTCAAAAAAAAATCCTACGCACACGCAAGATCCAGCTAGGTGATGCATAGCAATGAGAGGGGAGAGTGTTGTCCATGTACCCTCGTAGACCGTAAGCGGAAGCGTTATCACAACGTGATTGATGTAGTCGTACGTCTTCACGATCTGACCGATCCTAACACCAAAGGTACGTCACCTCCATGATCTGCACACATTCAGCTCGGTGACGTCCCACGAACTCTAGATCCATCTGAGGTCGAGGGAGAGTTTCGTCAGCACGACGGCGTGATGACGGTGATGATGAAGTTACCGACGCAGGGCTTCGCCTAAGCTCTACAACGATATGACTGAGGCGGAAATCTGTGGAGGGGGCACTGCACATGGCTAAACAATCAACTTTGATGTGTTCTAGGGTGCCCCCCTCCCCACGTATATAAAGGAGGGAGGGGGAGGCCCGCCGGCCCTCTAGGCGCGCCAAGGAGGGAGGAGTCCTCCTCCTAGTAGGAGGAGGACTCCCCCCTTTCCTAGTCCCACTAGGAAAAGAAGGAAGAGGGAGAAAGAGAAAGGAAAGGGGGGGTCGGCCCCCACCCAATTTGGATCGGGCTTGGGGGGGCGCCCTCCACCTAGCTGCCCCCTCTTCTCTCCCACTAGGGCCCAATAAGGCCCATTGACTCCCGAGGGGGTGATACGTCCATTTTGCATCATGCTTTTATATCGATATTTATTACATTATGGGCTATTATTTCACATTATGTCACAATACTTATGGCTATTCTCTCTTATTTACAAGGTTTACATAAGGAGGGAGAATGCCGGCAGCTGGAATTCTGGGCTGGAAAAGGAGCAAATATTAGAGACCTATTCTGCACAACTCCAAAAGTCCTGAAACTCCACGGAACACCTTATAATAAATAATGAAAAATACTCGCCAAAGATGAAGACCAGGGGCCCACACCCTGCTCACGAGGGTGGGGGGGCGCCCCCCTAGGGCGCGCCCCCTACCTCGTGGGCCCCCTGGTGTCTCTCCGATAACCATCTTCTCCTATATGAAGTCTTTTGTCGAGAAAAAAAATAAGAAGCAACCTTTCGGGACGAAACTCCGCCGCCACGAGGCGGAACCTTGGCGGATCCAATCTAGAGCTCCGGCAGAGCTGTTCTGCCGGGGAAACTTCCCTCCCGGAGGGGGAAATCATCACCATCGTCATCACCAACGCTCCTCTCATCGGGAGAGGGCAATCTCCATCAACATCTTCATCAGCACCATCTCATCTCAAAACCCTAGTTCATCTCTTGTATCCGATTCTTGCCTTCTAGTCCGGGATTGGTGCTAGTAGGTTGCTAGTAGTGTTAATTACTCCTTGTAGTTGATGCTAGTTGGTTTAATTGGTGGAAGATCATATGTTCAGATCCTATATGCATATTAATACCACTCTGATTATGAACATGTTTATGCTTTGTGAGTAGTTACGTTTGTTCTTGAGGAAAAGGGAGAAGTCTTGCTATTAGTAGTCATGTGAATTTGGTATTCGTTCGATATTTTGATGAGATGCATGTTGTCTAGCCTCTAGTGGTGTTATGTGAACGTCGACTACATAACACTTCACCATTATTTGGGCCTAGAGGAAGGCATTGGGAAGTAATAAGTAGATGATGGGTTGCTAGAGTGACAGAAGCTTAAACCCTAGTTTATGCGTTGCTTCGTAAGGGGCTGATTTGGATCCATATGTTTCATGCTATGGTTAGGTTTACCTTAATACTTTTGTTGTATTTGCGGATGCTTGCAATAGAGGTTAATCATAAGTGGGATGCTTGTCCAAGTAAGGGCAGCACCCAAGCACCGGTCCACCCACATACCAAATTATCAAAGTACCGAACGCGAATCATACGAGCGTGATGAAAACTAGCTTGACGATATTCCCATGTGTCCTCGGGAGCGCTTTACATCATATAAGAGTTTGTCCAGGCTTGTCCTTTGCTACAAAAGGATTGGGCCACCTTGCTGCACTTTATTTACTTTTATTACTTCTTGCTCGTTACAAATTATCTTATCACAAAACTATCTGTTACCACTTATTTCAGTACTTGCAGAGAATACCTTGCTGAAAACTGTTTATCATTTCCTTCTGCTCCTCATTGGGTGCGACACTCTTACTTATCGAAAGGACTACGATAGATCCCCTATACTTGTGGGTCATCAAGACTCTTTTCTGGCGCCGTTGCCGGGGAGTGAAGCACCTTTGGTAGGTGGAATTTGGTAAGGAAAAATTTATGTAGTGTGCTGAAATTTACTGTCACTTGTTACTATGGAAAGTAATCCTCTCAGGGGCTTGTTCGGGGTATCTTCTCCCCGACCAGTAGAGCAAAGAGTTGCTCCTCAACCTACTGAACCTATTGAAAATGAATATGAAAATGAAATTCCTTATGAGTATCCTTCGGGTATGATAGAAAAACTGCTAGCTAATCCTTTTACAGGAGATGGAACAAAGCATCCTGATGAACAGCTAATATATGTGGATGAAGTTTGTGGATTATTTAAGCTTGCAGGTATACCCGATGATGTTGCTAAGAAGAAGGTCTTCCCTTTATCTTTGAAGGGAGACACATTGATATGGTATAGGGTATGTGATGATACGAGATCATGGAACTATAGAAGATTGAAATTGGAGTTTCATCAAAAGTATTACCCTATGCATCTTGTTCATCGTGATTGTAATTATATATATAATTTTTGGCCTCGCGAAGGAGAAAGCATCACTCAAGCTTGGGGAGGCTTAAATCAATGTTATATTCATGCCCCAATCATGAGCTCTCAAGAGAAATGATTATTCAAAAAAATTATGCTCGGCTTTCTGATAACAATCGCACCATGCTTGATACTTCTTGTGCTGGCTCTTTTATGATGAAGACTATTGAATTCAAATGGGATTTATTGGATAGAATTAAACGCAACTCTGAAGATTGGGACCTCGACAATGGTAAGGAGTCAGGTATGACACCTAAGTTTGATTGTGTTAAATCTTTTATGGATACCGATATTTTCTGTAAGTTTAGCACTAAATATGGACTTGATTCTGAGATAGTAGCTTCTTTCTGTGAATCTTTTGCTACTTATGTTGATCTCCCTAAGGAGAAGTGGTTTAAATATCATCCTCCCATAGAAGTAAAAGTATCTGCACCTATTAAAGTTGAAGAAAAGACTATGACTTATAATGATCCTATTGTTCCTACTTCTTATGTTGAGAAACCACCTTTCCCTGTTAGAATAAAGGATCATGCTAAAGCTTCAACTGTAGTTCGTAAAAGGAATATTAAAACATTTACACCTCCTGAGCAAGTTAAAGTTGAACCTAATATTGCTATTGTTAAAGAGCTCTTGTCTGATAATATTGATGGGCATATTATTCAGTTCTGCGGTGAAACTGCTAGAATTGCTAAACCTTGTGCCAAAGATAAACATAGACCTGTGGTAGGCGTGCCTGTTATTTCTGTTAAAATAGGAGATCATTGTTATCATGGCTTATGTGATATGGGTGCTAGTGCTAGTGTTATACCTTATGACTTGTATAAAGAAATCGAGCATGAAATTGCACCTGCTAAGTGAGAAGATATTGATGTCACAATTAAACTTGCTAATAGAGATACTATTTCAGCAATGGGAATTGTTAGAGATGTTGAAGTCTTGTGCGGGAAAACTAAATATCTTGCTGATTTTTTCTTGTTCTTAGTTCCCCACAAGATAGCTTTTGTCCCATTATATTCGGTAGATCCTTCTTAAACACTGTTAATGCTAGGATAGACTGCAAAAAGAATGTTGTTACTATTGTCTTGGATGATATGGCTCATGAATTTAATTTCTCTAAATTTAGTAAACAACACCATGAAGAAGAATTGCCTAGTAAGGATGAAATTATTGGTCTCGCTTCTATTGCCGTACCTCCTATTGATCCTTTCGAACAATATTTGCTAGACCATGAGAATGATATGTTTATGAATGAAAGAAGGGAAATAGATGAAGTATTCTTTAAACAAGAACCTATGCTGAAACACAATTTGCCTGTTGAAATCCTAGGGGATCCCCCTCCACCTAAGGGTGATCCCGTGTTTGAGCTTAAACCGTTGCCTGATAATCTTAAATATGCTTATCTTGATGAAAAGAAGATATATCCTGTTATTATTAGTGCTAACCTTTCAGAGCATGAAGAAGAAAGATGATTGAAAACTCTGAAGAAGCACAGTGCTGCTATTGGGTATACTCTTGATGATCTTAAGGGCATTAGTCCCACTCTATGTCAACATAAAATAAATTTGGAAGCAGATGCCAAACCAGTTCGTGATCCTCAACGACGTCTGAATCCTAAAATGAAAGAAGTGGTAAGAAAAGAAATACTAAAGCTTCTGGAGGCAGGTATAATTTATCCCGTTGCTGATAGTCAGTGGGTAAGTCCTGTTCATTATGTCCCTAAGAAGGGAGGTATTACTGTTGTTCCTAATGATAAAGATGAATTGATTCCTCAAAGAATTATTACAGGTTATAGAATTGTAATTGATTTCCACAAATTAAATAAGGCTACTAAGAAAGATCATTACCCCTTACCTTTTATTGATCAAATGCTAGAAAGATTATGCAAACATACACATTATTGCTTTCTAGATGGTTATTCTGGTTTCTCTCAAATACCTGTGTCGGCTAAAGATCAATCAAAGACTACTTTTACATGCCCTTTTGGTACTTTTGCCTATAGACGTATGCCTTTTGGTTTATGTAATGCACCTGCTACCTTTCAAAGATGCATGATGGCTATATTCTCTGACTTTTGTGAAAAGATTTGTGAGGTTTTCATGGATGACTTTTCCGTCTATGGATCTTCTTTTGATGATTCCTTGAGCAATCTTGATCGAGTTTTGCAGAGATGTGAAGAAACTAATCTTGTCTTGAATTGGGAAAAGTGCCACTTTATGGTTAATGAGGGTATTGTCTTGGGGCATAAAGTTTCTGAAAGAGGTATTGAAGTTGATAAAGCCAAGGTTGATGCTATTGAAAAGATGCCATGTCCCAAGGACATCAAAGGTATAAGAAGTTTCCTTGGTCACGCTGGATTTTATAGGAGGTTCGTTAAGGACTTCTCAAAAATTTCTCGTCCTCTGACTAATTTATTACAAAAACATATACCATTTGTCTTTGATGATTGAGGGAGTCCTGGATTAGGGGGTATCCGGATAGCCGGATTATATCCTTTGGCCAGACTATTGGACTATGAAGATACAAGATTGAAGACTTCGTCCCGTGTCCGGATGGGACTCTCCTTGGCGTGGAAGGCAAGCTTGGCAATACGGATATGTAGATCTCCTTCCTTGTAACCAACTCTGTGTAAGCCTAGCCCCCTCCGGTGTCTATATAAACCGGAGTGTTTTAGTCCGTAGGACAACAGACAATCATACCATAGGCTAGCTTCTAGGGTTTAGCCTCTCCGATCTCGTGGTAGATCAACTCTTGTACTACTCATATTATCAAGAATAATCAAGCAGGACGTAGGGTTTTACCTCCATCAAGAGGGCCCGAACCTGGGTAAAACATCATGTCCCCTGCCTCCTGTTACCATCCGCCTTAGACGCACAGTTCGGGACCCCCTACCCAAGATCCGCCGGTTTTGACACCGACATTGGTGCTTTCATTGAGAGTTCCTCTGTGTCATCATCATTAGGCTTGATGGCTCCTTCGATCATTGATAGCGATGCAGTCCAGGGTGAGACTTTTCTCCCCGGACAGATCTTTGTATTCGGCGGCTTCGCACTGCGGGCCAACTCGCTTGGCCATCTGGAGTAGATCGAGAGTTACACCCCTGGCCACCAGGTCAGGTTTGGAAGTTAAATTACACGGCCGACATCCACGGAGACTTGATCTTCGACGGATTCGAGCCCCTACCGAGTACGCCGCACGGTCACGATGAGCATGATTTAGCTCTACCGTCGGACAGTGTGCAGGAGATCGCACCGGCAACCGCTTCGACCCTCAACTCGGAGCCGATTGCGCCATCCACGGACGACGGGATGGACCCTGCCACGGAGGCCGCATTCTCAGCGGCTATTGAGCCGAGTATCGACCTTACCCTTCACGAGAGCCGTGACGCCAAATTGCCGGATTCTTCCCCGGCCATGGACTCCGAACCACCTGCGCCTGTGCCTATCGAATCCGACTGGGTGCCGATCATGGAGTTCACCTCCGTGGATATCTTTCGGCACTCGCCCTTCGGCGACATACTGAACTCATTAAGGTCTCTCTCCCTGTCAGGAGAGTCCTGGCCGAACTATGTTCGGCAGGATTGGGATGCGGATGACGAAGAAATTCGCCGCCCACCCACCACCCACTTAGTAGCCACTGTCGACAATTTGACCGACATGCTCGACTTCGACTCCGAAGACATTGACGGTATGGACTATGATGCGGGAGACGAAGAGGAACCGCTGCCCACAGGGCACTGGGCAGCCACCTCATCATATGATATATACATGGTGGACACACCCAAAGAAGGCAATGGCGATGGGACAGCGGAGGATGACCCCTCCAAGAAGCAACCCAAGCGCTGACGTTAGCGGCGCCGCTCTAAGTCTCGCCAAAGCAAAAGCGGTGACACCGGCACAGGAGATAATAGCACTCCGCACAGTGCCGAAGACAACAACAATCCCCTCCAGTAAGATTTAGAGCAGGAGGATGGAGAAGCCAGCCCTCTCGAGAGAGCGGCAGATGGAGAGCCGGAGGATGATAATTACATGCCTCCCTCTGAATATGAGGCAAGCCTCGACGATGACGAATTTGTCGTGCCGGACGATCCCGCCGAGCAAGAGCGCTTCAAGCGCTGGCTTATAGCCACGACAAATAGCCTTAAGAAAAAGCAGTTGCAGCTTCAAGCTGATCAAGATTTGCTAGCTGATAGATGGACTGAAGTCCTTGCGGCCGAGGAATATGAACTCGAATGCCCCTCCAAGAGTTACCCAAAGCGCAGGTTGCTACCCCGACTGAAGGAGGAAGCATTAAAACCTACATCTCCAGCATATGACGCGGCTAATCGGCCACCTCGTGGCCGCGACAGAGAGGCATTTCAGCCAAAAACTCAGCCCACACCCCGATGCCACTCAAATAAAAATGACAAGGCACGGGGAAACATGCTAGACCTGCAAGACGTATTGGAGGACAAAGCAAAACACGCAAGATCGATCTACGGATCACGAGGGCGCGCCACTATGCGAGACGATAACTATCACGCCGGATACAGTAAAAGTAAATCCGGCCGGGCCAAACACAGTGGGCAAGACTCATTCGAGCTGCATCGCGACATAGCACACTACAGAGGCGCCGCACACCCCATTTGCTTCACAGACGAAGTAATGGATCACCAAATCCCAGAGGGTTTCAAACCCGTAAATATCGAATCATACGACGGCACAACAGATCCTGCGGTATGGATCGAAGACTTCCTCCTTCACATCCACATGGCCCGTGGTGACGATCTACGCGCCATCAAATACCTCCCACTCAAGCTCAAAGGACCAGCTCGGCATTGGCTCAACAGCCTGCCAGCAGAATCCATCGGCTGTTGCGAAGATCTGGAAGCCACATTACTCGACAACTTCTAGGGCACTTATGTGCGACCACCAGATGCCGATGACTTGAGCCACATAATTCAGCAGCCAGAGGAATCGGCCAGGCAATTCTGGACACAGTTCCTGACAAAGAAAAATCAAATCGTCGACTGTCCGGATGCAGAGGCCCTAGCAGCTTTTAAGCACAACATCCGCAACGAGTGGCTCGCCTGGCACCTCCAGGAAAAGCCGAAATCTATGGCAGCCCGCACGACACTCATGACCCGCTTTTGCGTGGGAGAAGACAGCTGGCTGGCTCGCAGCAATAACATATCAAAGAACCACGGTACTTTAGATACCAAGGATAGCAATGGCAGGTCACGTCGCAACAAACATAAGTGCCGCGTCAATAGCGACAATACCGAGGATACGGTAGTCAATGCCGGATTAAGAGGCTCTAGACCCGGTCAGCGGAAAAAGCCATTCAAAAGAAGCACTCCGGGCCCGTCCAGTTTGGACCGTATACTCGATCACTCGTGCCAAATACATGGCACCCCCGACAAGCCAGTCAACCACACCAACAGGGAATGTTGGGTGTTCAAGCAGGCCGACAAGTTAAGCGCCGAAAATAAAGATAAGGGGCTACATAGCGATGACAAGGAAGAGCCCCGGCAGCCGAACACCGAAGGACAGAAGAGGTTCCCCCCACAAGTGCGGACGGTGAACATGATATACGCAACCCACATCCCCAAGAGGGAGCAGAAGCGTGCGTTAAGGGATGTATGTGCGTTGGAGCCAGTCGCCCCAAAGTTCAACCCATGGTCCTCCTGTCCGATCACCTTCGATCGCAGGGACCATCCCATTAGTATCCGTCATGGCGGATTCGCCGCACTGGTCCTAGACCCAATCATCAACGGATTTCACCTCACTCAACTCCTTATGGACGGCGGCAGCAGCCTGAACCTGCTTTATCAGGACACAGTGCGCAAAATGGGTATAGACCCCTCAAGGATCAAACCCACAACAACGACCTTCAAAGGCATCATACCAGGTGTAGAGGCCCATTGCATAGGCTCAGTCACACTAGAAGTGGTCTTCGAATCCCGGATAACTTCCGAAGCGAGGAGTTAATCTTCGATATAGTCCTGTTCCGCAGTGGCTATCATGCACTGCTCGGGCGAACCGCATTTGCGAGATTCAACGCGGTACCGCACTATGCATATCTCAAGCTCAAGATGTCAGGACCACGGGGGGTCAGCACAGTCAATGGAAACACAGAGCGCTCTCTCCGCACGGAGGAGCACACTGCGGCCCTCGCAGCAAAAGCGCAAAGCAGCCTCTTAAGGCAATCCACCAGTTCGGCAATTAATGACCCGGACACCTTCAAGCGCGCCCGGAGTAATCGACAACAAGACCGCCTAGCACGTTCCGAGATCGCATAGCAATGCGGCCCCCACCCCAGTCCCAGCCAAACGGCGAAATCCGTGCCACACGTACATAATTACGCATTGAAAATACCATGGGCACAGGTGGGGAGGGGGCATGACTACGGCACGCCCCAAGACGCGACTCAACCGCACTAGGGGCTTCCGGCTTTGTTATTTTTCTCTCTTTCAGGACTTTAATCTCTGGAAACCCCGTCCGGCAGTACGATTGCCGGACACACGATGCAACAACCAAGGAGGCAGAAAGCTACGTCGCACCATGGAACTCCCAGGTGGTCTCTGATAACGAGTGAAATACTTGCTTCAAATACCATTCCTCAGGTTGCCCTTGGAGGGGACATGTCAAATACTCATACTTTTTGCTTATCGCACTACTTGTATCATTCTGCTTCGACGCACCTTTTTGAATAAACAATGCATAGCACTAGACTATTACCGCATTCTCTATTCTTCTTTATATATATATATATGTCCATTCACAACATTTAGCACCCGTACACTTTGGTACGGCCAATATGCCAGGGGCTTAAGCGTACCCCATAATACGGCATGAGAAGTCCGAACACTTTCAACAGTGCGGCACCCCGAACTTATAGCATTATATGCATCAGCTCTGAATCATGTCTTGGGTCAATAGTTGGGTTTGCCCAACTCCCATGTTTTGGTACCTTACGTTCCGCTATATCGGCTAAGGTAGCACTGGGAGAACTACTGCGATTGTGCCCCGGTTCATTTGGGCAAGCACCTCAGTACAGAAAGCTAAAACTGACTGTCATGATAAGGCGAGAGCTGGTCGCTGTTCGAGAGGTCTCCAGTCCCTAAAGACTTATGCCGCTTAGAGCGAGGAGTCGACTTTGTCCGGCTTAAGGCGTGTATAGCTGTTGGGGAACGTAGCAGAAATTCAAAATTTTCCTATGTGTCACCAAGATCTATCTATGGAGAGACCAGCAACGAGGGGAAGGAGAGTGCATCTACATACCCTTGTAGATCGCTAAGCGGAAGCGTTCAAGTGAACGGGGTTGATGGAGTCGTACTCGTCGTGATTCAAATCACCGATGACCAAGTGCCGAACGCACGGCACCTCCGCGTTCAACACACGTACAGCCTGGTGACGTCTCCCACGCCTTGATCCAGCAAGGAGAGAGGGAGAGGTTGAGGAAGACTCCATCCAGCAGCAGCACAACGGCGTGGTGGTGGTGGATGAGCATGGCTATCCTGCAGGGCTTCGCCAAGCACCACAGAAGAGGAGGAAGAAGAGATGCAGGGCTGCACCAACGAGAGATCGAATCGCATGTCTTATGGGCAGCCCTAGGCCTCATATATATAGGGGAAGGGGAGGGGCTGCGCCCCCTCTAGGGTTCCCACCCCTAGGGGACGGCAGCCCTAGATGGGGAGCAAGGGGGGCGGCCAAGAGGGGGAGAGAGGGAGGCGCCCCCTAGGGTGGGCCTTAGGCCCATCTAAGCCTAGGGTTTCCCTTTTTTTCCCTCCTAGCTGCCCCTTGGGCCTTGTGGGAGGCGCACCAGCCCACTTAGGGGCTGGTCCCTCACCACCCTTGGCCCATGCAAACCTCCGGGGCAGGTGGCCCCACTTGGTGGACCCCCGGGACCCTCCCGGTGGTCCCGGTACATTACCGATAAACCCCGAAACTCTTCCGGTGACCAAAACAGGACTTCCCATATATAAATCTTTACCTCCGGACCATTCCGGAACTCCTCGTGACGTCCGGGATCTCATCCGGGACTCCGAACAACATTCGGTAACCACATACAAACTTCCTTTATAACCCTAGCGTCATCGAACCTTAAGTGTGTAGACCCTACGGGTTCGGGAGACATGCAGACATGACCGAGACGATCTCCGGTCAATAACCAACAGCAGGATCTAGATACCCATGTTGGCTCCCACATGTTCCACGATGATCTCATCGGATGAACCACGATGTCAAGGACTTAATCAATCCCGTATACAATTCCCTTTGTCTATCGGTATGACACTTGCCCGAGATTCGATCGTCGGTATCCCTATACCTTGTTCAATCTCGTTACCGGCAAGTCTCTTTACTCGTTCCGTAACACATCATCCCGTGATCAACTCCTTGATCACATTGTGCACATTATGATGATGTCCTACCGAGTGGGCCCAGAGATACCTCTCCGTTTACACGGAGTGACAAATCCCAGTCTCGATTCGTGCCAACCCAACAGACACTTTCGGAGATACCTGTAATGCACCTTTATAGTCACCCAGTTACGTTGTGACGTTTGGTACACCCAAAGCACTCCTACGGTATCCGGGAGTTGCACAATCTCATGGTCTAAGGAAATGATACTTGACATTAGAAAAGCTATAGCATACGAACTACACGATCTAGTGCTATGCTTAGGATTGGGTCTTGTCCATCACATCATTCTCCTAATGATGTGATCCCGTTATCAACGACATCCAATGTCCATGGTTAGGAAACCATAACCATCTATTGATCAACGAGCTAGTCAACTAGAGGCTCACTAGGGACATGGTGTTGTCTATGTATCCACACATGTATCTGAGTTTCCTATCAATACAATTATAGCATGGATAATAAACGATTATCATGAACAAGGAAATATAATAATAATCAATTTATTATTGCCTCTAGGGCATATTTCCAACAGTCTCCCACTTGCACTAGAGTCAATAATCTAGTTCACATCGCCATGTGATTAACACTCACAGGTCACATCGCCATGTGACTAACACCCAAAGAGTTCTAGGTTTGATCATGTTGCTTGTGAGAGAGGTTTTAGTCAACGGGTCTGAACCTTTCAGATCCGTGTGTGCTTTACAAATCTCTATGTCATCTCCTAGATGTAGCTACCACGTTCTATTTGGAGCTATTCCAAATAACTGTTCTACTTGGAGCTATTCTAAATTGTTGCTCCATTATACGTATCCGACATCTCTACTCAGAGCTATCCGGATAGGTGTTAAGCTTGCATCGGCGTAACCCTTTACGACGAACTCTTTTACCACCTCCATAATCGAGAAAATTCCTTAGTCCACTAGTTACTAAGGATAACTTTGACCGCTGTCCTGTGATCCATTCTTGGATCACACTTGTACCCCTTGACTGACTCATGGCAAGGCACACTTCAGGTGCGGCACACAGCATAGCATACTGTAGAGCCTATGTCTTAAGCATAGGGGATGACCTTCGTCCTTTCTCTCTATTCTGCCGTGGTCGAGCTTTAAGTCTTAACTTCATACCTTACAACTCAAGCAAGAACTCCTTCTTTGACTGATCCATCTTGAACACCTTCAAGATCATGTCAAGGTATGTGCTCATTTGAAAGTACTTTTAAGCGTTTTGATCTATCCTTATAGATCTTGATGCTCAATGTTCAAGTGGCTTAATCCAGGCTTTCCATTGAAAAACACTTTCCAAATAACCCTATATGCTTTCCAGAAATTCTACATCATTTCTGATCCACAATATGTCAACAACATATATTCATCAGAAATTCTATAGTGCTCCCACTCACTTCTTTGGAAATACAAGTTTCTCATAAACTTTGTATAAACCCAAAATCTTTGATCATCATCAAAGCATACATTCCAACTCCGAGATGCTTACTCCAGTCCCTAAAAGGATAGCTGGAGCTTTGCATACTTATTAGCATCTTTCAGGATTGACAAAAACCTTCCGGTTGTATCATATACAACCTTTCCTCAAGAAAATCGTCGAGGAAACAATGTTTTGACATCCTATCTGCAAGATTTCATAAATAATGCAGTAATCGCTAATATAACTCCAACAGACTCTTAGCATTGCTACGAGTGAGAAAGTCTCATCGCAGTCAACTCCTTGAACTTGTCGGAAAACATCTTAACGACAAGTCGAGCTTTCTTAATGGTGACATTTGCCATCATTGTCCGTCTTCCTTTTAAACCCATCTGTACTCAACAGCCTTACGACCATCAAGTAGTTCTTCCAAAGTCTACACTTTGTTTTCATACATGGATCCTCTCTCGGATTATATGGCCTCAAGCCATTTATCGGAATCCAAGCCCACCATCGCTTCTCCATAGCTCGTAGGTTCATTGTTGTCTAGCAACATGACTTCCAAGACAGGATTACGTACCACTCTGAAGTAGTACGCATCCTTGTCATCCTACGATGTTTGGTAGTGACTTGATCTGAAGTCTCATGATCAATATCATAAGCTTCCACTTCAATTGGTGTAGGTGCCACAGGAACAACTCTTTGTGCCCTGCTATACACTAGTTGAAGTAACGGTTCAATAACCTCATCAAGTCTCCACCATCCTCCCACTCAATTCTTTCGAGAGAAACTTTTCCTCGAGAAAGGACCCGATTCTAGAAACAATCCTTTATTGCTTTTGAATCTGAGACAGGAGGTATACCCAACTGTTTTGGGTGTCCTATGAAGATGCATTTATCCGCTTTGGGTTCGAGCTTATCAGCCTGAAACTTTTTCACATAAGCATCGCAGCCCCAAACTTTTAAGAAATGACAGCTTAGGTTTCTCTAAACCATAGCTCATACGGTGTCACCTCATCGGAATTACGTGGTGCCCTATTTAAAGTGAATGTGGTTGTCTCTAATGCCTAACCCATAAACTATCATGGTAATTCGATAAGAGACATCATGGTATGCATCATATCCAATAGGGTGCAGTTATGATGTTCGGACACACCATCACACTATGGTGTTCCAGGCTGTATTAGTTGTGAAACAATTTCCACAATGTCTTAATTCTGTGCCAAACTCGTAATTCAGATATTCATCTCTATGATCATATCATAGATATTTTATCCTCTTGTCACGACGACCTTTCAACTTCACCCTGAAATTACTTGAACCTTTCAATAATTCAGACTTGTGATTTATCAAGTAAATATACTCAACATCTACTCAAATCATCTGTGAAGTAAGAACATAACGATATCCACTACACGCCTCAGCACTCATTGGACTGCACACATCAAAATGTATTACTTCCAACAAGTTGCTTTCTAGTTCCATTTTACTGAAAATGAGGCTTTCAGTCATCTTGCCCATGTGGTATGATTTGCATGTCTCAAGTGATTCAAAATCAAGCGAGTACAAAACGGTCCATTTGCATGGAGTTTCTTCATGCATATATACCAATAGACATGGTTCGCATGTCTCAAACCTTTCAAAAAACGAGTGAGCCCAAAGATCCATCAACATGGAGCTTCTTCATGCGTTTTATACCGATATGACTTACGTGGCTGTGCCACAAGTAGGTGGTACTATCATTACTATCTTTTGGCATGAACATGTGTATCACTACGATCGAGATTCAATAAACCATTCATTTTAGGTGTAAGACCATTGAAGGTATTATTCAAATAAACAGAGTAACCATTATTCTCCTTAAATGAATAACCGTATTGCGATAGACATAATCCAATCATGTCTATGCTCAACGCAAACACCAATCTCGATGGTAGAGGGAGTGTGCGATGCATGATCATATCAACATTGGAAACACTTCCAACACATATCATCAGCTCACCTTTAGCTAGTCTCCGTTTATTCCGTAGCTTTTATTTCGAGTTACTAACACTTAGCAACCGAACCGGTATCTAATACCCTGGTGCTACTAGGATTACTAGTAAAGTACACATCAACACAATGTATATCCAATATACTTTTATCGACCTTGCCAGCCTTCTAATCTACCAAGTATCTAGGGTAATACTGCTCTAGTGGCTGTTCTCCTTATTACAGAAGCACTTAGTCTCGGGTTTGGGTTCAACCTTGGGTTTCTTCACTAGAGCAGCAGCTGAATTGCCGTTTCATGAAGTATCCCTTCTTGCCCTTACCCTTCTTGAAACTAGTGGTTTCACCAACCATCAACAATTGATGCTCCTTCTTGATTTCTACTTTTGCGGTGTCAAACATCGCGAATATCTCAAGGATCATCATATATGTCCCTGATATATTATAGTTTATCACGAAGCTCTAGCAGCTTGGTGGTAATGACTTCGGAGAAACATCACTATCTCATTTGGAAGATCAACTCCCACTTGATTCAAATGATTGTTGTACTCAGACAATCTGAGCACAAGCTCAACAATTGAGCTTTTCTCCTTAGTTTGTAGGCTAAGAAAAACGTCGGAGGTCTTATACCTCTTGACGTGGGCACGAGCCTGAAATCCCAATTTCAGCCCTCAAAACATCTCATATGTTTTGCGACGTTTCAAAACCGTCTTCGGTGCCTCAACTCTAAACCGTTTAACTGAACTATCACGTAGTTATCAAAACGTGTATGTCAGATGTTCGCAACATCCACAGACAACGTTCGAGGTTCAGCACAATGTGCAGTGCATTAAGGACATAAGCCTTCTATGAAGCAATGAGGACAATCTTCAGTTTACGGACCTAGTCCGCATAATTGCTACTATCAACTTTCAACTAAATTTTCTCTAGGAACATATCTAAACAGTAGAACTGAAGCGCGAGCTACGACATAATTTGCAAAATCCTTTTTGACTATGTTCAGGATAATTTAGTTCATCTTATGAACTCCCACTCAGATAGACATCCCTCTAGTCATCTAAGTGATTACATGATCTGAGTCAACTAGCCCGTGTCCGATCATCACGTGAGACGGACTAGTTAACGTCGGTGAACATCTTCATGTTGATCATATCTTCTATACGACTCATGCTCGACCTTTCGGTCTTCTGTGTTCCGAGGCCATGTCTGTACATGCTAGGCTCGTCAAGTTAACCCTAAGTGTTTTGCTATGTAAAACTGTCTTACACCCGTTGTATGTGAACGTAAGGATCTATCACACCCGATCATCACGGCGTGCTTCGAAACGACGAACTGTAGCAACGGTGCACAGTTAGGGGAGAACACTTCTTGAAATTGTTGTATGGGATCATCTTATTTACTACCGTCGTTCTAAGCAAATAAGATGTATAAACATGATAAACATCACATGCAATCAAATAATGACATGATATGGCCAATATCACTTTGCTCCTTTTGATCTCCATCTTCGGGGCTCCATGATCATCATCGTCACCGGCATGACACCATGATCTCCATCATCGTGTCTTCTTGAAGTTGTCACGTCATCTATTACTTCTACTACTACAGCTAACGGTTAGCAATAAAGTAAAGTAATTACATGACGTTTAAGTTGACACGCGGGTCATAAATAAATAAAGACAACTCCTATGGCTCCTGCCGGTTGTCATACTCATCGACATGCAAGTCGTGATTCCTATTACAAGAACATGATCAATCTCATACATCACATATATCATTCATCACATCCTTTGGCCATATCACATCACATAGCATACCCTGCAAAAACAAGTTAGACGTCCTCTAATTGTTGTTTGCATGTTTTACGTGGCTGCTATGGGTTTCTAGCAAGAACGTTTCTTACCTACGCAAGGACCACAACGTGATATGCCAATTGCTATTTACCCTTCATAAGGACCCTGTTCATCGAATCCGATCCGACTAAAGTGGGAGAGACAGACACCCGCCAGCCACCTTATGCAACTAGTGCATGTTTGTCGGTGGAACCGGTCTCACGTAAGCATATGTGTAAGGTTGGTCCGGGCCGCTTCATCCCACAATACCGTCGAATCAAGATAAGACTAGTAACGGCAAGCATATTGAACAAAATCAACGCTTAGAATCTATGCATAGACCTAGCTCATGATGCCACTATTGGGGAACGTAGCAGAAATTCAAAATTTTCCTACGTGTCACCAAGATCTATCTATGGAGAGACCAGCAACGAGGGGAAGGAGAGTGCATCTACATACCCTTGTAGATCGCTAAGCGGAAGCGTTCAAGTGAACGGGGTTGATGGAGTCGTACTCGTCGTGATTCAAATCACCGATGACCAAGTGCCGAACGCACGGCACCTCCGCGTTCAACACACGTACAGCCCGGTGACGTCTCCCACGCCTTGATCCAGCAAGGAGAGAGGGAGAGTTTGAGGAAGACTCCATCCAGCAGCAGCACAGCGGCGTGGTGGTGGTGGATGAGCGTGGCTATCCTGCAGGGCTTCGCCAAGCACCACAGAAGAGGAGGAAGAAGAGATGCAGGGCTGCACCAACGAGAGATCGAATCGCATGCCTTATGGGCAGCCCTAGGCCTCATATATATAGGGGAAGGGGAGGGGCTGCGCCCCCTCTAGGGTTCCCACCCCTAGGGGGCGGCAGCCCTAGATGGGGAGCAAGGGGGCGGCCAAGAGGGGGAGAGAGGGAGGCGCCCCCTAGGGTGGGCCTTAGGCCCATCTAGGCCTAGGGTTTCCCTTTTTTTCCCTCCTAGCTGCCCCTTGGGCCTTGTGGGAGGCGCACCAGCCCACTTAGGGGCTGGTCCCTCACCACCCTTGGCCCATGCAAACCTCCGGGGCAGGTGGCCCCACTTGGTGGACCCCCGGGACCCCCCCGGTGGTCCCGATACATTACCGATAAACCCCGAAACTCTTCCGGTGACCAAAACAGGACTTCCCATATATAAATCTTTACCTCCGGACCATTCCGGAACTCCATGTGACGTCCGGGATCTCATCCGGGACTCCGAACAACATTCGGTAACCACATACAAACTTCCTTTATAACCCTAGCGTCATCGAACCTTAAGTGTGTAGACCCTACGGGTTCGGGAGACATGCAGACATGACCGAGACGATCTCCGGTCAATAACCAACAGCGGGATCTGGATACCCATGTTGGCTCCCACATGTTCCACGATGATCTCATCGGATGAACCACGATGTCAAGGACTTAATCAATCCCGTATACAATTCCCTTTGTCTATCGGTACGACACTTGCCCGAGATTCGATCGTCGGTATCCCTATACCTTGTTCAATCTCGTTACCGGCAAGTCTCTTTACTCGTTCCGTAACACATCATCCCGTGATCAACTCCTTGATCACATTGTGCACATTATGATGATGTCCTACCGAGTGGGCCCAGAGATACCTCTCCGTTTACACGGAGTGACAAATCCCAGTCTCGATTCGTGCCAACCCAACAGACACTTTCGGAGATACCTGTAATGCACCTTTATAGTCACCCAGTTACGTTGTGACGTTTGGTACACCCAAAGCACTCCTACGATATCCGGGAGTTGCACAATCTCATGGTCTAAGGAAATGATACTTGACATTAGAAAAGCTATAGCATACGAACTACACGATCTAGTGCTATGCTTAGGATTGGGTCTTGTCCATCACATCATTCTCCTAATGATGTGATCCCGTTATCAACGACATCCAATGTCCATGGTTAGGAAACCATAACCATCTATTGATCAACGAGCTAGTCAACTAGAGGCTCACTAGGGACATGGTGTTGTCTATGTATCCACACATGTATCTGAGTTTCCTATCAATACAATTATAGCATGGATAATAAACGATTATCATGAACAAGGAAATACAATAATAATCAATTTATTATTGCCTCTAGGGCATATTTCCAACAATAGCGCCCCGAATTCGGCCTTCCAAATACTAGGGGCTTCGCCAAAATTTAAAATTGTAGACTTCTATGGCTAAGTGAGAGTGATAAAGCATTATAGTCCGATTGCCTTGTTCGTTGTGCTGAGCACCTCCCTCGAAGGACCCAACAATGGGAAAAAGAGTGCTCAGATTATCCCGAACACCCCAGCACTCAGGGCATGGGGGTAGAAGCCGACGACTGGCCATCTCTCAGATTTAATAAACAGCCGCACAGAAGGTACTATTTTAAATTCAAACAAGCGTTGCATAGCGCATATGAACAAGTTTTCATAATACAGGATCACACGAGCAAGTTCATTCAAAAATTACATCCTTCGCACACTCGTCCGGCACAAGACAGGCACCCTTCAGGACACCCTCATAATACATTTCGGGGTGGCGATGCTCCTTGCCCTGCGGCGGCCGCTCCTTCACCAGCTTCTCGGCGTCCATCTTGGCCCAGCGCACCTTCGCACGGGCAAAAGCCCGGCGGGCACCTTCGATGCAGACGGACCACTTGATGACTTCCAGCCGGGGTAGGCGTCCACAAGCCGCCTCACCAGGCCGAAGTAGCTGTTGGGAAGGGAGTCGCCAGGCCACATCCGGACTATAAGGCCCCTCATGGCCTGTTCGGCCGCCTTCTGCAGCTCAACCAGTTACCTCAGCTGGTCGCTCATAGACATCGGGTGTTCGGTCCCAGTATACTGAGACCAGAACAACTTCTCCGTCGAGCTTCCCTCCTCGGCCTGGTAATATTTCGCGGCATCCGACACACTGCGGAGCAAATCTGCGAATGCTCCTGGAGAGCTCCGGACTCGAGTATGTAACAAGTAATTGACTTTCACATGCTTGCTTTGCATATTGAATGCCTTACCCACCGCTATCTTCCTCATCGCCTCAATTTCCTGGAGGGCCTTTTGGGCTTCAGCCTTGGCATGGTTTGTGCTCTCGAGGGCCGCAGCAAGCTCGGACTCTTGCGTCTTCGAGTCAAGCTCCCAAGTCTCGTGTTTCTTCACGAGAGCCTGGAGCTCTTGCTGCACCTCGCCCACCCGTGCATCTTGTTTCTCCCGCTCGGTGCTCTCCTTGGCCGCTTTGTTTTCGGCCTCGGACAACGCTTGCTTCAGGGTCACCACTTCGGTCGTGGCCCCTGGCACATTCATGATGATCCTGTCATTTCACAACCACATTTTCTTTTTTGTATATACAAGGTATTGCTTACCTTTGTTCTCCTCTAGCTGCCTCTTGGCAAGGCTGAGCTCTTTCTCAGACCACTTGAGGTTCTGCTTCAGTGCGGCGACCTCCACAGTCAGTGCGGCAGAGGTCAACAGCGAAGCCAGCATACGCATACAGACATACTTATATTAGACTCTTGCAGATATTATTTGATCCTCTATTCGGATTTTCTTTGTGAACACCAAACAGAGCATCAGGGGCTATTGTCTATGCGGTAATATTTTTCTATATTTTAAATACTTACCTCAAAGCCTGTTACAAGGCTGGCACAGGCTTCAGTCAATCCGCTCTTGGCGGACTGAACCTTCTTGATCACCGCACTCATAATAGTGCAGTGCTCTTCGTCGATAGAAGCGCCGCGAAGCGCTCCCAGCAGGTCATCCGGTGCCTCTGGATGGACAGAGGTCACCGGCACGGATGGCTTGCCCCTCTTGGAAGGGGGCTGCCTGCCCGAGTCCGGAACCATTGGAGGTTCCGGCGCGGTGTTCGGCTGAGGGCCGAACTTGGAGCCCCTGGGTGTAATGGCCTGGCTTATTAGGGATGATAGACTACTCATATCAATAAGGAATTCCTTCTTTTCCGGGAGCCCATTCGGACAGAACTCCAAAGTTAAGCGTGCTTAGCTTGGAGTAGTGTCAGGATGGGTGACCGATCGGGAAGTTGCTCCCGGGTGCGCACGAGTGAGGACAAAGTGCGCAGAAAAGACTAGTATTGATCTGTGGGGCCAGTCTAGATCCCGCCAGGAGTAACGACCACCAGCCGGTGTGTCCGGTGCGTTACAAGTTGGTATCAGAGCCGACCCTCGCGGTTACACGAATGTTTGCGGGCAGGTGCGCGGTCATGTTGTTCATGACGTTTGTGACCCGTCGTGGCACACGGCATGGTACTTGTACTGGACCGGATGCACAGACGTATGTGCCAAGAGGGAACGTCCATGTGGCCCGACGAGGACGTCGGTTCCTCCGAGTGGGGGTGTATGTAATGGCCTGGCTTATTAGGGATGATAGACTACTCATATCAATAAGGAATTCCTTCTTTTCCGGGAGCCCATTCGGATAGAACTCCAAAGTTAAGCGTGCTCAGCTTGGAGTAGTGTCAGGATGGGTGACCGACCGGGAAGTTGCTCCCGGGTGCGCACGAGTGAGGACAAAGTGCGCAGAAAAGACTAGTATTGATCTGTGGGGCCAATCTAGATCCCGCCAGGAGTAACGACCACCGGCGGGTGTGTCCGGGGCGTTACACTGGGAGCCTTGCTCCCTTTGCTCCTGGAGTCTGAGTCTGGAAGGTCGCCTTGAGGCGCCTCCGGGACTATCTCCCCTCGGCTCGGTGCCCCTTGAGACAATACCTCGGCATTGTCCGTAGGGCAAGGAGAGGAGGCGGTTGGAAGTGTATCACTATTCATGTCCGACGAGTCCAAGGAACCGTCCGATGAGGATACGTCCATACGGGCTTGGGCGGACTGCATAATCATATTCGACGTTAGGAGAAGCAGTGCAACAAAAGTATGCTATGAGTTACTCTGGTATCCGAATACTTACGACTTCGCCAGGGGCTTGGCCTTGAGCAGCCACTCGTCTTCGCCGTCGGCGGCGGTGGTGGAGCAGTCCGGAAGGAGAGTCCTTCCCTTCTTGGACCCTTCGGCCTCCCCGGATGGGGCGGCCTTCCTTTTCTTGTCTCCCCCGGCTGGAGGGGGAGAATCTTCATCTTCCTTCTCCTCGTTTTCACGGGAGGAGTGCATCTCGGAGTTATTGGACGATGTGTCCGATACCACCTGGCGCTGGGAACTCTTTCGGGTTCCCGTGGCCTTCTTCTTGGTCTTCTCCGGCACCTCATAAGGAGCCGGAGTCCGCATCTCCGTCAGGAGAGCGTCAGCAGGGTCTTCGGGCAGAGGGGCCGGACAGTTAATCTACTCCGATGTCTCCACCCAGTCCTGTCAAAGGCATGGGAGCTCAGACCCCGCACATAGTTAAGCTATGGGAAATAAATACCCTACCCGGTGTACAGAGCTTACCGGATTCGCAGGGCGCTTCGCGCTTAACCCACGGTCCTCGGTAAGAGAAGGGGGGACCTCGGCGCCTTTGAACAGCACCTTCCAGACGTCCTTATGCGTCGTGTCGAAGAGCTCACGCAGAGTATGGTGCTGGGCCGGGTCGAACTCCCATAAGTTGAAAGCCCGTTGTTGACACGGGAGGATCCGGCGGAAGAGCATGACCTGGACTATGTTGACAAGCTTAAGTTTCTTGCTTGTCATGTTCCGGATACACTTCTGGAGACCGTCTAGCTCCACCGATGAGCCCCAAGACAGGCCCTTCTCCTTCCAGGAAGTGAGCCGCGTGGGGATTCCGGATCAAAACTCGGGGGCCGCCACCCAGTTGGTGTCGCGCGGCTCGGTGATGTAGAACCACCCCGATTGCCACCCCTTTATGGTCTCCACGAAGGAGCCCTCGAGCCATGTAATGTTGGTCATTTTGCCCACCATGGCTCCGCCGCATTTCGCTTGTTGGCCGCCTACTACCTTCGGCTTGATATTGAAGGTCTTCAGCCATAGGCCGTAGTGGGGCCGGATGCGGAGGAAAGCCTCGCACACGACGATGAACGCCGCGATGTTGAGGATGAAATTCGGGGCCAGATCATGAAAGTCCAGCCCATAATAGAACATAAGGCTGCGGACGAATGGATGGAGGGGAAACCCCATTCCACGGACGAAGTGGGGGAGGAAAACCACCCTTTCGTGATGTTCCGGGGTAGGGACGATCTGCCCCTCGGCTGGCAGCCGGTGCGCGATATCCGCGGCTAAGTATCCGGCTCCATGTAGTTTTTTGATGTGTCCCTCCGTGATGGAGGAGGCCATCCACTTGCCTCCCGCTCCAGACATGTTTGTAGAGAGTTGAGGAAAAGGATGTGGACTTGGGTGCTGGAGCTCGAGTGCACGAGAATGGATGGGCAAGGAGGAAGAAGGCGTGGGTAGAAAAAGGTGAGACCTTATCCCTTTATAAGGGCGGACAAAACTATGCGCCCCCACCAGCCTGGTAAAACTTGCTTATCCCCCAAGCGTCGTAATTGATGGCGCGGTTGGGTTACCCACGTCTGTATTACTGGGAATCCCGTAATAAGGGGACACGATCTCTGCTTCGACAAGACGTGCCAAGGAAACCACCTCGCGAAACACGCTGAGATAGGTTAGGAAAAACGATTCGAATAAAGACCTGGCTGTGGTGTGATGTCACACTATGGGGTACGCCAGCAGATTAGATTTGTGTAAATATTATTCCCTCTACGGTGGTATGTGGAACTTATTTTGCAGAGCCGGACACGATCCTCGTGTTCAAAATCTTCTATGAAGTATTCGGAGGAGGAACCCGCCTTGCAATGCCGAAGACAATCTGCGCGCCGGACTCATCGTCATTGAAGCCTGGTTCAGGGGCTACTGAGGGAGTCCTGGATTAGGGGGTTTCCGGACAGCCGGATTATATCCTTTGGTCAGACTGTTGGACTATGAAGATACAAGATTGAAGACTTCGTCCCGTGTCCGGATGGGACTCTCCTTGGCGTGGAAGGCAAGCTTGGCAATACGTATATGTAGATCTCCTTCCTTGTAACCGACTCTGTGTAAGCCTAGCCCCCTCAGGTGTCTATATAAACCGGAGGGTTTTAGTCCGCAGGACAACAGACAATCATACCATAGGCTAGCTTCTAGGGTTTAGCCTCTTCGATCTCGTGGTAGATCAACTCTTGTACTACTCATATTATCAAGAATAAACAAGCAGGACGTAGGGTTTTACCTCCATCAAGAGGGCCCGAACCTGGGTAAAACATCGTGTCCCCTGCCTCCTGTTACCATCTGCCTTAGACGCACAGTTCGGGACCCCCTACCCAAGATCCGCCAGTTTTGACACCGACAATGATGATTGTGTAGAAGCATTTGAAATACTTAAGAAAGCATTAGTCTCTGCACCTATTGTTCAGCCACCTGATTGGAATTTACCCTTTGAAATTATGTGTGATGCTAGCGATTATGCTGTAGGTGCTATTCTAGGGCAAAGAATTGATAAGAAACTAAATGTTATCCATTATGCTAGTAAGACTCTAGACAATGCTCAAAGAAATTATGCTACTACTGAAAAAGAACTTTTAGCAGTTGTATTTGCTTGTGATAAGTTCAGACCTTATATTGTTGATTCCAAAGTAACTATCCACACTGATCATGCTGCTATTAAATATCTTATGGAGAAGAAAGATGCTAAGCCTAGACTTATTAGATGGGTTCTCTTTCTACAAGAATTTGATTTGCATATTGTTGATAGAAAAGGAGCTGAGAACCCCGTTGCAGACAACTTATCTAGGTTAGAGAATGTTCTTGATGACCCACTACCTATTGATGATAGCTTTCCTGATGAACAATTAAATGTCATAAGTACTTCTCGTAGTACTCCTTGGTATGCTGATTGTGCTAATTACATAGTTGCTAAATTTATACCACCTAGCTTCACATACCAACCAAAGAAAAAGTTCTTCTATGATTTGAGACATTACTTTTGGGATGACCCACATATTTATAAAGAAGGAGTAGATGGTGTTATTAGACGTTGTGTACCTGAGCATGAACAGGAATAGATCCTACGCAAGTGCCACTCCGAAACTTATGGAGGACACCACGCAGGAGATAGAACTGCACATAAGGTATTGCAATCTGGTTTTTATTGGCCTACTCTCTTCAAGGATGCCCGTAAGTTTATCCTATCTTGTGATGAATGTCAAAGAATTGGTAATATTAGTAGACGTCAAGAAATGCCTATGAATTATTCACTTGTTATTGAACCATTTGATGTTTGGGGCTTTGATTATATGGGACCTTTTCCTTCCTCTAATGGATATACACATATTTTAGTTGTTGTTGATTACATTACTAAGTGGGTAGAAGCTATTCCAACTAGTAGTGCTGATCATAAGACTTCTATTAAAATGCTTAAAGAAGTTATTTTTCCGAGGTTTGGAGTCCCTAGATATTTAATGACTGATGGTGGTTCACATTTTATTAATGGTGCTTTCCATAAAAGGCTTGCTAAATATGACGTCAATCATAGAATTGCATCTCCGTATCACCCACAGTCTAGTGGTCAAGTAGAATTGAGTAATAGAGAACTCAAATTAATTTTGCAAAAGACTGTCAATAGGTCTAGAAAGAATTGGTCCAAGAAACTTGATGATGCATTATGGGCCTATAGAACTGCATATAAAAATCCTATGGGTATCTCTCCGTATAAAATGGTATATGGAAAAGCATGTCACTTACCTCTCGAACTAGAACATAAGGCATATTGGGCTATTAAGAGCTCAACTATGATTTCAATCTTGCCAATGAAAAGAGGCTATTTGATATTAGCTCACTTGATGAATGGAGAACCCAAGCTTATGAAAATGCCAAGTTGTTTAAAGAAAAGGTTAAAAGTTGGCATGACAAAAGGATACAAAAGCGTGAGTTTAATGTAGGTGATTATGTATTGCTATACAACTCTCGTTTAAGATTTTTTGCAAGAAAACCTCTCTCTAAATGGGAAGGCCCCTATGTTATCGAGGAGGTCTATCGTTCTGGTGCCATAAAAATCAACAACTTCTAAGGCACAAATCCGAAGGTGGTAAACGGTCAAAGAATTAAACACTATATCTCAGGTAATCCCACAAATGTTGAAACCAATATTATAGAAACCGTAACCCCGGAGCAATACATAAGGGACACTTTCCAGAACGTTTCAGACTCCGAAAAAGGAATAGGTATGTGGTACGGTAAGTAAACCGACTCCAAAACAATTTTTAAGGCAATATTTCTCCGTTTTGGAATATTTAGAAAAATAGAAAATTAAGTAGCAGTCCGAGAAGGACACGAGGGCCCCACGAGGGTGGAGGGCGCGCCCTACCCCCCTGGGTGTGCCCCCTACCTCGTGAGCTCCTCGTGTGCCTTCCGGACTCCGTTTTCTTGCACTATACATATTTTGGTTGGTAAAAATTCATTATATAATCTCCCGGGGGTTTTGACTCCCGTATCACGCAATTATCCTCTGTTTTTGTTTCGAGCTGTCCCACTGCAGATTAGATCAACATGTCTTCCCAGGATTCGGAAGGAGAAAGCTATGTGGATGATTACTTAGCTAATCCTAAGGTCTATGGAGATGTGGAGCACGATGGTTGGACCACGGAGGAAGAAAAGGACTATGAACCCTATGGGAAGGAGGAGACGAGCTCAGATGAAGATGAAGCCCCATTACCTCAACCTGGGGATATGCACATGGAGTTCAAAAAGTCGTCTCCCTGATAGGGTAAAGAAACCAAAATTCGAGTTTATCCCTTTTCGTCTCTTGCAGGAAAATAAGCAAGACCTATGCAAAAAGATATTAACCCTGGAGTGGGAGATTGATGATCTGAGGGATCAAAATGCCATCCTCAAGCGTAAATTAAGGGAGAAGTCTATGCCATCAACTAAGTCAACAACACCTCCACCTTCTTCACCAACCAAGGAGATATAATCACATGGGTATGGGCACTCCCCTTGGCAACTGCCAAGCTTGGGGGAGGTGCCCCGGTATCGTATCACAATCACAACTCCTATCTTTATCGCTTTTCTTAGTTCGATCCTATTAGTAGTATTTTGATCTAGTAGAATAAAGTTTATGGCATGATCTAGTTTCAAGTTTTGCTTTATGATCTCTCTATGTAATCGAGTCCGTGAGTTATATAATAAAGATTAGTGATTGAGTCAAGGGTTTGCTTATTTTTCCATGATCCCAAATAAAAGAAAAGGAAAGAGAAAAAGAATAAGAAGAAACAAAAGTTCATATTGATCTTACTGATAGTAATGACTTCACATAGAAAGAGTGTGATGATTAAAAGTTGTTGGGAATTGGCAGACATAGCTTTGGTCATCGTTGCAATTAATAGGAAGTAATAAGGAAAGAGAGGTTTCACATATAAATATACTATTATTGACATCTTTTATGATTGGGAACACTCATCAAAATATGACATGTTAAAGAGTTGATGTTGGACAAGGAAGACAACGTAATGGGTTATGTTTTCTTATATCTGAGATAAAGTGTGTTGTCATGGATCATCCAACATGTTGAGCTTGCCTTTCCCCCTCATGCTAGCCAAATTCTCAGCACCAAGTACAGATACTACTTGTGCTTCCAAATACCCTTAAACCAGTTTTGCCATGAAAGTCCACCATCTCTACCTATGGATTGAATAAGATCCTTCAAGTAAGTTGTCATCGGTGCAAAGCAGTAAAAATTGCTCTCTAAATATGTATGATTGATTGCTGTGGGAGAAATCAGCTTTATACAATCTTGTGATGTGGAAGTAATAAAAGCGACGGACTGCATAATAAAGGTTCATATCACAAGGGGCAATATAAAGTGACGTTCTTTCGCATTAAGATTTTGTGCATCCAACCATAAAAGTGCATGGCAACCTCTGCTTCCATCTGCGAAGGGCCTATCTTGTATTATTATCTTCTACCTTATGCAAGTGTCATGGTGATCTTCACCTTTCCTTTTTCATTTTATCCTTTGGCAAGCCCAGCATGTTGGAAAGAACCTGATATATATATATATATAATTGGATGTAGGGGGGCATGAGTTATTATTGTTGACATTACCCTCGAGGTAAAAGGTTGTGGGGCAAAACTATAAGCCCCTATCTTTCTCTGTGTCTGGTTAAAACTCCATAACCACAAGTATTGCGCGAGTGTTAGCAATTATGAAGGACTAGATGATAGTTGAGTATGTGGACTTGATTTTTAGCTCTGACATAGACTCTTTCTGATGTTATGATAAATTGCAATTGCTTCAATGATTGAGGTTATAGTTTGTTGGTTCTCAATAAGGTTTCTGATTCATACTTTTGCATTTTGAATAGATCATCACTTGAACATAAGTAATCATATGACAATATCTATATATGTTGTTGTTATGAGAATAATCATGATGCCCTTATGTCCGTATTTTAATTTTATCGACGCCTCTACCTCTAAACATGGGGACATATTTATTGTTATCGGCTTTCGCTTGAGGACAAGCGAGGTCTAAGCTTGGGGGAGTTGATACGTCCATTTTGCATCATGCTTTTATATCGATATTTATTACATTATGGGCTATTATTTCACATTATGTCACAATACTTATGGCTATTCTCTCTTATTTTACAAGGTTTACATAAGGAGGGAGAATGCCGGCAGCTGGAATTCTGGGCTGGAAAAGGAGCAAATATTAGAGACCTATTCTGCACAAATCCAAAAGTCCTGAAACTCCACGGAACACCTTATAATAAATAATTAAAAATACTCGCCAAAGATGAAGACCAGGGGGCCCACACCCTGCTCACAAGGGTGGGGGCGCCCCCCTGTCGTGGGAACAATTCCGACAATAGAAAGGGGGTAGGGTAAAGGAGCATGATCTATCGAGATGCAAATAGGTGACACAGTGGTTTTAGCGAGTTCGGGCCTCTCACGGTGGAGATAACAACCCTGCGTCTCGTGCTCCGGAGAGGCTTTGTTTATCTGAGTATGTATCCAAAGATTACAATGTGTGAGAGAAAGGGGAGAACGGATCTCCATGCCTGAGCTATGTCCTGAGACTAATGGTTAGAAAGAGAGAGAGGTGGAAGAAAAGAGCCCCCCAGTCTAGTGGTGGGGGTGGCTTATATAGAGTGCGCCACCCCCTCACCCATTATGTTACACAGTGGAGCATCAATGCCATAATGCATGCCCACTACAAAACCGTCATGCTGACTATTGGTCTTTGCATATCCGACTGAGTTACACGGTCGAGTGGAATGAGCTCGTCGAGTGAAGTGTCGTGCTCCGAGTGGTTGTCGCCGTCCGAGTGACTTTCAAGTTGTGGTACATTTGGACGGCGATCTGGCCCAGGGGCCCAGTACAAAGTATACTGTGTCCATGGGTAGGGCCTTTAGGTCAGGCCTGTTACCCTACCCCTAATACATGTCCTCGTCATTAGCCCTCGAATCGGTCGAGGTTGAGCGGGTCGAGTCGAGATGAATTCCCAGATGAGTCGAGTGCTGCGGAGGCACTTATGAACTCCCTCTGGTCACCCGGTGATCTTATCTCCGCATGTTGCCTTGACGGATTCCAGATTGTATGGTGTCTGAGTGAAATGAGCTCAAACGGGTCCGCGGAGGGGCGTTAAACTCACCTTATAGCAATTTTTTGGAGTGATTTGGAGCTGGTCCTGCATTGAGTAACTGATTACTCGGAATTTCTTCACGCCTGGAATGTGTCTTTGTTTTGTTGTTTGCCCGTCACTCGGACCGGGCGGACCGTTCCGAGTGGATACCATTCCAGTGGGGGCACGCTGAGTGCACCCACTGGGTGTAGTCCCAGAGACTGCCGTCGACTGCGGGCAGTCGGCGGAAGTCTTAGAGCTTGTCTTTTTTGTTGTTGTTTGGTCGTCACTCCGACCGGGCGGACCGTTCCAAGTGGATACCAACAGTCGGCGGGAGTCTTAGAGCCTGCCTTTTTTGTTGTTATTCATCACTCGGACTGGTCAGGCCGTACCGAGTGGAGATTACTCCAGTGAGGGCACACTGAGTGCACCCACTGGGTGTAGTCCTCGAGACCACCGTCGACTGCGGGCAGTCGGTGGGGGTCTGAGAGAACTAAAACTCTTCTTAGATGGTACTGGTCGAACTTGTTCTTCTCTGACTCGGAGGTCGAGTAATTCTGGAGCTGGTTTTGCATCAAGCAAAATGTTTCTTTCCGAGTTCTCTTCCAGTGGGGGCACGCTGAGTGCACCCGCTGGGTGTAGTCCCCGAGCCTCTGTCGGACTAGATGAGTCGGGCAGAGGGTTTAAGTCTCCTGGTAAACCTCCACGCAGTCGACATGGTAAATATCTTTTAGTCTGAAATTGAGTCAATCGGATGCATCTTCAGGTGCTTGACATGGTAAATAAGCTCAGCCTGGAGCTGAGTCAGTCGGAATGATCTTCGTGCACTCGGCACGGAATAAATTCAGCCTGGAACTCGGTCAAGCAGGTGAATCTTCGCGCTCTCGGCACGGTGAATGAATTCAGCTTTGAAACTGCCGACTGTAGAAAAAAGTTGGACACTCCAGGGAGTAATCTTTCCATTAGTACTTCTACCGTTAGATTTTGCGTGAAAGGGGTATTTGTAAGAGTACACTGTATCCGCAGAGGAGCTTCATTTTCACCCTTTTGCATGAAAGGGGTATTTGTCCGAGTGGACGTGCTTCCCGACTGATCGGGGTATGATGACTGCAAGGAAAAACTTGGCGGCACTCGTATGTCTCCCGGAGGAGATAGACTAGTGGTCTGACATGGACGTGCCATGAAACCCGAGTGACGAGGCTAGTGTGTGGGCTGACTCTCCGGAGAGATGCCACTCATTATCCTGGGGGAACACCGGCACATGCCATCTCTGAGTCCAAGTTTGTGAAACTGACGCCTTGGAGTCTAGGATAATGTCCAAGTGTATCCATAGAGGAGCGTCGTTTTCACCCTTTTGTAGTCTGAAGATAACTTCAACATATGATTTGGGCGATTGTCCGAGTGGACAGTACTATCCTTATAGATTTTCGGCGGAATGATCATGTATGATCAGAAAGATATTCCTGATGCGATCAATGGGTTGATCGAATGGGCATAACCCCTGAGGGCAGCATGGCCAACGGCTGTGCGTAACCCCCGAGTGATGCTCGAAAGAGGTAAGCTTGCTACAGAGTGTGATATGAGGTTTGATCATATGAGTAACTTAGTCGTTCCTGTGCTGGGGGTGTAGAGGTAAAGACATGTCCAAATGATGGAGACGCACGAGGTGTCCGAGGGGATGTGTACAACCGAGTGACAACGCGTGGGGCGATCGATTAGTGAAGGCGTGCACAACCGAGTGGCGACGCGTGGAGCGGCCGAGTCATGATGTGCGAGGTGGTCGAATGATGAAGACGTGCACAACTGAGTGGCAACGCGTGGGGCGGCCGAGTGGTGAAGACGTGCACGACCAATTGGCGACGCGCGGGGCGGTCGAGTGAGGACGCGCGAGGTGGCCGAGTGAAGGACTACGTGTCCAGCCAAGTTGTGACGCGCGGGGTGGCCATGTGGTGAAGTCATGCACAACCGAGAGGCGACGCACGGAGCGGCCAAGTGGTGAAGACGTGCACAACTGAGTGGTGACGTGCGGGATGGCCGAGTGAGGATGCGCGAGGTGGTCGAGTGAAGGACTACGTGTCCAGCCAAGTGGCTGAAATGGTCTTCGAAGGAATTAGCCAGATGCTTTCGAAACTAATGTAGCGATGATGTTGATGTAGTGTGGTTGCGACGCAACAAGACCGGCGTGACAACTGAGTTTGAGTAGGAATGAAGATGGCGCGCACAGCGTCTGGGTGATTATAAATCTTGTCAAAGTGGCGGATCGAATGCACTTGTTGAAGTGAAGGATCTGACTGGTGATGAAGTACTCGACTACTCAGGAGAGTGTCATTCCAAATGAGATGCAGCCCCCGAGTGTGGTGTAGCCCCCGAGCGTACTACAGGCTTCGACAACGGACATGTCGAAATACGAGAAATATAGTGTTGAATGGATAATTTGTAATTCATCGAGTCAGATTCGGGTAAAGATGAGGAGAAGCTTCCGAGTGATGCTCAAAAGAGGCAAACTCACAAATGAGTGAAGTGTGAAGTTTAATTGTAAAAGGGACTTATCTGTCTCATGCCTGGCGGGGTCTATATCATTGATACGATGAAGAGGATTCCACAGAGGGGTTGGCTGGATGTGTTTGAAGTCAACAGAGCGACAAGGCCGGTGTTGTGGTGCGCTAGGACCGGTACGGTGACCGAGTCCGAGCAGCGATGAAGTTGGCGCATAGGGTCGTCGAGTGATCGCGTAACTTGTGTAAAAATGGCAAAAGCCAATGAAATAATTTCTCGAGGAAATTTGATGTGTGTTGAAATGATTTGTGTGAATAACACCCATAGACACCCGCTGGGAGTGCAAGGGGCTTACTGGTTGACCAGCAAGAGTCTGAAAGAGCGAAGGATCCGTTCGAACTTGTCGAAGCGACAGATCCGACCGAACTCATTGGAATACTGGCTCAAATAAAATGGAAGTGTAGTGTTTCAACTGAGTTGCAGCCCCGGAGGAGCGATGCAAACTCGAAATGAAGAACGACACATGGTGTTCGTGAATGATGTATGGGAAAAAATGGAAGCTGGACTCGTGAGTCACATAACCAGTACTAAGCAAGTATGTGAACATAAGCAGCCGAGCGTAGAGGTACACTCGATGGCGTGGCCTCCGAGTGAACGTGATGTGTGAATTACGGGACACTCGGGAAGACGGAAATAACAGGATGTAAAATGACTTAGCTGTCTGAAGGCGCGCGAGTGGCCGAGTGGTGACAAGGCGATGGTGACAGTCGACCTTCGTCTTGGTGTCCTTGCGGATAGGGATGGAGCGCACATTATACTTGTGATGCAGCTCCTTGAGTTAGAGGTTTGCTCTTGTCTCAGTCGGATTTTGGCTACTTAGGCGAGTCCTTGGACTGCAGCTAAGCCTCTGAGTGGGAGGCTTGCTCTCCACTCGGTAGGATTTCAAACACTTAGGCGAGCACTGGACTACAGCTAAGCCCCCGAGTGGGAGGTTTGCTCTTCACTCGGTAGGATTTTTTTCAAACTTAGGCGAGTACTGGACTGCAGCTAAGCCCCCGAGTGGGAGGTTTGCTCTTCACTCGGTAGGATTTTTTCAAACTTAGGCGAGTACTGGACTGCAGCTAAGCCCCCGAGTGGGAGGTTTGCTCTCCACTCGGTAGGATTTTTTTCAAACTTAGGCGAGTACTGGACTGCAACTAAGCCCCCGAGTGGGAGGTTTGCTCTCCACTCAGTAGGATTTTTTTCAAACTTAGGCGAGTACTGGACTGCAGCTAAGCCCCCGAGTGGGAGGTTTGCTCTCCACTCGGTAGGATTTTTTTCAAACTTAGGCGAGTACTGGACTGCAGCTAAGCCCCCGAGTGGGAGGTTTGCTCTCCACTCGGTAGGATTTTTTCAAACTTAGGCGAGTACTGGACTGCAGCTAAGCCCCCGAGTGAGAGGCTGGCTCATCACTCGGTAGGATTTTTCGAACTTAGGCGAAACAGATTCGCAGCTAAGTCACCCACTGGGGGATTTTGGTTACAAGTATAAGCAACAACAATTATTTCAGAAAAAACTGTTAAAATCTGTGTGGTGATGAGGTGACCAACCGATGGCGACGCACGGGGCGGCCGAGTGGTGATGAGGTGACCAACCGAGGGCGACGCGCGGGGCGGCCGAGTGGTGATGAGGTGACCAACCGATGGCGACGCACGGGGTGGCCCAGTGGTGATGAGGTGACCAACCGATGGCGACGCGCGGGGCGGCCGAGTGGTTATGAGGTGACCAACCTATGATGACGCGCGGGGCGGCCGTTCAAGTAGACACGTCCCGCAGAGTAACGATGCGCGAGCGTCCGACTGAAGTAGACGCATGCCGCGCAGTGGCGATGCGCGGAGCGTCCGAGTGATGTAGACGTGTCCCGTGGAGTGGCGACGCGCGAAGCGTCCGGGCGCTGTAGAGGCGTGCCACGGAGTGACGATGTGCGGGGCGTCCGAATGATGTAGACGCGTCCCGCGGAGTGGCGACACGCGTAACGTCCAGACGATGTAGACGCGTGCCGCAGAGTGACGATGCGCGAGCGTCCGACTGAAGTAGATGCATGCCGCGCAGTGGCGATGCGTGAAGCGTCCGAGTGATGTAGACGTGTCCCACGGAGTGGCGACGCGCGGAGCGTCCGGGCATTGTAGAGGCATGCCGCGGAGTGACGATGTGCGGGGCGTCCGAGTGATGTAGACGCGTCCCGCGGAGTGGTGACGCGCGTAACGTCCAGACGATGTAGACGCGTGCCGCAGAATGACAATGCGTGGGGTGTCCGAGTGATGCAGACGCGTCCCGTAGAGTGGCGACGAGCGGGGCGTCCGAGTGACGTAGACGCGTCCCGTGGAGTGGTGACGCACGGGGCGTCCGAGTAACGTAGACGCGT
Organism: Triticum urartu; assembly: GCF_056163025.1. NCBI lineage: Eukaryota > Viridiplantae > Streptophyta > Magnoliopsida > Poales > Poaceae > Triticum > Triticum urartu. The sequence continues at coordinate 671,386,931 of NC_141874.1, read as the reverse complement.
CCCGTGGAGTGGTGACGCACGGGGCGTCCGAGTGGTTGCTGGACCAAAACGTCTTTGTCCGACTACCGTAGTGGTTTGTTAATTATCCGAGTAAATTTGTCTGAGCATATGTGCGACTTGTTCGAGTGGATGGTCATTCAAGTGTGTTTTCGTCTCATCCGAGTGAACCTGGGTTTGAACAGAAAAGAGACTGTTAAGCAATTGTACAGTAATTTGAGAACTAAATTGTAAAATGATCGGAGAGGATAAGGTCCTTAATCCTCTATCGAGTGGCTGGGGACTTGTTCCGCCGGGTTCATCGTAGGCGTTGCAGATGAGGCTGGAGACTACAACAAGCCGGACGGTGCTGGTGACCATGCGTGGAGGTTCGACGATGGCCTTGCAGACGAAGCCGGAAACGACGACGAGGCGGATGGCGCTAGTGACAGCATGTTGAAGCCAACCAACAAAGTAGCCTGCATGTTAATTGTCCAGAGTGCAAAAATCATCTCCGAGCTAGCCGGTCGAGTGAACCTGTTCGTTAGCCGGTCAAGTGAAAAGGTGAATCGATCGAGTGAATCACAGTTGGGCTGCGATCCGGTCGTCACACCATCAGCCGAGTGGAATAAATGGCGAGTTAGTCAATCGACATTGTTCGTCTCAACAAGCCTGCAAGTTGGTACATCCACGAATATTTTTTGCTGGACTAAAGTGTCCATGCACGGACGCTATTTTGCAAGGATTAAAGACCACAGATGGCCGTGCATGCATGCATGGATGTTACTAGTATTTTGCAGGGATTAAAAACCACGGATGGCCATGCATACATGCATGGATGTTAGTATTTTGCAGGGATTAAAGACCACAGATGGCCGTGCATGCATGCATGGATGCTAGTATTTTGCAGGGATTAAAGACCACATATGGCCGTGCATGCATGCATTGATTAATCGGTGTGGAAACCGAATGGTGGGCAATTAAGCCATTAATTTGCGGGAAAAGCGGGGGTATCAATCACCGTACTTAGGTAACGGAACCCTCTCCTAATTGGCTGCTTAATGAGGGAATTATCATAATGAAATGCTAACTGGCCCATGACCTGCACTTGGGTTAGAGGGTTACCTTCTCTCCATGCAGACGATGCAGGTGAAACAAGCGCATGCGATGAGGCAGTATGTGCCGCTGGAGATGTGAGAGATGGCCGGCGAGCCGCGAGCTTGTCGCAGGGCGGCCAACACGGAGCGAGGTTGGCGAGCTCGTCACACGGCGGCCAGCATGGCGTGGGGCCGGCGAGCGCGCGGCGGGATGGGCGAGTATGGCGCTGGGACGGCAAGTGCGTCACCAGGCGGGCGAGCGCTGCGCAGCATGTCACCGCTCCGGGAGCTGGACGGGATCGATCCCTTCGCATCTTCGTCCTCACGTGTGGTGACCATGCGTCGAGGAGCGGCAACGGCGTTCGCATACGAGGCCGAAGACGACCCTGTTCTTGGTAAAGGCGAAACACATCATAAGTAAAATAGGGAATAGATGTAAGAATTGCTACAAACCGTTCACATCATGGTTCGATAGACGCCATGCCCTACGGTGGGCGCCAACTGTCGTGGGAACAATTCCGGCAATAAAAAGGGGGTGGTAATGGAGCGTGATCTATCGAGATGCAAATAGGTGACACGGTGGTTTTAGCGAGTTCGGGCCTCTCACGGTGGAGATAACAACCCTACGTCTCGTGCTCCGGAGAGGCTTTGTTTATCTGAGTATGTATCCAGAGATTACAATGTGTGAGAGAAAGGGGAGAACGGATCTGGCATGGAGCTATGTCCTGAGACTAATGGTTAGAAAGAGAGAGAGGTGGAAGAAAAGAGCCCCCAGTCTAGTGGTGGGGGTGGCTTATATAGAGTGCGCCACCCCCTCACCCATTATGTTACACGGTGGAGCATCAATCCCATAATGCCTGCCCACTACAAAACCGTCATGCTGACTATTGGTCTTTGCATATCCAACTGAGTTACACGGTCGAGTGGAATGAGCTCGTCGAGTGAAGTGCCGTGCTCCGAGTGGTTGTCGCCGTCCGAGTGACTTTCAAGTTGCGGTACATCTGGAGGGCGATCTGGCCCAGGGGCCCAGTACAAAGTATACTGTGTCCATGGGTAGGGCCTTTAGGTCAGGCCTGTTACCCTACCCCTAATACATGTCCTCGTCACCCCCCCTAGGGTGCGCCCCCCTACCTCGTGGGCCCCCTGGTGGCTCTCCGATGACCATCTTCTCCTATGTGAAGTCTTTCGTCGAGAAAAAAAATAAGAAGCAACCTTTCGGGGCAAAACTCCGCTGCCATGAGGCGGAACCTTGGCGGATCCAATCTAGAGCTCCGGAAGAGCTGTTCTGCCGGGGAAACTTCCCTCCCGGAGGGGGAAATCATCGCCATCGTCATCACCAACGCTCCTCTCATCGGGAGAGGCCAATCTCCATCAACATCTTCATCAGCACCATCTCATCTCAAAACCCTAGTTCATCTCTTGTATCCGATTCTTGCCTTCAAGTCCGGGATTCGTGCTAGTAGGTTGCTAGTAGTGTTAATTACTCCTTGTAGTTGATGCTAGTTGGTTTAATTGGTGGAATATCATATGTTCAGATCCTATATGCATATTAATACCACTCTGATTATGAACATGTTTATGCTTTGTGAGTACTTACGTTTGTTCCTGAGGACAAGGGAGAAGTCTTGCTATTAGTAGTCATGTGAATTTGGTATTCGTTCAATATTTTGATGAGATGCATGTTGTCTAGCCTCTAGTGGTGTTATGTGAACGTCGACTACATAACACTTCACCATTATTTGGGCCTAGAGGAAGGCATTGGGAAGTAATAAGTAGATGATGGTTTGCTAGAGTGACAGAAGCTTAAACCCTAGTTTATGCGTTTCTTCATAAGGGGCTGATTTGGATCCATATGTTTCATGCTATGGTTAGGTTTACCTTAATACTTTTGTTGTAGTTGCGGATGCTTGCAATAGAGGTTAATCATAAGTGGGATGCTTGTTCAAGTAAGAACAGCACCCAAGCACCGGTCCACCCACATGTCAAATTATCAAAGTACCGAACGCGAATCATATGAACGTGATGAAAACTAGCTTGACGATATTTCCATGTGTCCTCGGGAGCGCTTTTCCTTATATAAGAGTTTGTCCAGGCTTGTCCTTTGCTACAAAAAGGATTGGGCCACCTTGCTGCACTTTATTTACTTTTATTACTTGTTGCTCGTTACAAATTATCTTATCACAAAACTATCTGTTACCACTTATTTCAGTACTTGCAGAGAATACCTTGCTGAAAACCGTTTATCATTTCCTTCTGCTCCTCGTTGGGTTCGATACTCTTACTTATCGAAAGGACTACGATAGATCCCCTATACTTGTGGGTCATCAGGGGGTTCCAGTAACCCCCCCCCCCCCCCCCCGGTACTCCGGTAAATGCCCGAACTCACCCGGAACCATTCCGATGTCCAAACATACCCTTCCAATATATCAATCTTTATGTCTCGACCATTTCGAGACTCCTCGTCATGTCTGTGATCTCATCCGAGACTCCAAACAACCTTTGGTACATGAAAACACATAAACTCATAATACCGATCGTCACCGAACGTTAAGCGTGCGGACCCTACAAGTTCGAGAACTATGTAGACATGACCGAGACTCATCTCGGGTCAATAACCAATAGTGGAACTTGGATGCTCATATTGGTTCCTACATATTCTATGAAGATCTTTATCGGTCAAACCGCATAACAACATACGTCGTTCCCTTTGTCATCGGTATGTTACTTGCCCGAGATTCGATCGTTGGTATCTCAATACCTAGTTCGATCTTGTTACCGGCAAGTCTCTTTTACTCGTTCCGTAATGCAACATCCCGTAACTAACTCATTAGTCACATTGCTTGCAAGGCTTATAGTGATGTGCATTACCGAGAGGGCCCAGAGATACCTCTCCGATACACGGAGTGACAAATCCTAATCTCGATCTATGCCAACTCAACAAACACCATCGGAGAGACATGTAGAGCATCTTTATAGTCACCCAGTTACGTTGTGACGTTTGATAGCACACTAAGTGTTCCTCCGGTATTCGGGAGTTGCATAATCTCATAGTCATAGGAACATGTATAATTTATGGAGAAAGCAAACGGTCATCGTGCTAAGCTAACGGATGGGTCAAGTCAATCACATCATTCTCTAATGATGTGATCCCGTTTATCAAATGACAACTCTTTATCCATGGCTAGGAAACTTAACCATCTTTGATTAACGAGCTAGTCAAGTAGAGGCATACTAGTGACACTCTGTTTCTAGTTAATACAATTATAGCATGAATAATAAACATTTATCATGATATAAGTAAATATAAATAACAACTTTATTATTGCCTCTAGGGCATATTTCCTTTTTCAGTATCCCACTTGCACTAGAGTCAATAATCTAGATTACATTGTAATGATTCTAACACCCATGGAGTCTTGGTGCTGATCATGTTTTTCTCATGAGAGAGGCTTAGTCAACGGTTCTGCAACATTCAGATCCGTATGTATCTTGCAAATCTCTATGTCTCCCTCCTTGACTTGATCGCGGATGGAATTGAAGCATCTCTTGATGTGCTTGGTTCTTTTGTGAAATCTGGATTCCTTTGCCAAGGCAATTGCACCAGTGTTGTCACAAAAGATTTTCATTGGACCCGATGCACTAGGTATGACACCTATATCGGATATGAACTCCTTCATCCAGACTCCTTCATTGGCTACTTCCGAAGCGGCTATGTACTTTGCTTCACACGTAGATCCCGCCACGACGCTCTGCTTGGAACTGCACCAACTGACAGCTCCACCATTCAATAAAAATACGTATCCCGTTTGTGACTTAGCGTCATCCGGATCAGTGTCAAAGCTTGCATCGACATAACCGTTTACGACGAGCTCTTTGTCACCTCCATAAACAAGAAATATATCCTTAATCCTTTTCAGGTATTTCAGGATGTTCTTGACCGCCGCCAAGTGATCCACTCCTGGATTACTTTGGTACCTCCCTGCTAAACTAATAGCAAGGCACACATTAGGTCTGGTACACAACATTGCATACATGATAGAACCTATGGCTGAAGCATAGGGAATGGCTTTCATTTTCTCTCTATCTTCTGCAGTGGTCGGACATTGAGTGTGACTCAACTTCACACCTTGTAACACAGGTAAGAACCCTTTCTTTGCTTGATCCATTTTGAACTTCTTCAAAACTTTATCAAGGTATGTGCTTTGTGAAAGTCCAATTAAGTGTCTTGATCTATCTCTATAGATCTTGATGCCCAATATATAAGCAGCTTCACCGAGGTCTTTCATTGAAAGATTCTTATTCAAGTATCCTTTTATGCTATTCATAAATTCGGTATCATCTCCGATAAGAAATATGTCATCTACATATAATATCAGAAATGCTATAGAGCTCCCACTCACTTTCTTGTAAACACAGGCTTCTCCAAAAGTCTGTATAAAACCATATGCTTTGATCACACTATCAAAGCGTATATTGCAACTCCGAGAGGCTTGCACCAGTCCATAAATGGATCGCTGGAGCTTGCACACTTTGTTAGCACCTTTTGGATCGACAAAACCTTCTGGTTGCATCATATACAACTCTTCTTTAAGATATCCATTAAGGAATGTAGTTTTGACATCCATTTGCCAAATTTCATAATCATAAAATGCGGCAATTTCTAACATGATTTGGACGGACTTAAGCATCGCTACGGGTGAGAAGGTCTCATCGTAGTCAACTCCTTGAACTTGTCGAAAACCTATTGCAACAAGTCGAGCTTTGTAGACAGTAACATTACCTTCAGCGTCAGTCTTCTTCTTGAAGATCCATTTATTTTCTATGGCTTGCCGGTCATCGGGCAAGTCAACCAAAGTCCACACTTTGTTCTCATACATGGACCCCATCTCAGATTTCATGGCCTCAAGCCATTTTGTGGAATCTGGGCTCATCATCGCTTCCTCATAGTTTGTAGGTTCGTCATGGTCATGTAACATGACCTCTAGAATAGGATTACCGTACCACTCTGGTGCGGATCTTACTCTGGTTGACCTACGAGGTTCGGTAGTAACTTGATCAGAAGTTTCATCATCATCATCATTAGCTTCCTCACTTACCAGTGTAGGAATCACTGGAACTGATTTATGTGATGAACTACTTCCAATAAGGGAGCAAGTACAGTTACCTCATCAAGTTCTACTTTCCTCCCACTCACTTCTTTCGAGAGAAACTCCTTCTCTAGAAAGGATCCATTCTTAGCAACGAATATCATGCCTTCGGATCTGTGATAGAAGGTGTACCCAACAGTCTCCTTTGGGTATCCTATGAAGACACATTTCTCCGATTTGGGTTCGAGCTTATCAGGTTGAAGCTTTTTCACATAAGCATCACGGCCCCAAACTTTAAGAAACGACAACTTGGGTTTCTTGCCAAACCACAGTTCATAAGGTGTCGTCTCAATGGATTTCGATGGTGCCCTATTTAACGTGAATGCAACCGTCTCTAAAGCATAACCCCAAAATGATAGCGGTAAATCAGTAAGAGACATCATAGATCGCACCATATCTAACAAAGTGCGGTTACGACATTCGGACACACCATTACGTTGTGGTGTTCCAGGTGCCGCGAGTTGCGAAACTATTCTGCATTGTTTCAAATGAAGACCAAACTCATAACTCAAATATTCACCTCCATGATCAGATCGTAGAAACTTAATTTTCTTGTTACGGTAATTTTCCACTTCACTCTAAAATTCTTTAAACTTTTCAAATGTTTCAGACTTATGTTTCATCAAGTAGATATACCCATATCTGCTCAAATCATCTGTGAAGGTAAGAAAATTAATGATACCCGCCGTGAGCATCAACACTCATCGGACCGCATACATCAGTATGTATTATTTCCAACAAGTCTATTGCTCGCTCCATTGTTTTAGAGAATGGAGTCTTAGTCATCTTGCCCATGAGGCATGGTTCACAAGCATCAAGTGATTCATAATCAAGTGATTCCAAAATTCCATCAGCATGGAGTTTCTTCTTGCGCTTTACACCAATATGACCTAAACGGCAGTGCCATAGATAAGTTGCACTATCATTATTAAACTTATATCTTTTGGCTTCAATACTATGAACACGTGTATCACTACTATCCAAGATTTAGTAAAAATAGACCATTCATCAAGGGTGCATGACCATAAAAGATATTACTCATATAAATAGAACAACCATTATTCTCTGATTTAAATGAATAACCGTCTCGCATCAAACAAGATCCTGATATAATGTTCATGCTTAACACTGGCACCAAATAACAATTATCCAGGTCTAATACTAATCCCGAAGGTAGATGTAGAGGTAGCGTGACGACGACGATCACATCGACTTTGGAACCATTTCCCACGCGCATCGTCACCTCGTCCTTAGCCAATCTTCGCTTAATCCGTAGCCCCTGTTTCGAGTTGCAAATATTAGCAACTGAACTAGTATCAAATACTGAGGGGTTGCTATAAACACTAGTAAAGTACACATCAATAACATGTATATCAAATATACTTATGTTCACTTTGCCATCCTTCTTATCCGCCAATCACTTGGGGCAGTTCCGCTTCCAGTGACCAGTCCCTTTGCAGTAGAAGCACTTAGTCTCAGGCTTAGGACCAGACTTGGGCTTCTTCACTTGAGCAGCAACTTGCTTGCCGTTCTTCTTGAAGTTCCCCTTCTCCCCTTTACCCTTTTTCTTGAAATTGGTGGTCTTGTTCACCATCAACACTTGATGCTCCTTCTTGATTTCTACCTCCGCAGCCTTTAGCATTGCGAAGAGCTCGGGAATTGTCTTATCCATCCCTTGCATATTATAGTTCATCATGAAGCTCTTGTAGCTTGGTGGCGGTGATTGAAGAACTCTGTCAATGACACTATCATCAGGAAGATTAACTCCCAGCTGAGTGAAGTGGTTGTGATACCTAGACATTCTGAGTATATGTTCACTGACAGAACTATTCTCCTCCATTTTGTAGCTGTAGAACTTATTGGAGACTTCATATCTCTCAATCCGGGCATTTGCTTGAAATATTAACTTCAACTCCTGGAACATCTCATATGCTCCATGACGTTCAAAATGTCGTTGAAGTCCCGGTTCTAAGCCATAAAGCATGGCACACTGAACTATCGAGTAGTCATCAGCTTTCCTCTGCCAGGCGTTCATAACATCTGGTGTTGCTCCTGCAGCGGGTTTGCCACCTAGCGGTGCTTCCAGGACGTAATTCTTCTATGCAGCAATGAGGATAATCCTCAAGTTACGAACCCGGTCCGTGTAGTTGCTACCATCATCTTTCAACTTAGCTTTCTCTAGGAATGCATTAAAATTCAATGGAGCAACAACACGGGCCATCTATCTACAACAACATAGACATGCAAAATACTATCAGGTACTAAGTTCATGATAAATTAAAGTTCAATTAATCATATTACTTAAGAACTCCCACTTATATAGACATCCCTCTAATCATCTAAGTGATCACATGATCCAAATCAACTAAACCATGTCCGATCATCACGTGAGATGGAGTAGTTTTCAATGGTGAACATCACTATGTTGATCATATCTATTATATGATTCACGCTCGACCTTTCAGTCTCAGTGTTCCGAGGCCATATCTGCATATGCTAGGCTTGTCAAGTTTAACCCGAGTATTCCGCGTGTACAAAACTGGCTTGCACCCGTTGTATGTGAACGTAGAGAGCTTATCACACCCGATCATCACGTGGTCTCTCGGCACGACGAACTATTGTAACGGTGCATACTCAGGGAGAACACTTATACCTTGAAATTTAGTGAGAGATCATCTTATAGTGCTACCGTCGAACTAAGCAAAATAAGATGCATAAAGGATAAACATCACATGCAATCAATATAAGTGATATGATATGGCCATCATCATCTTGTGCCTTTGGTCTCCATCTCCAAAGCACCGTCATGATCACCATCGTCACCGGCTTGACACCTTGATCTCCATCGAAGCATCATTGTCGTCTCGCCAACTATTGCTTCTATGACTATTGCTACCGCTTAGTGATAAAGTAAATCAATTACATGGCGATTGCATTTCATACAATAAAGCGACAACCATATGGCTCCTGCTAGTTGCCGATAACTCTGTTACAAAACATGATCATCTCATACAAAAAAATTTAGCATCATGTCTTGATCATATCACATCACAACATGCCCTGCAAAAACAAGTTAGACGTCCTCTACTTTGTTGTTGCAAGTTTTACGTGGCTGCTACGGGCTGAGAAAGAACCGTTCTTACCTACGCATCAAAAACCACAACACGGTATAGTGATTGCTTTTTGATCTTCAGAAAGAACCCTGTTCATTGAATCCGATTCAACTAAAGTTGGAGAAACATACACCCACTAGCCACATGTGTGCGAAGCACGTTGGTAGAACCAGTCTCGCGTAAGCGTACGCGTAATGTCGGTCTGAGCTGCTTCATCCAACAATACCGTTGAATCAAGAATCAACTAGTGACGGCAAGCAATATGTATATACCCATGCCCACAGCTCCTTTGTGTTATATTCGTGCATATAACATCTACGCATAGACCTGGCTCGGATGCCACTGTTGGGGAACGCGGTAATTTCAAAAAAAATCCTACACACACGCAAGATCCATCTAGGTTATGCATAGCAATGAGAGGGGAGAGTGTTGTCCACGTACCCTCGTAGACCGTAAGCGGAAGCATTACCACAACGCGGTTGATGTAGTCGTATGTCTTCACGATCCAACCGATCCTAGCACCGAAGGTACGACACCTCCGCGAACTGCACATGTTCAGCTCGGTGACGTCCCACAAACTCTAGATCCAGCTGAGGTCAAGGAAGAGTTTTGTCGGCATGACGGCGTGATGACGGTGATGATGAAATTACCGACGCAGGGCTTCACCTAAGCTCTACAACGATATGACCAAGGTGGAAATCTGTGGAGGGGGGCACCGCACACGGCTAAACAATCAAATTTGATGTGTTCTAGGATGCCCCCCTCCCCACGTATATAAAGGAGGGAGGGGGAGGCCGGCCGGCCCTCTAGGCGCGCCAAGGGGGGAGGAGTCCTCCTCCTAGTAGGAGTAGGACTCCCCCCTTTCCTAGTCCCACTAGGAAAAGAAGGAAGAGGGAGAAAGAGAAAGGAAAGGGGGGCCGGGCCCCCACCCAATTAGGATTGGGCTTGGGGGTACGCCCTCCACCTAGCTGCCTCCTCTTCTCTCCCACTAGGGCCCAATAAGACCCATTGACTCCCCGGGGGGTTCCAGTAACCCCCTGGTACTCCGGTAAATGCTCGAACTCACCCGGAACCATTTCGATGTCCAAACATAGCCTTCCAATATATCGATATTTATGTCTCGGCCATTTCGAGACTCCTCGTCATGTCCGTGATCACATCCGAGACTCCGAACAACCTTAGTTACATCAAAACACATAAACTCATAATACTGATCGTCACCGAACGTTAAGCGTGCGGACCCTACGGGTTCGAGAACTATGTAGACATGACCGAGACTCATCTCCGGTCAATAACCAATAGCGGAACCTAGATGCTCATATTGGTTCCTACATATTCTACGAAGATCTTTATCGGTCAAACCGCATAACAACAGACGTTGTTCCCTTTGTCATCGGTATGTTATTTGCCCGAGATTCGATCATCGGTATCTCAATACCTAGTTCAATCTCGTTACCGGAAAGTGTCTTTACTCGTTCCTTAATGCAACATACAGTTACTAACTCATTAGTCACATTGCTTGCAAGGCTTATAGTGATGTGCATTACCGAGAGGGCCCAGAGATACCTCTTCGATACACGGAGTGACAAATCCTAATCTTGATCTATGCCAACTCAACAAACACCATCGGAGACACCTGTAGAGCATCTTTACAGTCACCTAGTTACGTTGTGATGTTTGATAGCACACTAAGTGTTCCTCCGGTATTCGGGAGTTGTATAATCTCATAGTCAGATGAACATGTATAAGTTATGGAGAAAGCAATAGCAGTAAAATAAACGATCATCGTGCTAAGCTAACGGATGGGTCAAGTCAATCACATCATTCTCTAATGATGTGATCCCGTTTATCAAACGACAACTCTTTATCCATGGCTAGGTAACTTAACCATCTTTGATTAACGAGCTAGTCAAGTAGAGGCATACTAGTGACACTATGTTTGTCTATGTATTCACACATGTACTAAGTTTCCGGTTAATACAATTCTAGCATGAATAATAAACATTTATCATGATATAAGGAAATATAAATAACAACTTTATTATTGCCTCTAGGGCATATTTCCTTCAGCCTCCTAGCACCTCGATCTGAATCAATTGTCGCAACAGTCTACGTCCTCCTTCACCTCTAGACATCTAGTATCCTTCATCTTCAACCTCAACACTGATTACGTCTTCATGAAGTCACGGTCGCCGGGGCTTGTCCGGTCCCAGATTCTGTCTATGGGCCACTTGTTCGTCTTCATAGCCGTCGGCGTTGGTGACTTGTCATTGTTTGCCGCAATGCCTCATCCAAGCGGAATGACCATGGATGACGAGGCGATGGTGAACATTATCACGACGAATGCAACTACGAATACAAACAAGTGGATGCCTCCCAGCCGGACACCCAATGGGACACCCAGTAGCCAACATGGATTCAGACGAGTAGTGGGCGCCAGATGCCGACCCAAAGAAGAAGCGGAGGGGACTAAATTTCTCCTCAAGGGATGATGAATTGTTATGTGAGGCATGGTTGGCCTCTAGTATCGATCGTTTCATGGAACAAAGCTAAGGGGCGCGGCATTTTGGCAAAGTGTGCATGTCTGGACCATCCATGAGCAAAAGCACTACGATCCCTAGCGCAAGAAAGTGACCCATCTACGCAATGCGAAGTTACTCACCTACCGACGTTGAAATATTCAAGACGGCTTCAACAAGTTTTGCAGCTTCTACAATCAAATGAAAACCCGGCGGCCAAAGTGGCGCGGCAATCCAAGAGCTCATATGGTTTGTGGTTTGTTTCTTTATGTGTTGATCATTTCATTAATTTGCGACTTGTTGCAACCTCTCGACCATCCATTGTCTTCCTTTGCTAGCGCGTATGTACGTGCACACTACACCCTCTGGTCCTTTTTAGCCTGCATATAAGTTTTGTCGGAAGTCAAAGTATCTATAATTTGACCAAACTTATAGAAGAAAAGTATGAGCATTCACAATACCAAATCAATACCATTCAATTCATTATGGAATATAGTTTCATACTATATATATTTGGTACTGCATATATTGATTTAACATATGTTTTGTCAAACTTTGCAAGGTTTGACTTGACATGGATCTAATAGGAGGAGTAAAAAGGACCGGAAGGAGTATATCACAAAATGGAGAGGAAGCATTTCATATCTATGCATTCTTGGTTGAAGTTGAATGGGCAAAGCAAGCTGATCACCTCAATCGCCAATTCCGTCTAGACCGCCATGCTTAATGAAGTTGAAGGTGGTTATCCAACGATGCCAACACAAGATGGCCTTGCTCCGGCCAACAAGGTGATTAGGAAATGAGGGGAATGGGAGGAGGAGAAGCGAGAAGGGGTGAAAACTAAGATGACAGAGAAATTCAAGGACATCTTGACAAAGGAGGAGGAGGCAAGTGTGGCACGCAATGAGATGAAGTAGGGAAAGAAAATGGAGAGGTTTAGCATCTTCATGGTGGTGCAAGGAAAGAAGCTCAAGCTCTAAGAGAAGAAGTTTGAGATCAAAACCTATCAGAGGACTCCAAAATGTTGTTCATGAAGACGACGAACTTGAATCCTGACGTGGAGAAGGTTGTCCAAGTCTAGCGTGTGTGCATATTGAAATGCTTCATGAAAAAGGAGGAGGCTGGACCAGCTGAAGAGTGAGGTATTTGCCTGGGTCAACCTGAGTGGGAGCCGACGAAGAAGTTCTTTGGCACGGACAACCGGACTAGCATCTTTTGGGACCGGTTGGATGTAAAACCTTATTAAACATCTGATACTTTTTGGTTGTGACTATATATACTCAACTATTTCTTAAATTGATATTGATCTAGATATGCATGTTAAATGAAGGAGGCTAAACAATGGGCGGACATTCAGTGACTGCGGTTGAACGGACTCTGCCCCGACCATGTCCACCGACACGTCAGGATGTCTCCGCAGACATTTGGTGATGTCCGGTTTGGTGAAGTGTGTTGGAGTTGCCTTTAATCCGTGAAGTGGGTTGAAAATAATGTAAACAACTACAGTCGGGCCTCTCATACCCGTCTCTAATGCCCGAGCAGGCCGTTCGGTCACTGATCGGTAAAAAAAACTAACCAGACATCTCAAACCGTGTACAAACACCCGGGTTGACCGACGCTCCTCATATCCAGCCCAAATCTAGGGCGAATATGGAGCGGCCGAGCCCGACCGAGCCCGTCCACCTGACAGGCCCAGCCCATCACCGACCCCACAGGTGTCCCACAAAAACCCCAATTCGGGTGCCTCCTCCGAACCCTAGCTCACTCTCTCTCGCTCCATCCTCTCCTCTCCCTCTCCGATCCGATCCCATCCACTCCAATGTCCAGCTCCGACAGCGACCCCGGCTCCGACCTTGACTACGAGGAGGAGATGGCCCTTCGCATTGCATTGGAGCGGTCCAAGGTGGAAACCGGCGACAACTCTGGATCTGGAGCGTCGTCGCAGCTCTCGCGCCGGCGCAACGCGAATGCCGGAGCTGGACCCTCCCGGCTCTGCAGCTCGGCCAGGACAGCGCGGTCTGCACCGCCTCACGCCGTCTCCTTCCCTGTCGGCCCCTCCTCCATGTGGGCAGCGGTGCTTCCAGGACGTAATTCTTCTATGCAGCAATGAGGATAATCCTCAAGTTACGAACCCAGTCCGTGTAGTTGCTACCATCATCTTTCAACTTAGCTTTCTCTAGGAACGCATTAAAATTCAATGGAGCAACAACACGGGCCATCTATCTACAACAACATAGACATGCAAAATAATATCAGGTACTAAGTTCATGATAAATTAAGGTTCAATTAATCATATTACTTAAGAACTCCCACTTATATAGACATCCCTCTAATCATCTAAGTGATCACGTGATCCAAATCAACTAAACCATGTCCGATCATCACGTGAGATGGAGTAGTTTTCAATGGTGAACATCACTATGTTGATCATATCTATTATATGATTCACGCTCGACCTTTCAGTCTCAGTGTTCCGAGGCCATATCTGCATATGCTAGGCTTGTCAAGTTTAACCCGAGTATTCCGCGTGTACAAAACTGGCTTGCACCCGTTGTATGTGAACGTAGAGAGCTTATCACACCCGATCATCACGTGGTCTCTCGGCACGACGAACTATTGTAACGGTGCATACTCAGGGAGAACACTTATACCTTGAAATTTAGTGAGAGATCATCTTATAGTGCTACCGTCGAACTAAGCAAAATAAGATGCATAAAGGATAAACATCACATGCAATCAATATAAGTGATATGATATGGCCATCATCATCTTGTGCCTTTGGTCTCCATCTCCAAAGCACCGTCATGATCACCATCGTCACCGGCTTGACACCTTGATCTCCATCGAAGCATCATTGTCGTCTCGCCAACTATTGCTTCTATGACTATTGCTACCGCTTAGTGATAAAGTAAATCAATTACATGGCGATTGCATTTCATACAATAAAGCGACAACCATATGGCTCCTGCTAGTTGCCGATAACTCTGTTACAAAACATGATCATCTCATACAAAAAAATTTAGCATCATGTCTTGATCATATCACATCACAACATGCCCTGCAAAAACAAGTTAGACGTCCTCTACTTTGTTGTTGCAAGTTTTACGTGGCTGCTACGGGCTGAGAAAGAACCGTTCTTACCTACGCATCAAAAACCACAACACGGTATAGTGATTGCTTTTTGATCTTCAGAAAGAACCCTGTTCATTGAATCCGATTCAACTAAAGTTGGAGAAACATACACCCACTAGCCACATGTGTGCGAAGCACGTTGGTAGAACCAGTCTCGCGTAAGCGTACGCGTAATGTCGGTCTGAGCTGCTTCATCCAACAATACCGTTGAATCAAGAATCAACTAGTGACGGCAAGCAATATGTATATACCCATGCCCACAGCTCCTTTGTGTTATATTCGTGCATATAACATCTACGCATAGACCTGGCTCGGATGCCACTGTTGGGGAACGCGGTAATTTCAAAAAAAATCCTACACACACGCAAGATCCATCTAGGTTATGCATAGCAATGAGAGGGGAGAGTGTTGTCCACGTACCCTCGTAGACCGTAAGCGGAAGCATTATCACAACGCGGTTGATGTAGTCGGATGTCTTCACGATCCAACCGATCCTAGCACCGAAGGTACGACACCTCCGCGAACTGCACATGTTCAGCTCGGTGACGTCCCACAAACTCTAGATCCAGCTGAGGTCAAGGGAGAGTTTTGTCAGCATGACGGCGTGTTGACGGTGATAATGAAGTTACCGACGCAGGGCTTCACCTAAGCTCTACAACGATATGACCGAGGTGGAAATCTGTGGAGGGGGCACCGCACATGGCTAAACAATCAAATTTGATGTGTTCTAGGATGCCCCCTCCCCACGTATATAAAGGAGGGAGGGGGAGGCCGGCCGGCCCTCTAGGCGCGCCAAGGGGGGAGGAGTCCTCCTCCTAGTAGGAGTAGGACTCCCCCCTTTCCTAGTCCCACTAGGAAAAGAAGGAAGAGGGAGAAAGAGAAAGGAAAGGGGGGCCAGGCCCCCACCCAATTAGGATTGGGCTTGGGGGTACGCCCTCCACCTAGCTGCCTCCTCTTCTCTCCCACTAGGGCCCAATAAGGCCCATTGACTCCCCGGGGGGTTCCAGTAACCCCCTGGTACTCCGGTAAATGCCCGAACTCACCCGGAACCATTCCGATGTCCAAACATAGCCTTCCAATATATCGATATTTATGTCTCGACCATTTCGAGACTCCTCGTCATGTCCGTGATCTCATCCGAGACTCCGAACAACCTTAGTTACATCAAAACACATAAACTCATAATACTGATCGTCACCGAACGTTAAGCGTGCGGACCCTACGGGTTCGAGAACTATGTAGACATGACCGAGACTCATCTCCGGTCAATAACCAATAGCGGAACCTAGATGCTCATATTGGTTCCTACATATTCTACGAAGATCTTTATCGGTCAAACTGCATAACAACAGACGTTGTTCCCTTTGTCATCGGTATGTTATTTGCCCGAGATTCGATCATCGGTATCTCAATACCTAGTTCAATCTCGTTACCGGAAAGTGTCTTTACTCGTTCCTTAATGCAACATACAGTTACTAACTCATTAGTCACATTGCTTGCAAGGTTTATAGTGATGTGCATTACCGAGAGGGCCCAGAGATACCTCTTCGATACACGGAGTGACAAACCCTAATCTCGATCTATGCCAACTCAACAAACACCATCGGAGACACCTGTAGAGCATCTTTACAGTCACCTAGTTACGTTGTGATGTTTCATAGCACACTAAGTGTTCCTCCGGTATTCGGGAGTTGTATAATCTCATAGTCATATGAACATGTATAAGTTATGGAGAAAGCAATAAAAGTAAACTAAACGATCATCGTGCTAAGCTAACGGATGGGTCAAGTCAATCACATCATTCTCTAATGATGTGATCCCGTTTATCAAACGACAACTCTTTATCCATGGCTAGGTAACTTAACCATCTTTGATTAACGAGCTAGTCAAGTAGAGGCATACTAGTGACACTCTGTTTGTCTATGTATTCACACATGTACTAAGTTTCCGGTTAATACAATTCTAGCATGAATAATAAACATTTATCATGATATAAGGAAATATAAATAACAACTTTATTATTGCCTCTAGGGCATATTTCCTTCAGCCTCCTAGCACCTCGATCTGAATCAATTGTCGCAACAGTCGACGTCCTCCTTCACCTCTAGACATCTAGTATCCTTCATCTTCGACCTCAACACTGACTACGTCTTCATGAAGTCACGGTCGCCGGGGCTTGTCCAGTCCCAGATTCTGTCTATGGGCCACTTGTTCGTCTTCATAGCTGTCGGCGTTGGTGACTTGTCATTGTTTGCCGCAATGCCTCATCCAAGCGGAATGACCATGGATGACGAGGCGATGGTGAACATTATCACGACGAATGCAACTACGAATACAAACAAGTGGATGCCTCCCAGCCGGACACCCAATGGGACACCCAGTAGCCAACATGGATTCAGACGAGTAGTGGGCGCCAGATGCCGACCCAAAGAAGAAGCGGAGGGGACTAAATTTCTCCTCAAGGGATGATGAATTGTTATGTGAGGCATGGTTGGCCTCTAGTATCGATCGTTTCATGGAACAAAGCTAAGGGGCGCGGCATTTTGTCAAAGCGTGCATGTCTGGACCATCCATGAGCAAAAGCACTACGATCCCTAGCACAAGAAAGTGACCCATCTACGCAATGCGAAGTTACTCACCTACCGACGTTGAAATATTCAAGACGGCTTCAACAAGTTTTGCAGCTTCTACAATCAAATGAAAACCCGGCGGCCAAAGTGGCGCGGCAATCCAAGAGCTAATATGGTTTGTGGTTTGTTTCTTTATGTGTTGATCATTTCATTAATTTGCGACTTGTTGCAACCTCTTGACCATCCATTGTCTTCCTTTGCTAGCGCGTACGTACGTGCACACTACTCCCTCTGGTCCTTTTTAGCCTGCATATAAGTTTTGTCGGAAGTCAAAGTATCTCTAATTTGACCAAACTTATAGAAGAAAAGTATGAGCATTCACAATACCAAATCAATACCATTCGATTCATTATGGAATATAGTTTCATACTATATATATTTGGTACTGCATATATTGATTTAACATATGTTTTGTCAAACTTTGCAAGGTTTGACTTGACATGGATCTAATAGGAGGATTAAAAAGGACCGGAAGGAGTATATCACAAAATGGAGAGGAAGCATTTCATCTCTATGCATTCTTGGTTGAAGTTGAATGGGCAAAGCAAGCTGATCACCTCAATCGCCAATTCCGTCTAGACCGCCATGCTTAATGAAGTTGAAGGTGGTTATCCAACGGTGCCAACACAAGATGGCCTTGCTCCGGCCAACAAGGTGATTAGGAAATAAGGGGAGTGGGAGGAGGAGAAGCGAGAAGGGGTGAAAACTAAGATGACAGAGAAATTCAAGGACATCTTGACAAAGGAGGAGGAGGCAAGTGTGGCACGCAATGAGATGAAGTAGGGAAAGAAAATGGAGAGGTTTAGCATCTTCATGGTGGTGCAAGAAAAGAAGCTCAAGCTCTAAGAGAAGAAGTTTGAGATCAAAACCTATCAAAGGACTCCAAAATGTTGTTCATGAAGACGACGAACTTGGATCCTGACGTGGAGAAGGTTGTCCAAGTCTAGTGTGTGTGCATATTGAAATGCTTCATGAAAAAGGAGGAGGCTGGACCAGCTGAAGAGTGAGGTATTTGCCTGGGTCAACCTGAGTGGGAGCCGACGAAGAAGTTCTTTGGCGCGGACAACCGGACTAGCATCTTTTGGGACCGGTTGGATGTAAAACCTTATTAAACATCTGATACTTTTTGGTTGTGACTATATATACTCAACTATTTCTTAAATTGATATTGATCTAGATATGCATGTTAAATGAAGGAGGCTAAACAATGGGCGGATATTCAGTGACTGCGGTTGAACGGACTCTGCCCGGACCATGTCCACAGACACGTCAGGATGTCTCCGCGGACATTTGGTGATGTACGGTTTGGTGAAGTGTGTTGGAGTTGCCTTTAATCCGTGAAGTGGGTTGAAAACAATGTAAACAACTACAGTCGGGCCTCTCATACCCGTCTCTAATGCCCGAGCAGGCCGTCCGGTCACTGATCGGTAAAAAAAACTAACTAGACATCTCAAACCGTGTACAAATGCCCGGGCTGACCGACACTCCTCATATCCAGCCCAAATCTAGGGCGAATATGGAGCGGCCAAGCCCGACCGAGCCCGTCCACCTGACAGGCCCAGCCCATCACCGACCCCACAGGTGTCCCACAAAAACCCCAATTCGGGTGCCTCCTCCGAACCCTAGCTCACTCTCTCTCGCTCCATCCTCTCCTCTCCCTCTCCGATCCGATCCCATCCACTCCAATGTCCAGCTCCGACAGCGACCCCGGCTCCGACCTTGACTACGAGGAGGAGATGGCCCTTCGCATTGCATTGGAGTGGTCCAAGGTGGAAACCGGCGACAACTCTGGATCTGGAGCGTCGTCGCAGCTCTCGCGCCGGCGCAACGCGGATGCCGGAGCTGGACCCTCCCGGCTCTGTAGCTCGGCCAGGACAGCGCGGTTTGCACCGCCTCGCGCCGTCTCCTTCCCTGTCGGCCGCTCCTCCACTAGGGCAGCGGTGGGTACTAGTGCCCGCACCGCCGGCCCACACGCGCACTCTGAAATCGGAGGTGCACGCCGCAATAGGCAGTGGGAACGGGAGAGGGACACGGCGGAGTAGTCCGCGCGCCGCAGCCGCGGGTTGCAGGCGGAGCCCGACGTGAACAAGCGGCTCCTCGCATGGGTCTACCGCCGGCCCCTTACGACGGCAGAGACAGACGCTCGCCGCCTCCCATGGAAGAACGCCAAGGCGCAACGGCTTGCTATTGAGCAGTCGGAACGCGAGGCGAAGGAGGCTCGGGTCGCCAAGTTGAAGCGGGAGCAGGAAAGGACGGTCTGTCGGATGAAGGGGCTCACCGTCCTCTCCGACTCCGACGACGACGACGGCGACCAACTGCACCTCCACATCGGACGACCAAGACCCTCCACCAGTCGTGGAGGCCTACAGCTGTGACGGCGACCGGAAGGGCAAAGGCCTAACCAGGAAGTAGTGATCCCGCCCCTCCTCATATGTTTATATCGTTTTTAGTTGTAGAAGTTTAAAAACTTGCCCAATGACGAACTAAGATGATCTTTTGAATGTTGCAAAGTTTGTTAATGTCCGTTTGCAGCCGATTTTTGTTGTTGTTGTTGTTTGATCACATAGAGTAGCTCAACATTGCATGTGTAGTATGGATATAAGGTGCCGGTTATGAGATACGCGGATGCGGAGTGACAAATATGAGGCGTGTCAAGGCCTGTTTGCGGTTTGATTAGTGCCCGTGGACGCGTCCAGGCCTGTTCGCGGGCATTTGAGGGGCTGAATTTGTCCATCACGACTGTAAATGCTCTAAGGGTCTATACCAATGATGATATTTTCCATTCTCTGCATCAGCAATTATCCAGCTTTTGAAAGAACGAGCCTCATTTTCAATTTTTCATCAACAATTATCCATCAATCTTACAAAGAGAAAATAAGCAATTATCCATCTATGCTTGTTTCTTTTTAAACCGCAAGTTCCTCCTACGCGCATGCAACTTTGATCCGCAGTTTACTTGCCTTGTGCACGAAAACAAGAATCTATTTATACGAACATATACGGCTGCTGTTTCGCAAAATTAAATGAATAAAACCTCCTGTAGTAACACGTGTGAAGTACTCCTGAGAAATCAATCACCGAGGCTCGTACTCGAAAACACATGGAAGGCAACATATACAGCAACACCCACACATCAACTCTGTAGGCTCCGGGCCGCGGCGCCGCAGCAGATCTGGGACCTGAGGGACGTCATCGTAGAACTTGCCGCACTGCCGCATCCCCTCCTCGAAGTGATCCAGCTGCCGATCGTACCGCCGTGCCGCGGCATCGTCGACCACGGTGCCGTTGACCCCCTTGCTTGTGCACCCCATGGAGAGCCATAACATGGCGCAGCCGTACGTGTAGCCACCGGCCGCCGCGCGTCTGGCGGCGACGCTGGATGCCTCCGCCGTCTCCGGGTGGTGGAGAGTCTTGTTGGCCCAGTACGCGTCGGTCCATGGAGCAAGGTACGTGGTTGCGGATCTGTGACGTGGATCGGAACGCCGCGCCGTTGCCGGCGGGGAGCAGAAGAGGATCAGGAGGATGGCGAGAGCTAGCAGGTAAACGGAGACGGAGGAGGTGGCCATAATAATTTTAGGGTATATGATTCTTCTTGGCGGTTCTTGAGAGGTTCGTTTATATCACGTATCGACAGGTTCAGTTCGGGAGTTTCTGTTCGGTAAAGGGTTCTACCGGATGAAACGCAAAATCTGCTTCCAACGCACAAGACTCAAACTTCTCCAGTCGTTTCTATTGTTTTTCTTTTTTGGACATTATCCAGTCGTTTCTGTTTCTAACCCAGTAGCTACAGAGTGCCAGAGCAATTAGTTGGCGAGCGCTCCTTCAGAAGCCTCTCAACGATCATTTGGGGGTGGGCTAAGAGCGCGTCACTTGGCGAGCTCTCAGCCACCGTCACATGTCATGCTTTGGGCGCTTCCTTCGGGTTTTGTTTTTTTCTTTTTTTCGCATGCGTTTTTGACTTTTAAAACATTTTTTTGATTTTTTTACTTTTTGGTATTTCACCGGTCTTTCTTAGCTTTTGCATAAAAAAATACGCAAAAAAAACATGTTTTTTCCTTTTCGCGAGGGGTATGATTTTGCTTTCACGAGAGACACGGTTTTGCTTTCGCGAGAGGCATAGCCATGCCTTTCGAAAACGAAAAAAAACATGTTTTTTTTCTTTCGTGGGAGGCACGATTTTGCTTTCGCGGAAGGCACGGTTGTGCTTTCGCGAGAGGCACGGCCGTGCCTCTCGAAAACGAAAAAAAAGGCACGGCCGTGCATCTCGGAAACAAAAAAAAAATGTGTTTTTTTCCTTCCGCGAGAGGCACGGTTTTGTTTCCGCGAGAGACATGGTTGTGCTTCCGCGATAGGCACGGCCATGCCTTTCAGAAACGAAAAAAACGTGTTTTCTATATATTTTTTTTCACGAGAGATACGGTTTTGCTTCCGCGAGAAGCACGGTTATGCCTCTTTCGGAAAGGGGAAAAACATGCTCATGTTCGATTTTTCGTTAGGTTCTTTTCATGAAAAATCTCGTCAAACCTATAAACATGGGATCTAGTTTGAAGATCACGATGCGAGGAATGCAATGATGAAAACGGAGATTTGGATGCACGCTTTAAGAGCTAAAACGTTTTGAATAATCGGATGTACGAAAAAGGAGAAAACTCCCAAGTTGCGACAAGTAAAGCGCATGCAGTGCGCCATTTGTCATAATTTAAGAAGGTGAGAGTGTTCTTTAAAAGAAGTATTTCTTAATTAGTGATTTCGGCAGTGTTCGCCTATATCTCGCTTCATGCGAAACGTAGGGCAGCCTCGCCTGACGGATCGCGAGATTAGGCCGGCCCAGCTCGCAGGAGGCCACAGCCTTCTCTTTTTCTGTTTTCTTTATATTTTTATGTTTTTTTACTTTTGTATATAGTTCCAAATAATTTAGATATACATATATATATATATATATATTTCCTATATATATACATATAATCTACATAAAAAATTAAAATGTTAATCTAGCATTTGAAAAATATTAAATATGCATTCTGGTACGGAGCCATTGTCGTTTTTGGCGTAGCGTGAATACTTTCCTACAGTCCCCCGTGTTGTTCCGGTCCGACTAGCAACACCGGCGGAACTTAACCCAAATCCATGCCTTCTCGTATTTTCCTACTTCAAGTCCCGTTTACAATTCAAAGTGTATTTCGATCATAGAGGAAACGGGTGGAAAGAATGTTTCAAAGTGTATTTCGATCATAAACGAATGGGTGGAAAGAAATGTTTCTCATGTATATGAAAAATGTATACAAAAAATATACAATGTGTATGAAAAAAGATGATCATGTATTTAAAAAATGTTAATCAGGCATTTACGAAATTCATGATATACACAAAAAATTGACAATGTTTATGAAAAAAGTAATCATCAAAGAAAATAATTAAAAAATATTAATCATCTATTTAAAAATGTTCCTGATGTATACCAAAAATGTTGAACGTGTATTGAAATATTGAACATAAACACATTTTTTTTTAAATGTTGGTCGTGTACTAAAATAATGTTTATTGTATATTTGAAAAATGTTAAACATGTATAAAAAGTGTTCCTAATATATACCTAAAATGTACAATGTGTGTGGAAAAAGTCGTCATCAAAAAAATATATTAAAAAAATGCTAATCATCTATTTCAAATATGTTAAACATGTGCAAAAAATGTTTCTGATGTACTCCCTCCGTCCTTGAAAGATTGTACTTCCAATTTTGTTGGAAAGTCAAACTTTTTTTATGTTTGACCATATTTATACAATAATACATCAACATTTATGCCATCAAATTAGTAGCGTTATATTAATGATAATATATATTTTCATCATATACCTATTTGGTTTCACACATATTGATACATTTTTGCACAAACTCGATCAAACTTTGAGATAGTTTGACTCTACAACAAAGTTGGAAGTACACTCTTTAAAGGACGGAAGGAGTATACAAAAATGTAGAACGTGCATTAAGAAATTTTAACATAAATACATATATTTTAACAAATGTTGATCATGTAGAAAAAAAGTTGATCATGGATTTTAAAAATGTTAAACATGTATTAAAATATGTTCCTAATCTATACCGAAAATATACAATGTGTATGAAAAAAAGTAGTCATACAACATAATATTTTTAAATGTTAATCATTTAGTTAAAAAAAATGTTAACATGTACAATAAATGTTTCCTGTTGTATACGTAAAATGTACATATGTGAATGAAAAATGTAGACATGTGTTGAATAAAAAATAAAAATCAAAGAAAAGCAGTGAAAGCGAAGAAATGGAAGAAAGAAACAAAAGAACGACCTCAAAAGTGAAGAAAAACAGAAAACCTGAAAAAAACCATGAAAACCCATGAGCAAAGAAAAACTAAGAAAAACAAAAGAAAAACAAAGAAAACTGATGAAAACTAAGAACGAAACAAAAAAACCAAAGAAAAATAGAAAAGAAAAAGAAAAACCAATAAAAACAAAGACAGGAACAAAATAAAACTGAAGAAAAAGGAAAGAAAAAAAAGTAAAAATAGGTGAAACGAAGAATAACAGAAAAACGAAGAAACCCATGACGAAAAAAAATAAAAGAAAAGAAAAAGAAAAAGCACGAGCGAGCGGGAACGAACGAGCGAACACACAGTAACATGCGAGTGGGAACGATCGAGCGAATACACAGTAACAAATGAGCGAACAAACGTGAACGAGCGCTAAGAAATGGGTCGGGCCAAGACTGTAAGGCCACCTGAAATCATCAGGCGAATTAGAAGCTAGTCTCGCGTTAGGCCAGATATAGCTCTCGCGAACCCCACCGTCGATGGAGGGCATTGACCTCCAAAAGGTAGCAGCACAAGAGTCTCAGCTATCTTTCAACATATGGCCATTTTGTTGTAGAAATTAATAAGTAAACTTAAATATGAACAAAATAGGGTATCAGATCGGCTGGCGTCGTACATCCACACTGGGTGTAGCATTGCGATATGACTACATAGAAGAGCTTGTGCCTCTCGACTGTATCTTGAAATAAATTTATTTCACCTAGCCAAAAAAGGAGCTAACGATGGCCAGCGGGAGGCTGGACCCACCAGTTAAGAGAGAGGAAGGACCGTAGATAGGCCGTACCAGAGATGTGCAGATCGATCAAGGTGAGTTAACAAGACACTGAGAGGGAGATCTGGGGGACATCACTTCGCGGCATGTCATGCCATGACGGCCCTTTGCAGTGACGACGATGCTGTAGTGCGAATGGCATCCCGATCTCCGCCTCCTAGGGTTGAGATCATTTGCAGTGCTGATGTTGTTATAGTGCGAATGACAATGACCTCACATACAGACATATCCTTATTTGTTTTGCGCCCCCTCTCTTTTAATTTATCGCTACATGTAAACAAAACTCATGACAACTCAAGAGCCAGCATATTTTGGGTCAAAACTATTTGACTAAATAAAAAATATGATTTTTATGCTATGGAAGTATTAACAGTAATTTAAAATTTCAAAGATTCACACCACATATTTTTGGGGGTAATGCTAATGCTAAATGGCGAATGTTGGCTGGGAAGGAGAACGCCGTCAGTCATTTAATGTAGATGACAGTTTTGGGGGGGGGGGGGGGGGGGGGGGGGGGGGGGATGCCTTCTCCTTGAAGGAATTGCCATGCTAATTCAAGAAATTACCACCCTCCTACAACTAATTTTGTCATGGAAATCAAAAAGAAAAACAAGAACGGAAGGGAATTAGAAGCATCTTGTTGCCGCTTTATAGGAGAAACTCCAGAGGTGAGACTCAAACTCGGGCTGGTCACATCCCATCGGTGTTATCTACCAGTTGGCCCCGGCTCAGTACTCAATTGTCATGGAAATCATTCGCAATTGCCACCCCACCAGCATGAGTTCGCCAGCCAAGAGGGTCTAAATTTTTTGACATATACTGTACATTATAACATTTATTACTTTATTTAATTTGACCCTAAATATGAAAGGGGTCTAGTAAACCCAGATGGAGGGAGTCAAAGCAAGCGTCTCCCAGTAAGACCAACGCACCTAAAGCAACAACTGTTCGGGCCAACGAAGCAGCAGCTCGGGAATAGCAATCACATCAACTAGCAGCCTAGCAGACATAAGCCAAGATTGGCACATAGTATTCCTGCCTAGTTGCTCTTCTTCGTTTAATAATAAATACTGACTACTGTAATGTTCGCCGACATGCCAGACTCCCAAACGAACTACCAGATGACACACGAAGCACAGCATATAAAGAACCTCAGCACCCCCATCTTAGAGAAGATCCTATAGTAGCAGCGCTACATGCCATACTCCACTCAGTCTCAGAAGCATTCTTCGATAACCCTTCGCTCAACAAACATAGACTCAAGGTGTACTAACACATATGGACAGAATCACTACTGCTTGTAGGCTTCTGAAAAATTTCCATCACGACTAGCTTCACTTATGCCCTCGGAAGTACATGTATACTTTCTGTGACCACCAAAGAACAAAGAACAGAAAATGATATTAGTATTGTATTCTACTCCCTCCGTCCCTAATTAGTTGTCTTAGATTTGTCTAGATACGGATGTATCTAGATATCCGTATCTAGACAAATCTAAGACAACTAATTTGGGAGGGGGGTAATAGAATAATGCATCTGAACAAGGGCCATGATAACACAGACCAAACACAAATAAAGTGGTGCTCACAATCAAATTGCTTCTTATGCAATAGATGCATCAATTAGCATCACTTATGGGTTATGACCTATGGATTAAAATATCGGTGTTTCATTTGTTTGCATGCCCATCCAGAATGATGCCCAAACAAAAAGTAGGAACTCACGGGAGCCAGCCCCCCTGACGTTTTCACTGGACGCCCACCTAGGGGTCTGTGTGTCCAGATGTATTTGTCCTAGTGCGTTCCCATGCTACAACAAATGCTAAGTTCTACAACATCTTTACCAGACAGCCACCTAGGGGCTAACACATAATTTGATTTGCAAGTTGTACAACAAATTTTACAAGTATAATAATTTTCCTATTCGCAAAAAAGAAGGTATAATAATTTTCCGTGCAAAATTTATGCCGATTATTTCTCAACTATGCAGAGGCACAACTATAAGCATACTTGTGTCTTGGTGAAGTTTACTGGGTTTAAAACAAAAGGTGGTAAATAGTTACGCAACATATTAAAGAAAAAAAAAACTGCATTCAGTTGCTGTGAACTAAATACATATAATAATCCATAAAAAGGTGAAATATAAGGAACACCTACTAGTCCCTGCATTCCGTGCCCTAGATATGACCAGTATGTGAACATATGAAGAAAATACATAAGAACAGGCAAAAAGGCAAACCAACAGAAGGCCAGGGCAAGTTAATTAAGAAATTGTCTCTGACCTGAAGAACCCCGATGCTCAG
This sequence comes from Triticum urartu, assembly GCF_056163025.1. Classification (NCBI taxonomy): domain Eukaryota; kingdom Viridiplantae; phylum Streptophyta; class Magnoliopsida; order Poales; family Poaceae; genus Triticum; species Triticum urartu. The sequence goes on along the minus strand of NC_141874.1, from coordinate 671,359,891 downwards.
CAGTGTCTCCAAGCAAAATAGTGCAAACCCCACGAAGTAAAAGATCTACAGGAGTAAATAATTGATAGTTAATGCCCTACAAGTTGATACTTGGAGAAATCTGCTTCAAAGTGCTTGACATATTCAAGAGATTGCAGACAAAACAGTCCCAAACAAGTTGGGGTAGGCAACAGGGAACAACATTCTCACCCCAATTATCACATGCTCAGAGAAAGTGTCGATCGCAGCCAATATGCCCCTGGAGAGAAAAGGAGACAGCTTAGCATTATAATTAAGAAGAATGTTCCGTACATCCAATAGTGAGTACCTATGATGAAGGGGTGGGTCTTAAGCTAAAAAAATAACAGGCGTCCACTCAATAGTCAATGGTACTCAATTTCAGTCGGTTACATACACCCGGGTTGATAAAATTTAGAATGATATATATTCATCATATACTTGAGATATTCAACTGTCAGTCGGTCAGTCCAGAACACTGGCACTAGATCATGCTAGAAGATCATACGCAAACAATTTATTACAGATCTTGTAGGAACATAGTGAAACAAGCAATTCAGCTGTGTCAATACTATGGAAGCCACAAAATAGTGAAACCACATATACCACAATTATTTATACAAATTTGACTTTTGTTAACTGTTAACGTCCTGTTCGTTTCAATAAAACTGCTCTCAGTGACCAGTTGTTCTGAATAGTAACACTGGTGCAATGGAACAATGGAATTTTACAACGGTAGTTACGATGTTGACTGAATAAAAGTAGTGGTAGCTTACGTTAATGATTTCCCTTGGAATACGATTGGCGGAGCAATGGCAGCAATTATGCAAAAACCAATGTGGATCTGCACCAAACAACAACAAGACAAAAAAATGTGGTCATGTGATAAGTAATAAATTATTACAGAAGTTAAAATGTCAAAAGTTAAAAAAGCTTTGCAGGCAAATCTTACCAGGTAACACAGGAAAAACCATCCAAAACTGAATGCACTGTTAGTTCTGTTCAAAGAAGTAAGATAACATATCAGATGCTTCCACACATCACAATGCACAGTTCAGTTTTTCTCTTAAATTGTTAAGCATTTGGACTGAAATTGCAGTCACTTTTAAAATCTATCAAACTATAATAGAAGGACTATACCCATCAATTGACCACTGATACATGAAATGGAAACAATTAGTAGTAGCTACTGCAGGTCCACCAGAATATTTTTGCAACCTCCATAGCTATCGCATGCATCATGAATGGTGTAGATAAGAAAGTATTCATGCAAAATATGCAGATGTTCTGAACTCACAGAAACTGCTCTTTAATAGTTTCGGTAGATGGAAACAATGACTAGTAAATATTGCAGGTCTGCATAGAGCTTTTAAGCAAAAGAAATACAGTCTTTCTGAAATGCATAGGTGGAAAGCACTAAAATAAATAATAAATTCACTCGCAATGTCCTTTTCCATTGATAAGTGGAAGTGTTAAAATGGTACTATGATAGCATACCTCATTGCACGATAGAGGGGTCTATACCACATCAAGTAAGAAAGGGGAATTCCAAGCAAAGCATAGATTGTAGCAAGGAAGAACAGCTTTGAATCTGCAAGCATAAACAATCCAACCATTCAGCATCAGAAATTGTACAAGAACACCCAGGCATTCATAGGTAGTGATGAAAGCCCGCCCACCTCCCTCCTTGATCCAGCAGACTATGACAGCAATAAAGTTCCAGGAGAGGCAGAGCACAATTCCTGTAAATTATTAAAACAACACAAAACGGAAACTATCATGACCCTCTGAAATGAACCATATTTACAACCTATAATGCCATAATTGCATAATTCTACTGCCAAACTAGTGATACAAAAGAAATGCACAACCAGCAGTCAACAAATACGTACCAAGCCAGCTTGCGAACGCCAGATACTGTAGCTTCTGCACGTTGGCAGGTATCTCATTGGCGATGTCATGGTGGATAATCGGGAAAAAAGGCGGCCAATTCTTCTCCTCCATGGGCACTCCAGCTGCATCAAAGAAAGAAAAGGAAAGCAGAAATAAGCACACTACTGGTAACACAACTCATAACTGAAACACAATTGACACCAGCAACGAGATAGTGGGCTAGTGGCTCACCATTCTTCAGTGATTCCTCCCTCCTTTTGATATCCTGGAGCCACAGAACAAACGCCGTGAGACACCACACAACCTAATCAACTAAAGTTTAATAAGGGCAAAGAGGAGAGTAAACCCCACCGCCTCACGGCGCCTCAGATCTGATTCCCACGACGAGAGCTCCCTCGCCTTGCCATTCGAGTCCTGCGCGGCGCACCAGAACCATCAGATTCGTACAGCCGAACGCCGAGTGAACGAAAACTAAAAAGGATAAGTAGCGCGTGAAGCGACTTACGCCCATGTTGCCGAGCGGCACGTCGACGGTGGCGTCGCCCCTGCTGCCGCCGCCGCCGAAGCCGACGGGCTCGGTGGGCCGGAAGCCGTGCTGCTGCTTCCCGCCGCGGCCTCCTCCATTCTGCAGCGCGACAGAAACAGCACGCGGGAGTTCAGATCTGCCGAACCACTACCCCGCCGTAGGCAGCGAGGGTTTTTCCGCAAAACGAGGGGGCGATAGATGAGCGGATAGAGGGGAGAGGGGAGGCTGGCTCACCGAGAAGGGGTTCTCGTCGCCGGCGGTGCCCTCGTCGAAGGGGTTGGGGTCGTGATGCATGCCGGGCTCGCCGCTGGGTCGCTCGGCGTCGCCGCGCGGTGAGGGGGAGACGGGGAAAGCGGCGGTGGTGGACGCGGGTCGCTTCCAGTCCAAGCAGTCCGTTCCCTTTTTGGTGCTGCTTTTCACGTGACCTCTCTGGGTGGAGTGCGACGCGACTGGCCTGGCGTGGGTTCGGGCCGATGCGCACACACGGGTCGTCGTCGTCGTCGCAGCTGCGCACCACCTGCAAGTAAGCCCATTCTAAGCCCCCTGGTTTTTTTTTGAGTGCTTTCTAAGCCCCCTGGTGATCAGTCCGTTTAGAGAATTGGCCCGTAAATCCTGTTATAGAGATCGGCCGGCCCACGCGCGAGGCAGGCCACGGCCTCTTTTTTTTGTTTTTTTGTTTTCTGTTCACATTTTTTGCTTTATTTTTGTACTTTTTTATACTTTAAATTTATATATATATATATCTGTGTGTGTATGTATATATTACAAAAACACTCTATAAAACACATTTTAAAAATGTTAAACAAGTATTTAAAAATGTTGCACGAGTATTTGAAAAATGTTGAACAAGTTCTTGAAAATGTTGAATCTTTTCTTTACCTAATAATAAAACATCTATTGCTTCTGCCTGCTCACCGTCGCGGCGTTTTTGCATAAACCCCTGTTTTGTAGTAATTGAACTCGCAATCCTTTTTTAAGTGGGTAACCAAGAAAACGTTTTGGTTTTACAAATAGGACCCTATGTTTTCATCTATTCAACCCGTGGTCTACAGAACGACGGTGGCGACTGAAGCTTGCAGCGAACGGATCCGTGCGCGGCAGGGGCTGGGGAGGATTCGGAGGTGGGCGGTGAGGACAGGGGGACGACGAGGAAGGCCGGCCGGAGGCGGCTTCCCGGGCGAATTCATGGCATCCGGGGCTCCTGTCAGAAAGGAGACAAGGAGATGGGGGAGGATAATAAAACTAGGAAAAGGAGGGGCGACGCAACGAGAGGAGGTCGGACGAGGCGGCGGCTTGCTGTAGCAGATGGCAGCAGGAGGTGCGGCAGCGCGGTGTAGGATGCAGCCACGGCGGTGCTATCCACGAGCGTCATGGGAATGGAGGCAAGCGGCTCGGACATGGTGGGCGATGCAACATGAGAGGAGGAGCACAAAGGTGAGCGCGAGGAAGAGCGAGGCTGAGGGCGGTGCAGCCTCGCCGGGGTCGGGCCGTGACCGCGGGTGTCGGGGATCGGGCGTGGCGCATGGGGCGCCTCCCTGACGACGCGAGGTGGGAGAGAGCGAGGGGATCGGTCCATTTTTTGTGAGGCAGGGGATCGGTCTGGTAGCTAGGTTAAGGGCTGGGCCTTAGGCCAAATGGGCCAGGCGGTTTAGTTGCTGCTCTCTCTCTCCCCCTCTCCCTCTCTCTCCTAACTCTCTTATCTTTTTTCTGGATCACTCAAAACAAAATCCTATATTTTTCTATTTATTAAATATAAGTAGAGAATCATTAAAAAAGAGGGTTAGGAATGATCTATCAGGAAGGTACTATTTTCCTGGACTTGAAAAAATGCGCTTGTTCCAAGAAAATTAGAAATGGGCAATGCAAGGTTTAAATTCAAACTCATTTGATTTTTTTGGAGGTTGGTAAATTGATAAAAGAATTAATGGTAAAGTTTGGGGAGCAAAATTGAAGTAAAAAAAGGCATGGTATTTCTCTAAAGGCTCAAAAAGGAATTTGGAAAAGCAATTGTATAAAATAGAAGTAAGGCCCAAATGATTTTCTGAAAATGTTCATAGTTTTTAATTTGGTGTGAGTATTTAATGGCATGATGGAATGCAAATGCCAAAAATAATATAAGATAATCATTATAAAATACGCAAGTTAGATGAAGGTGTGGAATTTATCGGCTAAAAGATCAAAAATAATATAAGGGTTGAACCATAGGCAGGCGACATGTCGTGCTACCACGGAGAAGCCCGTCTCTGGCACCCGTCACCGACTCATGAGGAGGACTCAAAGTCTGGCATAAAGTAGGGCATTGTTCTCAGTGCTCCTCCAATAATGTTGGATCCACATGTCCTAGAATCTCACCACTCGACTTAGTCAAGGCCGAGATTCACGTTGCTTGAATGAAGTATGATTTTCGTAACCATGCATGGTTCTATCTAGTCTGGTTTCACAATTTTAGGTCATGGAACAAACCATGTTGGGATGGATAAAGGTGAGGTGTATGATTCATCAATATAGGTCAAGCAGGGTCTATCAATCGCTTGAGATCTCTACCATGTCTACGCAAGCCTTATGTGATTTGTTCTCCCATTGCAATGCACGGACATATTCTCCTAGTACATTTGTATTCGTCCGTCGTGGAATTGCCCCTAGAGTTCGCATGAATTACCCCCTATGCCACCGGTAAGTGGAACAAATGATTCGTTTTTTTCTTTATAAGTCAGCCATTGGTTTTGATTCAATAGGCAGCAATCCCCCAACGAATCACAAGTGCATAGCCACCCCGACTGGTTGGACGCTTGCTCTTCCACTTAGGAGACCCATATTTGATCCCACATTCTCTCCTTTTTGCCCCCCCCCTTTTCTTAATTAAACAGATGCCCGATTGGGCCGGCCCAGCGTGGCCTTCGGCACTTACTTTTTACATTCATTGTTGTATTTTTTTCTTACAGCTTTATATCAAAATACTCCGAATGTTTTAATTATAAAAATCACTTATATGCAAACTTTGAAAAAGTGTTAATCATGCATTAAAGAAATATTAAACTTGTATAGAAAAAATGTTTCCATTATATACAGAAAAAGTATAGTGCATATAGAAAAAATAATATTTTTTTCTTTTTTGAAAATGTTAATCATGCATTTAAAAGATGTTAAATGTCCATAGAAAAAAATGTTTCTGATGTATAAGAAAAATGTATACAAAAAAATACAATGTGTATTTAACAAAGTAGACATAAAAAATATAAGCTGTTCAAAAATATTATCATGTATTTGGACAATGTTAAACGTGTATATGAAAAATGTTCCTGATGTATACAAAAAATGTAGAATGTGTATAAAAAGTAGACATAAAAAATAAATATGTTTTGAAAAATGTTGACCATGAAATTGGAAAGTATTAAAACGTGTATACATAAAATGTTTCTAATGTAGAAAAAAAGCACAATGTTGCCGATACAAGATTTACGTAAACCAATGGCTTGACTTTAATTTTCATGTTGTTTTAAATTGTTTCCACAATGATTTTTTTAAGAATATCGATGTTGATATACAACCTTGATCATTTGGTATGCATGACCTTACAAATTGATTGTTTTTGATGGAGCTGTCTAATATGTTTGCAACCAAAATAAGACTTGACTTGGATTACAAATAAAAACACATATATCAGGAAGACAAAAATAATGCTCTTATGCATATGCTATCGTTAATTAATAAAACATACTTTGCTATTTTCATCGTAATGCAAATATTTGTTGGGCATCACCGAGGAGGAACGGCAACAAAAGCGTAAAGAGATACCTGCAACTAGATAGATATTTTTATTGTCTATAAATTGGAAACACCTTGAATACACTTCAAAAATCATCACATCTTTATTTTTTGCGCAATATCATTTACAATGTTGTTTTTAGTGTGGCATCATCCAAGATTTCAAGAGATTTACTAATGTCGCGAGAGTGTGTATGAGAGGAATTTTGTTATCCCATTGAAACGCACGGGCATGTTTGCTAGTAAGTATTAAAAAATATTGAACAAGCATTTCAAAAATGTTGAACAAGTGTTCGGACAATGTTGAACGTGTATACAGAAAATGTTGATCACTTACTAAACAAATTATTACTTTTTTGATCATGTATATAAAAATGTTAATCAAGCATTTCAAAAAACAATGTTGAACAAGTATTTAAAAAATATTAATCAAGCATTTGGGAAATGTTAAATGTGTATAAAAAAGTTGTTGATCATGTATCAATTAAATGATGAAAAAAAATTGATCATGTATGTAAAAGTGTTAATCAAGTATTTTAAAAAAAATGTTTAACAAGTGTTTTGAAAATGTTAATCAAGCATTTAAAAATGTTAAAAAGTATACAAAAAATGTAGACCATGTATTTAAAAAATGTTACAAATGTGTAGGAAAAATGTTGATAATGTATTAAAAAATGTGTCAAAATAAAAATAAACCAGAGAAAAAATAAAATGAAAACTAAAACCAAAGAAGCAAATGCAAAAGAGGAAAAAAGAGAAATGAAACAAAGAGAAACATAGAAAAAGGAGAAAGGAAACAAAAACCGAATAAAAAAAGAAAAAGAAAAGAAATATGGATAAGAACAATGAAAAAACAAAGAGAAATCAAAATGAAAAACAAGAAAAAACCAAAGTATAACAACGAAAAAAAGGAAACTGGAAAAGAAATAAGAAAAGCAAACAAAAACCAAAAGAATACGAAAAAATAAAAAATGGAGAAGACATCAGATAAACAAAAAAACACTGCTCTTCTCCTTCTAGTAGGTCGCAACCTGTTTATTCAATACGAACTTGCTGTTAGCTCAGTGGCAGCAGTGCTGCATAGCAACCAGCAGATCGCAGGACTGATACCCTGCACCCCCCCCCCCCCCCCCCCCCTTTTCACACTATTTCGTCAAAGAAAATCATGAATGGGTCGGCACGATAGTTACAGATGCTTCAGTGAGAGAAACTTTTCATCTCGCTTAATGCGATAAATAGTCATCGCAGATAATTTGAGCTTCCGAGGTGACGCGTAGCGAGCTCACAGGCCGAATGGAACCGTCCATGGGTCTGGCTCTCAACGGAAGCAAAGGCTTGGCCTACCTTATTTTCTAACCCACAGGCCACAGCCTCGTTTAATTTGAACTTTTGAACAAACCATGTGCGAGCTTCACATGCCTCTTGGCGCCTCCCCAAAAGCTCGAGCTGGGATCTTAATTAACGAGGAGATCGGCCGCGTCTTGTGTTGTTTACGTTAGTTGCACTAAGAAAACTTGTGCCGATGGACAGGGGAAATTTAAGGGTTCCACACACTGACACACACGACATGTTGTAATATTGTCTACGGTTTGGAGAGTGGAGTATGATCGATCCATATGTTCTTAATATGTGTGGTCAATGTGAAGACACATGCTTTTCTGCCTCTTGGTGGGGATCCAAAGTCAGTAGGAAAGTTAATTACTCCCTCTGTAAACTAATATAAGAGTGTTTAGATTACTATTTTAGTGATCTAAACACTCTTATATTAGTTTACAGAAAAAGTACTATGTAAAAGTGATTTCTAATCAACATCAACTTTTTGGCCAGTGAATGACTGAACGGGACGACCGGCCGTGTTTATTATTCTGGGGTGAAAGGCCGTCATTGTTAGCTTGATTAAAATCAAGGAAGTGTTGCATCGCCCACAAAACCGGCAGATTAACCATGCCAAGCTTGGCTAGCTCATGTGCAACATTATTAGACTCCCTATTACAATGTTGAATAATAACCATTCCAAAATCACTAATTAACTCATGACACGTTATATTATGATAAATGTTTATTATTCATGCTAGAATTGTATTAACCGAAAACTTAGTACATGTGTGAATACATAGACAAACAGAATGTCACTAGTATGCCTCTACTTGACTAGCTCGTTGAATCAATGATGGTTATGTTTCCTAACCATAGACATGAGTTGTCATTTGATTAACGAGATCACATCATTAGAGAATGATGTGATTGACTTGACCCAACTGTTAGCTTAGCACGATGATCGTTTAGTTTTTTGCTATTGCTTTCTTCATAACTTATACATGTTCCTATGACTATGAGATCATGCAACTCCCGAATGCCGGAGGAACACTTTGTGTGCTACCGAACGTCACAACGTAACTGAGTAATTATAAAGGTGCTCTACAGGTGTCTCCGGTGATGCTTGTTGAGTTGGCATATATTGAGATTAGGATTTGTCACTCCGATTATCGAAGAGGTATCTCTGGGCCCTCTCGGTAATGCACATCACTATAAGCCTTGCAAGCAATGTGACTAATGAATTAGTTATGGGATGTTGCGTTACGGAACGAGTAAAGAGACTTGCCGGTAACGAGATTGAACTAGGTATTGAAATACCGACGATCGAATATCGGGCAAGTAACATACTGATGACAAAGGGAACAACGTATGTTGTTATGCGGTTTGGCCGATAAAGATCTTCGTAGAATATGTAGGAGCCAATATGAGCATCCAGGTTCCGCTATTGGTTATTGACCAGAGATGTGTCTCGGTCATGTCTACATAGTTCTCGAACCCGTAGGGTCCGCACGCTTAACGTTACGATGACAGTTATATTATGAGTTTATGTGTTTTGATGTACCGAAGGTAGTTCGGAGTCCCGAATGTGATCACGTACATGACGAGGAGTCTCGAAATGGTCGAGACATAAAGATTGATATATTGAACGGCTATATTCGGACACCAGAAGGGTTTCAGGTGATCTCGGAGAAAACTGGAGTGCCGAAGGGGTTATCGGAACCCCCCGGGGGCTAATGGGCCTTGATGGGCCCTAGTGGAGAGAGAGAGAGGGGCCGGCCAGGGCAGGCCACACGCCCCCTCCCCTTGAGTCCGAATAGGACAAGGAAAGGGGGGACGACATCCCCCTTGCCTTTCCCCTCTCCCACTCCTTCCTTCCCCATCCTAGTGGGACTAGGAAAGGGGAGTCCTACTACCACTAGGAGGAGGACTCCTCCTCTTGGCGTGCCCTCCTAGGGTCGGCTGGCCTCCCCCCTTGCTCCTTTATATATGGGAGCAGGGGGCACCCCAGAGACACACAAGTTGATCATTGATCTTTTAGTCGTGTGCGGTGCCCCCCTCCATCATAATCCACCTCGGTCATATCATAGCGGTGTTTAGGCGAAGCCCTGCGTCGGTAGCTTCATCAACACCGTCATCATGTCGCCATGCTGACGGAAGTCTCCTTCGAAGCTCTACTAGATCGTGAATTCGTGGGACGTCACCGAGCTGAATGTGTGCAGATCGCAGAGGTGCCGTACGTTCGGTACTAGGATCGGTCGATCGTGAAGACGTATGACTACATCAACCGCGTTGTCATAACGCTTCCGCTTACGGTCTATGAGGGTACGTGGACGACACTCTCCCCTCTCGTTGCTATGCATCACCATGATCTTGCATGTGCGTAGGAATTTTTTTGAAATTACTACGTTCCCCAACAGCGGTATCCGAGCCAGGTTTATACGTAGATGTTATATGCATGAGTAGAACACAAAGGAGTTATGGGCGTGGGTATATACATATTGCTTGCCGTCACTAGTTGTTTCTTGATTCGGCGGTAGCGGCCCAGAACGACATTACGCGTACGCTTACGCGAGACTGGTTCTACCGACGTGCTTCGCACATAGGTGGCTGGTGGGTGTCAGTTTCTCCAACTTTAGTTGAATCGGATTCAATGAACAGGGTTCTTTCTGAAGATCAAAAAGCAATCACTATACCGCGTTGTGGTTTTTGATGCGTAGGTAAGAACGGTTCTTGCTCAGCCCATAGCAGCCACGTAAAACTTGCAACAACAAAGTAGAGGACATCTAACTTGTTTTTGCAGGGCATGTTGTGATGTGATATGGTCAAGACGTGATGAGATATAAATTGTTGTATGAGATGATCATGTTTTGTTAAAGTTATTGGCAACTGACAAGAGCCTTATGGTTGTCTCTTTATTGCATAAGATGCAAGCGCCATACAATTGCTTTACTTTATCGCTATGCGATAGCAATAGTTGCAAAAGCAATAGTTGGCGAGACGACCATGTGACGACACGTTGATAGAGATCAAGATGATGGAGATCATGGTGGCATGCCGGTGACGATGGAGATCATGACGGTACTTTGGAGATGGAGATCAAAGGCACAAGATGATGATGGCCATATCATGTCACATATTTTGATTGCATGTGATGTTTATCTTTTATGCATCTTATTTTGCTTAGTACGGCGGTAGCATTATAAGATGACCCTCACTAAATTTCAAGGTATAAGTGTTCTCCCTGAGTATGCACCGTTGCGACAGTTCGTCGTGCCGAGACACCACGTGATGATCAGGTGTGATAAGATCTACGTTCACATACAACGGGTGCAAGATAGTTTTGCACACACGGAATACTCGGGTTAAACTTGACGAGCCTAGCATATGCAGATATGGCCTCGGAACACTGGAGACCGAAAGGTCAAGCGTGAATCATATAGTAGATATGATCAACATAGTGATGTTCACCATTGAAAACTACTCCATCTCACGTGATGATCGGACATGGTTTAGTTGATTTGGATCACGTGATCATTTAGATGACTAGAGGGATGTCTATCTAAGTGGGAGTTCTTAAGTAATATGATTAATTAAACTTTAATTTATCATGAACTTAGTCCTGATAGTATTTGCATAGCTATGTTGTAGATCAATAGCTCGCGATGTAGCTCCCCATTTATTTTTGATATGTTCCTAGAGAAAAACTATGTTGAAAGATGATAGTAGCAATGATGCGGACTAGGTCCGTGATCTAAGAATTATCCTCATTGCTGCATAGAAGAATTATGTCCTTGATGCACCGCTAGGTGACGGACCTATTGTAGGAGCAGATACAGACGTTATGAACGTTTGGTAAAGCTTAGTGCACCATGCTTTACCGCTTAGAACCGAGACTTCAAAAATGTTTAGAACGCCACAGAGCATATAAAATGTTCTAAGAGTTGAAATTGGTATTTCATACTCATGCCCGTGTCGAGAGGTAGAAGACCACTGACAGTACTTTGCCTACAAGATGGAGGAGAATAGCTCAACTTGTGAGCATGTGCTCAGATTGTCTAGGTACTACAATTGCTTGAATCAAGTGGGAGTTAATCTTTCAGATAAGATAGTAATTGACAAAGTTCTCTAGTCACTATCACCAAGTTACTAGAACATAGTGATGAACTATAATATGCAAGGGATAACGAAAGTAATTCCCAAGCTCTTCGCGATGCTAAAATCGATGAAGGTAGAAATCAAGAAATAGCATCAAATGTTGATGGTTAACAAGACCACTAGTTTCAGGAAAAAGGGCAAAGGGAAAGAAAGAGGAACTTCAAAGAAGAATAGCAAGCAAGTTGCTACTCCCATGAAGAAGCTCAAAGCTAGACCCAAGCCTGGAACTGAGTGGTTCTACTACAAAGAAAATGGTCACTGGAAGTGGAACTGCCCTAGATACTTGGCGGATAAGAAGGATGGCAAAGTGAACAAAAGTATATATTTGATATACATGTTATTGATGTGTACTTTACTAGTGTTTATAACAACACCTCAGTATTTGATACTGGTTCAGTTACTAAGAGTAGTAACTCAAAACGGGAGTTGCAAAATAAACAGAGACTAGTTAAGGGCGAGGTGATGATGTGAGTTGGAAGTGATTCCAAGGTTGATAAGATCACCATCGCACACTCACTTTACCTTCGGGATTAGTGTTGAACCTAAAATAAATGTTATTTGGTGTTTGCGTAGAGCATAATATGATGGGATCATGTTTATTGCAATACAGTTATTCATTTAAGTCAAGGATAATTGTTATTCTGTTTACATGAATAAAACCTTCTGAGGTCATACACCCAGGTGAATGGTTTATTGAATCTCGATCATAGTAATACACATATTCATAATATTGAAGCCAAAAGATACAAAGTTAATAATGATAGTGCAACTTATATGTGGCACTGCCGTTTAGGTCATATTGGTGTAAAGCGCATGAAGAAACTCCATGCTGATGGGATTTTGGAATCACTTGATTATGAATCATTTGATGCTTGCGAACCATGCTTCGTGGGAAAGATGACTAAAACTCTGTTCTCCGGAACAATGGAGCAAGCAACTGACTTATTGGAAATAATGCATACTGATGTATGCAATCCGATGAGTGTTGAGGCTCGCGGCGGGTATCGTTATTTTCTGATCTTCACAGATGATTTGAGCAGATATGGGTATATCTACTTGATGAAACATAAGTCTGAAATATTTGAAAAGTTCAAAGAATTTCAGAGTGAAGTGGAAAATCATCGTAACAAGAAAATAAAGTTTCTGCAATCTGATCGTGGAAGAGAATATTTGAGTTACGAGTTTGGTCTTCATTTGAAACAATGCCGAATAATTTCGCAACTCACGCCACCTGGAACACCACAACGTAATGGTGTGTCCGAACGTCATAACCGTACTTTATTAGATATGGTGCAATCTATGATGTCTCTTACCGATTTATCACTATCATTTTGGGGTTATGCATTAGAGACAGCTGCATTCATGTTAAATAGGGCACCATCTAAATCCGTTGAGACGACACCATATGAATTGTGGTTTAGCAAGAAACCTAAGCCGTTGTTTCTTATAGTTTTGGGCTATGATGCTTATGTGAAAAATTTCAACCTGATAAGCTCGAACCCAAATCAGAGAAATGTGTCTTCAAAGGATACCCAAAGGAAACTGTTGGGCACACCTTCTATCACAGATCCGAAGGCAAGATATTCGTTGCTAAGAATGGATCCTTTCTAGAGAAGAAGTTTCTCTTGAAAGAAGTGATTGGGAGGAATGTAAAACTTGATGAGGTAATTGTACCTTCTCCCGAATTGGAAAGTAGTTCATCACAGAAATCAGTTCTAGTGATTTCCTACATCAATTAGTGAGGAAGTTAATGATGATGATCATGAAACTTCATATCAAGTTACTACCGAACCTCGTAGGTCAATCAGAATACGTTCCGCACCAGAGTGGTACGGTAATCCTGTTCTGGAGGTCATGTTAATTGAGCATGACGAACCTACGAAGTATGAGGAAGCGATGATGAGCCCAGGTTCCGCGAAATGGCTTGAAGCCATGAAATCTGAGATGAGATCCATGCATTAGAACAAAGTATGGACTTTGATTGATTGCCCATTGATTGGTGAGCCATTAAGAATACATGGTTTTTCAAGAGGAAGACAGACACTGATAGTAGTGTTACTATCTACACAGCTCGAATTGTCGCAAAAGGTTTTCGACAAGTTCAAGATGTTGACTACGATGAGATTTTCTCACTCGTATCGATGCTTAAGTCTGTCCGAATCATGTTAGCAATTGCCACATTTTATGAAATGTGGCAAATGGATGTCAAAACTGCATTCCTTAATGGATTTCTTAAAGAAGAGTTGTATATGATTCAACAAGAAGGTTTTGTCAATCCTAAAGGTGCTAATAAAGTGTGCAAACTCCAGTGATCCATCTATGGACTGGTGCAAGCATCTCAGAGTTGGAATATATACTTTGATAACGTGATCAAATCATATGGTTTTATACAGACTTGCGGTGAAGCCTGTATTTACAAGAAAGTGAGTGGGAGCACTACAACATTTCTAATAAGTATATGTGAATGACATATTGTTGATCAGAAATAATGTAGAATTTTCTGGAAAGCATAAAGGAGTGTTTGAAAAGAGTTTTTCAAAGAAAGACCTCGATGAAGCTACTTACATATTGAGCATCAAGATCTATAGAGATAGATCAAGACGCTTGATATATTTTCAATGAGTACATACCTTGACAAGATTTTGAATTAAAAGTCAAAGAAGGAGTTCTTGCCTGTGTTGCAAGGTGTGAAGTTGAATAAAAGACTCAAAACCCGACCACGACAGAAAATAGAAAGAGAATGAAAAGTCATTCCCTATGCCTCAGTCATAGGTTCTATAAAGTAAGCTATGCTGTGTACCAGACCTATTGTGTACCTCACCATAAGTTTGGCAAGAGGGTACAATAGTGATCCAAGAGTGGATCACTGGACAACGGTCAAAAATATCCTTAGTGTAATAAGGAAATGTTTCTCGGTTATGGAGGTGACAAAGGGTTCACTGTAAAGAGTTACGTCAATGCAAGATTTGACACTGATTTGGATAACTCTAAGTCTCGATCTAGATACATATCGAAAGTGGGAGCAATTAGCTAGAGTAGCTCCGTGCAAAGCATTGTAGACATAGAAAATTTGCAAAATACATATGGCTCTGAATGTGGCAGACCCGTTGACTAAATTTCTCTCACAAGCAAAAAATGATCACTCTTTGGGTGTCAATCGCATAGAGATGCGAACTAGATTATTGACTCTAGTAAACCCTTTGGGTGTTAGTCACATGGAGATGTGAACTAATCACATAAAAATGTGAACTATTGGTGTTAAATCACATGACGATGTGAACTAGATTATTGACTCTAGCGCAAGTGGGAGACTGAAGGAAATATTCCCTAGAGGCAATAATAAAGTTGTTATTTATATTTCCTTATATCATGATAAATGTTTATTATTCATGCTAGAATTGTATTAACCGGAAACTTAGTACATGTGTGAATACATAGACAAACAAAATGTCACTAGTATGCCTCTACTTGACTAGCTCGTTGAATCAATGATGGTTATGTTTCCTAACCATAGACATGAGTTGTCATTTGATTAACGAGATCACATCATTAGAGAATGATGTGATTGACTTGACCCAACCGTTAGCTTAGCACAATGATCGTTTAGTTTTTTGCTATTGCTTTCTCCATAACTTATACATGTTCCTATGACTATGAGATCATGCAACTCCCGAATGCCGGAGGAACACTTTTTGTGCTACCAAACGTCACAACGTAACTGGGTGATTATAAAGGTGCTCTACAGGTGTCTCCGATGGTGTTTGTTGAGTTGGCATAGATCGAGATTAGGATTTGTCACTCCGATTGTCGGAGAGGTATCTCCGGGCCCTCTCGGTAATGCACATCACTATAAGCCTTGCAAGCAATGTGACTAATGAGTTAGTTACGGGATGTTGCATTACAGAATGAGTAAAGAGACTTGCCGGTAACGATATTGAACTAGGTATTGAGATACCGACGATCGAATCTCGAGCAAGTAACATACCGATGACAAAGGGAACAACGTATGTTGTTATGCGGTTTGACCGATAAAGATCTTCGTAGAATATGTAGGAGCCAATATGAGCATCCAGGTTCCTCTATTGGTTATTAATCGGAGATGTGTCTCGGTCATGTCCACATAGTTCTCGAACCCGTAGGGTCCGCACGCTTAACTTTCTATGACGATTTGTATTATGAGTTTATGTGTTTTGATGTACCGAAGGTTGTTCGGAGTCCCGGATGTGATCACGGACATGACGAGGAGTCTCGAAATGGCCGAGACATAAAGATTGATATATTGGACGGCTATATTCGGACACCGAAAGGGTTTCGGGTGATCTCGGAGAAAACCGGAGTGTCAGAGGGGTTACCGGAACCCCCGGGGGGCTAATGGGCCTTGATGGGCCCTAGTGGAGAAAGAGAGGGGCCGGCCAGGGTAGGCCACGCGCCCCTCCCCTTGAGTCTGAATAGGACAAGGAAAGGGGGGGGGCAGCGTCCCCCTTGCCTTTCCCCTCTCCCACTCCTTCCTTCCCCCTCCTAGTGGGACTAGGAAAGGGGAGTCCTACTCCCACTAGGAGGACTCCTCTTGGCGCGCCCTCCTAGGGCCGGCCGGCCTCCCCCTTGCTCCTTTATATACGGGGGCAGGGGGCACCCCACAGACACACAAGTTGATCATTGATCTTTTAGCCGTGTGCGGTGCCCCCCCTCCACCATAATCCACCTCGGTTATATCGTAGCGGTGCTTAGGCGAAGCCATGTGTCGGTAGCTTCATCAACACCGTCATCACGCCATCGTGCTGACGGAACTCTCCTTCAAAGCTCTACTAGATCGTGAGTTCGTGGGACGTCACCGAGCTGAACGTGTGCAGATCGCAGAGGTGCCGTACGTTCGGTACTAGGATCGGTCGATCGTGAAGACTTACGACTACATCAACCGCGTTGTCATAACGCTTCCGCTTACGATCTACGAGGGTACGTGGAGGACACTCTCCCCTATCGTTGCTATGCATCACCATGATCTTGCATGTGCGTAGGATTTTTTTTGAAATTACTATGTTCCCCAACACTATTGTCATCGACTCGGAACATGCAGAGTTGTTGGCGTGTCGGCGCGGTATCCTTCTTGCTATTGAGGTGGGCGCGAGGAAGATTGTCCTCAAGACAGACAACCAGGGCGTGATGCAGGATCTGTTGAGTTCAGAGCTGGTTAGATCTCGGTATGGTCCTCTTGTGCCTCTTGATCAGGATGAATTTCATGTGGTTTGGGCTAGACGCTCCACCAATTGGGCGGCACACAACCTAGCTAGAGATAGTTGCCTTAATAAATTCTGTGAAAGTTGGTTTTATGTCCCTCCAGTTTGTATTCAAGACATTATCATGGCTGAGGCCACTTAGTTAATAAAAAGGCAGCAAGATTGACTCTTAAAAAAAGTTAGGGTTCCTTTGTCCGCCGCCGATCCGCCTTGTCTCCGGTGGATGGGGACGCGGTGGATCCTGGCACTTGCCGGCGAGAGGGCTTCGTTTTTAGACGTATATTTTAGTTTTCTTAGGGTTTGTGTCCTTCTCAGGAAAACAAGACAGCGGCAGCTCCCTGAAGATGGAATAAGGTTCTCCCCGTCTAGCCTTTATTTCGGTGATGCATCGACGGAGGGCGTTGATGTTGGGGATCGTAGCAGAAATTTAAAATTTTCTACGCATCACCAAGATCAATCTATGGAGTAATCTAGAAACGAGGGGAAGGAGAGTGCATCTACATACCCTTGTAGATCGCTAAGCGGAAGCGTTCAAGTGAACGGGGTTGATGGAGTCGTACTCGTCGTGATCCAAATCATCGATGATCCAAGCGCCGAACGGACGGCACCTCTGCTTTCAACACACGTACAGCCCGGTGACGTCTCCTACACCTTGATCCGGCAAGGGGAGAAGGAGAGGTTGGGGAAGACTCCATCCAGAAGCAACACGACGACATGGTGGTGGTGGAGGAGCGCCGGACTCCAGCAGGGCTTCGCCAAGCACTACGAGAGACGAGGAGGAAGAGGGGTAGGGCTGCGCCAACAGGGGAAAGACTTCATCTAGTTGGGCTGCCCCTTTGCCTCCACTATATATAGGGGGAGAGGGAGGGCTGCGCCCCCACCTAGGGTTTCCACCCTAGGGGTGGCGGCAGCCCCAATCCCCATTTGGGGTGGCGGCCAAGTGGGGGGGAGAGGGAGGCGCACCAGGCATGGGCCTTAGGGCCCATCTGCCCTTAGGGTTTGCCCCCTCTTCCCCTCAGGCGCATGGGCCTTGGTGGGGAGGCGCCCCAGCCCACCTAGGGGCTGGTCCCTTCTCACACTTGGCCCATGTATGCCTCCGGGGCCCGTGGCCCCTCCCGGTGGACCCCCGGACCCCTCCGGTGGTCTCGGTACACTACCGGTGATGCCCGGAACACTTCCGGTGGCCATAACCGTACTTCCTATATATCAATCTTTACCTCCGGACCATTTCGGAACTCCTCGTGACGTCCGGGATCTCATCTTGGACTCCAAACAACATTCGGTAACTGTGTACATACTTTCCCTATAACCCTAGCGTCATCGAACCTTAAGTGTGTAGACCCTACGGGCTCGGGAGTCATGCAGACATGGCCGAGACAACTCTCCGGTCAATAACCAACAACGGGATCTGGATACCCATGTTGGCTCCCACATGTTCCACGATGATCTCATCGGATGAACCACGATTTCAAGGATTCAATCAATCCCGTATTCAATTCCCTTTGTCCAGCGGTACGATACTTGCCCGAGATTTGATCGTCGGTATCCTGATACCTTGTTCAATCTCGTTACCGGCAAGTCTCTTTACTCGTTCCGTAACACATCATCCCGTGATCAACTCCTTGGTCACATTGTGCACATTATGATGATGTCCTACTGAGTGGGCCCAGAGATACCTCTCCGTTTACATGGAGTGACAAATCCCAGTCTCGATTCGTGCCAACCCAACAGACACTTTCGGAGATACCTGTAGTGTACCTTTATAGCCACCCAGTTGCGTTGTGACGTTTGGCACACCCAAAGCACTCCTATGGTATCCGGGAGTTGCACAATCTCATGGTCTAAGGAAATGATACTTGACATTAGAAAAGCTTTAGCAAACGAACTACACGATCTTGTGCTAGGCTTAGGATTGGGTCTTGTCCATCACATCATTCTCCTAATGATGTGATCCCATTATCAACGACATCCAATGTCCATGGTCAGGAAACCGTAACCATCTATTGATCAACGAGCTAGTTAACTAGAGGCTTACTAGGGACATGGTGTTGTCTATGTATCCACACATGTATCTGAGTTTCCTATCAATACAATTCTAGCATGGATAATAAACGATTATCATGAACAATGAAATATAATATAATAATAACTAATTTATTATTGCCTCTAGGGCATATTTCCAACAGTCTCCCACTTGCACTAGAGTCAATAATCTAGTTCACATCGCCATGTGATTAACACTCACAGGTCACATTGTCATGTGACCAACATCCAAGAGTCTACTAGACTCAATGATCTAGTTCACATCACTATGTGATAAACACTCAAAGAGTTCTGGGTTTGATCATGTTATGCTTATGAGAGAGGTTGTAGTCAATGGGTCTTGCCATTCAGATCCCTATGTATTTCGCAAAACTTTATGTCATATCGTAGATGCCGCTACCACGTTCCACTTGGAGCTATTCCAAATTATTGCTCCATTATACGTATCCAGTATCTCTACTCAGAGCTATCCAGATAGGTGTTAAGCTTGCATCGACGTAACTCTTTACGTCGAACTCTTTATCACCTCCATAACCGAGAAACCTTTCCTTATTCCTCTAAGGATAATTTTTGACCGCTATCCGGTGATCCACTCCTAGATCACCTTTGTACCCTCTTTCCCGACATGTGGCAAGGCACTCATCAGGTGCGGTACTCAGCATGGCATACTGTATAGAGCCTATGACAAAAGCATAGGGGACGACCTTCGTCCTTCCTCTTTCTTCTGCCGTGGTCAAGCTTTGAGTCTTACTCAACTTCACACCTTACAACTCAGGTAAGAACCCTTCTTTGACTGATCTATTTTGAACTCCTTCAAAAACATGTCAAGGTGTGCATTCTTTGAAAGTATCATCAGGCGTTTTGATCTATCTCTATAGATCTTGATGCCCAATATGTAAGCAGCTTTATCTAGGTCTTCCTTTGAAAATCACTCTTCAAACAACTGTTTATGCTTTCCAGAAATTCTACATCATTTCCAATCAACCATATGTCATCCACATACACTTATCAGAAATGTTGTAGTGCTCCCACTCACTTTCTTGTAAATACAAGTTTCTAGCAAACATTGTATAAACCTAAAAGCTTTGATCACTCCATCAAAACATATATTCCGATTCCGAGATGCTTGCTCTAGTCCATAGAAGGATTGCTGGAGCCAGCATACCTTTTAGCATCCTTAGGATCGACAAAACCTTTTATTGTATCACATACAACCTTTCTTACGAAAACTGGTAAGAAAACTTGTTTTAACATCCATCTGTAAGATTTTATAATCGAAAAATACAGCTAATGCTAACATGATTCCGACGGACTTAAGCATCGCTACGGGTGAGAAATTCTCATCGTAGTCAACTCCTTGAACTTGTGAAAAGACCCTTTCCCACAAGTCGAGCTTCATAGACGGTAACATTACCGCCCACGTCCGTCTTCTTCTTAAAGACCCATTTATCTCAATGGCTTGCCGATCATCGGGCAAGTCCACCAAAGTCCATACTTTGTTCTGATATATGGATCCTATCTCGGATTTCATGGCTTCTAACCATTTGTCGGAATACGAGCCCACCATCGCTTCTCCATAGATCGTAGGTTCATTGTTGTCTAACAACATGATATCTAAGACAGGATTACCGTACCACTTAGGAGTAGTACATGTCCTTGTCGACCTACGAGGTTCGATAGCAACTTGATCCGAAGCTTCATGATCACTATCATTAACTTCCTAGTCAACAGACGTAGGCGCCACAGAAAACATCTTCTGTGTTGCGTCACTCTTTGGTTGAAGTAAAGGTTCAACAATCTCATCAAGTTCTATCTTCCTCCCACTCAATTCTTTCGAGAGAAACTCCTTCTCGAGAAAGGACCCGTTCTTAGCGACAAACAATTTGCCCTCGGATCTGAGATAGAAGGTATAACCAACTGTCACCCTTGGGTATCCTATGAAGATGTGTTTGTCTGCTTTGGGTTCGAGCTTCTCCGGCTGAAGCCCTAAGCATCGCATCCCCAAACATTAAGAAACAACAACTTTGGTTTCTTGCCAAACCAATGTTCATATGACGTCGTCTCAACGGACTTAGATGGTGTCCTATCTAAAGTGAATGCAGCTGTCTCTAACGCATAACCTCAAAATGAAAACGGTAGATTGGTAAGAGACATCATAGATCGCACCATATCTCATAGGGTTCGATTACGACGTCCGGACACACCATTACCTTGTGGTGTTCCAGGTGGCTTCAACTGTGAAACAATTCCACAATGTCTTAAGTGATTGCCAAACTCATAACTCAGAAAATCCCCTTTTGATCAGATCGTAGGAACATGATCTTATTGTTATGATGATTCTTAACTTCACTCTGAAATCGCTTGAACTTTTCAAACGTTTCAGACTTGTGCTTCATTAAGTAAATCTACTCAAATCGTCAGTGAAGATGAGAAAATAGCGATATCCATCGCACGCTCCAATTCTCATTGGATCACACACATCTGCATGTATGATTTCCAACAAGTCACTTGCCTGTTTCATTGTACCTGAAAACGGGGTCTTAGTCATCCTGCCCATGAGGCATGGCTCGCATGTGTCAAGCGATTCAAAATCAAGTGACTCCAAATATCCATCGATATGGAGTTTCTTCATGCATCTTACGCCAATATGACCTAAGCTGCAGTGCCACAAGAAAGTGGTACTATCATTATTAACTCTACATCTTTTGGCGTGAACATGTGTATCACCACGACCGAGATTCAATGAACCATTCACATAGGGTGCATGACCATGAAAGGTATCATTCATGTAAACAGAATAACCATTATTCTCTAACTTAAATGAATGACCATATTGCAATGAACATGATCTAATCATATTCATGCTCAACATAGACACCTGATAACATTTATCTAGGTTCAATACTAATCCCGAAGGCAGATGGAGCGTGCGATGGTGATCTCATCAACTTTGGAAACACACATCGTCACCTCGCCCTCAGCCAGTCTCCATTTAGTCCGTAGCTTTTGCTTCAAGTCACCAATAATAGTAACTGAACCGGTATCCAATACCCAGGTGCTACCAGGAGTACTAGTGAGGTACACATTAATAACACGTATATACTTTGAAGTTGCCAGCCTTCTTATCTACCATGCATTTGGGGTAATTCCGCTACCAGCGACCATTCCCCTTACAATAGAAGCACTTAGTCTCAGATTTGGGTTCAACCTTGGGTTCCTTCACTGGAGCGGCAACTGGTTTGCCATCCATGAAGTTTCCCTTCTAGCCCTTGCCCTTCTTGAAACCAGTGGTCTTGTCAAACCATCAACACTTGATGCTCCTTCTTGATTTCTACCTTTTGCGGTCTTAAGCACTGCGAACAGCTCCGGGATCAACTCCATCCCTTGCATGTCATAGTTCATCACGAAGATCTAGTAGCTTAGTGATAGTGGCTAGAGAACTCTATCAATCACTATCTTATTTGGAAGTTTAACTCCCACTTGATTTAAGTGATTGCAGCACCCAGACATTCTGAGCACATGCTCACTAGCTGAGCTATTCTTCTCCATCTTGTTGGCAAAAGAACTTGTCAGAGGTCTCACACCTCTCAACATGGGCATGAGACTGAAATCCCAATTTCAGCTCTTGGAACATCTCATATGTCTTATGGCGTTCAAAAGATCATTGGAATCCCGATTCTAAGCCATAAAGTATGGTGCACTAAACTATCAAGTAGTCATCAGGATGTGTCTGTCAGGTGTTCACAACATCCACAGACGACGTTGTAGGGGTTTGCACATCGAGCGGTGCATCAAAGACATAAGCCTTCTGTGTAGCAGTGAGGACACTCCTCAGACTACGGACCTAGTCCGCATCATTGCTTACAATATCTTTCAACTTAATCTTTCTCTAGGAACGTATTGAAACAGGGAGCTACAACGTGAGCTATTTATCTACAACATATTTGCAAAGACAATTTAGACTATGTTCATGATAATTGAGTTCATCTAATCAAATTATTTAATGAACTCCCACTCAGATAGACATCCCTCTAGTCATCTAGGTGAAACATGATCCGAGTCAACTAGGCCGTGTCCGATCATCACGTGAGACGGACTAGTCAACATCGGTGAACATCTTCATGTTGATCGTATCTTCTATACGATTCATGCTCGACCTTTCGGTCTTCCGTGTTCCGAGGCCATGTCTGTACATGCTAGGCTCGTCAAGTCAACCTAAGTGTATTGCGTGTGTAAATCTGGCTTACACCCGTTGTATTCGAACGTTAGAATCTATCACACCCGATCATCACGTGGTGCTTTGAAACAACGAACCTTCGCAACGGTGCACAGTTAGGGGGAACACTTTCTTGAAATTATTACGAGGGATCATCTTATTTAAGCTACCGTCGTTCTAAGAAAATAAGATGTAAAACATTATAAACATCACATGCAATCAAATAGTGACATGATATGGCCAATATCATTTTGCTCCTTTTGATCTCCATCTTTGGGGCTCCATGATCATCGTTGTCACCGGCATGACACCATGATCTCCATCATCGTGTCTTCTAGAAGTTGTCTCGTCATCCATTACTTCTACTACTATGGCTAACGCTTTAGCAATAAAGTAAAGTAATTACATGACGTTTATGTTGACACGCAGGTCATAAATAAATTAAGACAACTCTTATGGCTCCTGCCGGTTGTCATACTCATCGACATGCAAGTCATGATACCTATTACAAGAACATGATCAATCTCATACATCACATATATCATTCATCACATCCTTTTGGCCATATCACATCACAAGGCATATGCTGCAAAAACAATTTAGACGTCCTCTCATTTTTGTTGCAAGTTTTTACGTGGCTGCTATAGGTTTCTAGCAAGAACGTTTCTTACCTACGCGAAAACCACAACGTGATATGCCAATTTCTATTTACCCTTCATAAGGACCCTTTTCATCGAATCCGATCCAACTAAAGTGGGAGATACAGACACCCGCTAGCCACCTTATGCAACTAGTGCATGTCAGTCGGTGGAACCAGTCTCACGTAAGAGTACGTGTAAGGTCAGTCCGGGCCGCTTCATCCCACGATGCCGCCGAATAAAGATAAGACTAGTAACGGCAAGTAAATTGACAATATCGACACCCACAACTGCTTTGTGTTCTACTCGTGCATAGAAACTACGCATAGACCTAGCTCATGATGCCACTGTTGGGGATCCTAGCAGAAATTTAAAATTTTCTACGCATCACCAAGATCAATCTATGGAGTAATCTAGCAACGGGGGGAAGGAGAGTGCATCTACATACCCTTGTAGATCGCTAAGAGGAAGCGTTCAAGTGAACGGGGTTGATGGAGTCGTACTCGTCGTGATCCAAATCATCGATGATCCTAGCGCCGAACGGACGACACCTCCGCGTTCAACACACGTACAACCCGATGACGTATCCTACGCCTTGATCCAGCAAGGGGAGAAGGAGAGGTTGGGGAAGACTCCATTCAGCAGCAGCACGACGGCGTGGTGGTGGTGGAGGAGCGTGGGACTCCAGCAGGGCTTCGCCAAGCACTACGAGAGACGAGGAGGAAGAGGGGTAGGGCTGCGCCAACAGGGGAAAGACTTCATCTAGTTGGGCTGCCCCTTTGCCTCCACTATATATAGGGGGAGAGGGAGGGCTGCGCCCCCACCTAGGGTTTCCACCCTAGGGGTGGCGGCAGCCCCAATCCCCATCTGGGGTGGCGGCCAAGTGGGGGGGGGGGGAGAGGGAGGCGCACCAGGCATGGGCCTTAGGGCCCATCTGCCCTTAGGGTTTGCCCCCTCTTCCCCTCAGGCGCATGGGCCTTGGTGGGGAGGCGCCCCGGCCCACCTAGGGGCTGGTCCCTTCTCACACTTGGCCCATGTATGCCTCCGGGGCCCGTGGCCCCTCCCAGTGGACCCCCGGACCCCTCCGGTGGTCCCGGTACACTACCGGTGATGCCCGGAACACTTCCGATGGCCATAACCATACTTCCTATATATCAATCTTTACCTCCGGACCATTCCGGAACTCCTCGTGACGTCCGGGATCTCATCTGGGACTCCGAACAACATTCGGTAACCGCGTACATACTTTCCCTATAACCCTAGCGTCATCGAACCTTAAGTGTGTAGACCCTACGGGATCGGGAGTCATGCAGACATGGCCGAGACAACTCTTCGGTCAATAACCAACAGCGGGATCTAGATACCCATGTTGGCTCCCACATGTTCCACGATGATCTCATCGGATGAACCACGATGTCAAGGATTCAATCAATCCCGTATTCAATTCCCTTTGTCCAGCGGTACGATACTTGCCCGAGATTCGATCGTCGGTATCCCGATACCTTGTTCAATCTCGTTACCGGCAAGTGTCTTTACTCATTCCGTAACACATCATCCCGTGATCAACTCCTTGGTCACATTGTGCACATTATGATGATGTCCTACTGAGTGGGCCCAGAGATACCTCTCCGTTTACATGGAGTGACAAATCCCAGTCTCGATTCGTGCCAACCCAACAGACACTTTCGGAGATACCTGTAGTGTACCTTTATAGCCACCCAGTTACGTTGTGACGTTTGGCACACCCAAAGCACTCCTATGGTATCCGGGAGTTGCACAATCTCATGGTCTAAGGAAATGATACTTGACATTAGAAAAGCTTTAGCAAACGAACTACACGATCTTGTGCTAGGCTTAGGATTGGGTCTTGTCCATCACATCATTCTCCTAATGATGTGATCCCATTATCAACGACATCCAATGTCCATGGTCAGGAAACCGTAACCATCTATTGATCAACGAGCTAGTCAACTAGAGGCTTACTAGGGACATGGTGTTGTCTATGTATCCACACATGTATCTGAGTTTCCTATCAATACAATTCTAGCATGGATAATAAACGATTATCATGAACAATGAAATATAATATAATAATAACTAATTTATTATTGCCTCTAGGGCATATTTCCAACAGTTGATACGTCTCCAACGTATCTGTAGTTTTTTATTGTTCCATGCTATTATGGTATCAATCTTTGATGTTTTATATGCATTTATATGTCATTATATATCATTTTGTGGGACTAACCTATTAATTTAGTGCCTAGTGTCAATTGCTGTTTTTGCCCGTTTTTGGTTTTCTAGAATATCAGTATCAAACAAAGTCCAAATGCCACAAAACTTTTTGGAGATTTTTTCTAGACAAAAGAGACCCTAGAAGCTACGGGACATGGCCAAAAGATGAAGGAGGTGGCCATGAGGCACTAGGGTGCGCCCAGGGGGTAGGTGCGCCCTGATGGCTCGTGGGGCCCACAAGCATCTGTTTGACCTAATTCCGCTTCTATAAATTCTCTAAAATCAGAAAACAAATAGAGAGCCATCCAAAATACTTTTTCTGCCGCCGCAAGCTTCTGTTCTCGAGAGATCCCATCTGGCGGCCTTTTCCGGTACTATGTCGGATGGGGAATCCACCACGGAGGGACTCTACATTAACCTGGCTACCCTTCCGATGATATGTGAGTAGTTTACCACGGACATACGGGTCCATAGCTAGTAGCTAGATGGCTTCTGATACCTCTCCAATGTATCTATAATTTTTGATTGTTCCATGCTATTATATTATCAGTTTTGGATGTTTTATATGCATTAATATGCTATTTTATATTATTTTTGGGACTAACCTATTAACCTAGAGCCCAGTGCCAGTTTCTGTTTTCCTTGTTTTTAGCTTCACAGAGAAGGAATACCAAACGGAGTCCAAACGGAATAAAACCTTCACGATGATTTTTCTTGGACCAGAAGACACCCAGGAGACTTGGAGATCAAGTCAGAAGAGCCACGAGCCGGCCACAAGGGGGGAGGGCGCGCCCAGGGGGTAGGGTGCGCTGAAAGGATCGATATAGTTGACTAGAGGGGGGGGGGTGAATAGGCAACTAACAATTTTTAGCTTTTCTTTAACAATTTAAACTTTGCATCAAAGTAGGTTGTCTAGATATTCAACTAAGTGAGCAACCTATATGATGCAACAAAGACAAGTACACAAGCAAGCAAGATATATATCACAAATAAGCTTGCACAAGTAAAGGCATGAGATAACCAAGAGTGGAGCCGGTGGAGACGAGGATGTGTTACCGAAGTTCCTTCCCTTTGAGGGGAAGTACGTCTCCGTTGGGGCGGTGTGGAGGCACAATGCTCCCCAAGAAGCCACTAGGGCCACGTATTCTCCTCACGCCCTCACACAATCCGAGATGCCGTGATTCCACTATTGGTGCCCTTGGAGGCGGCGACCGAACCTTTACAAACAAGGTTGGGGCAAACTCCACAACTTAATTGGAGTCTCCCAACGACACCACGAAGCTTCACCACAATGGACTATGGCTCCGCGGTGACCTCAACCATCTAGGGTGCTCAAACACCCAAGAGTAACAAGATCCGCAAGGGATTAGTGGGGGGAATCAAATTTCTCTTGGTGGAAGTGTAGATCGGGGCCTTCTCAACCACTCCCGAGCAAATCAACAAGTTTGATTGGCTAGGGAGTGAGATCAGGCGAAAATGGAGCTTGGAGCAACAATGGAGCTTAGGGTTGGAAGAGGTGGTCAACTAGAGGAAGAAGACACCCCTTTTATAGCCGAGGACAAAATTCCAACCGTTATCCACCTACCAGCCCGCGACCAGCGGTACTACCGCCCCAGACCAGCGGTACTACCGCAAGGCCAGCGGTACTTCCGCTCCTGACAAGCAGTACTACCGCAAGGCCATGCGGTACTACTGTGAGGAACCGCGGTACTACCGCAGCAGCAGCAGTAGCTAGGGCAGACCTGTAGCACAAGGGCTGAGGACGGTACTAACGCAGGCGCGGTACTACCGCTCCCCCTTGCGGTACTACCGCAAGGCAGGAAACCCCTAGCCTGGGAAGAGCGCGGATAAAAATACATCCGTGCCTACTTCCGCTGGAAAACGGACGAAGCAAAAAATCCGACACAGTACTACCAGAGGAGCGGTACTACCGCTTGGCAGCCGAGCCAGGCCACGCACGGTACTACCGCGCAAGGGATGCGGTACTACCACGGTGGCGCGGATGTAAAAAATTACATCCGCCCCTACTATCGCGATGGAGCGGTACTTGGCCTGGGGGCCACGGTACTACGGCTCCAGAGGAGCGGTACTACCATGGGCACCTGCGGTACTACCGCGTCGTAGTACGGTACTAACACGGGTGCCTGTGGTACTACCGCTCTCCAGGGAGCAGTACTACTGCAAGCCCATCAACAGCAGCCAAGACAAGGCAAAGAGGATAAACGGAGGATGCTCCAAAGTGCAGGGGAAAGGAGGGGACAAGGAAGAAAACGTGTACATGATGATTCCACCCGAACCTTTCCGACGCGGACCCCCTCTTAATAGTACGGCTTTCCTATGACTCAAATCCACCAAAAGGAAACGTAGAAAAATGCCGTCTTCAATAGTCTTCGAGGGACACCAACCCATCTTGTGCCTAGCGATGAAATGTCTGGGAAACTCAAGACACACGATTAGTCCGCAAAAGCATTGTCATCGATCACCAAAACACCTTAGGGATAAATATGCCTTTACAATCTCCCCCTTTTTGGTGGATTGATGACAATACGGGATTTGCAAAGGGAAATAATATTAAGCAAACGCAAACCCCTCCTCTCTAGAATGTAGACGGGCCCCCCTAGATGTGTGCCAACTAGATGGGTGCTTTGGACTGCACGGCACACATACTAGGATCAAAGCTCCCCCTATATTACAGAGACAAGGCATATCTTGCAATAGTAAGGCTAACACTAGACAAGATAGCAAATACGAGCATAGCATAAGTAGCACAATCATAAGCTCACTAAGATAGAATAGAGTGCATATGTCTTACACCATATGAAGGATAAGTCTCAAAGGCGCAAACCAAACCAAAACAACAGAGGTCCAAACGAGAAAGCAAACACCAAACACGACACGACTCGCAAGCACGCAAATCCCTACACTTTCCCCCCTTTGGCATCGAGACGCCAAAAAGGTAGAGAGGACACCTACACACAAGGGGTGGCTCAGGCAGAGAAATCATCCCAATGCTCCTCGTGCTCCGCATCAGACTCGGCGGCGGGGACGGGCTCCTCGATGTCCTCCTCAGAACTAGTCCACTTTAAGCCTTGCTTCGCCATCCATTCAGCCTCTGGCGTGATGGCATCCTCAGAACCGCCAGAGACGTCCTCTCCAAAGAGCCTCATAACCTTCTTGTCGTAGCGGCGACTCTCCTTGGATGACACATGAGTCCTGTACTGCCCCTTTGCTTGCATGCAGAAAAGAGTCTTCATCTTGTCCTTCAGCTTCTTGGCCCACGAGTGCTCAGAGGAAGGTTGGGAAGACCTAGCAGCACGGTCCTCAGCAACATCCTCTGCTCGAGTCTCCTCCTCATCAACACCCCTCCTAGCAGCAGACGCCTCAACACGAGTAGTAGTGTTGGCCCAGTTGGGCTTGACGCGGAGACTGATGGACTCATGCCGAATCCAGTCTGGAGCAAGGAACTCATCACCAGGGTACATCTTCTCCCAAGTCGTGGAGATCAACAGAAATAGGTATGGTCCATAGATAGGTAACTTGCGGGTGTACACCGCAAACCGAGGCTCACATCACATGATGTGTGAGACATCAAGTGGATGAGTCTGAGACGTACGAGCCTCCTCGCACAGGAGCATCATGTCCACCAGATAGGCATGAACCTTGTCCTTGTCACCAATGTGAGGGAACAGAGTGTTGCGGAGGATGCGATGCATGATATCCAGAAAAGAGTTCAGCACCCAAGTCGACTTGCCACTGGGAAGCACCTTCTCAACATAGAACGGCTGAAGCTTGCTCTTGCTAGCAGACTCAGAATTGGCGTGGGGGCGAACACCAACGGGTGTGTGGAGCCCGTCATCAGGAATGTGGAGCAGATCCATGAACTCCTTCCAGGTAGCAGTCAACTGACGGCCATTGGTCATCCAGGTCATCCTCCTCTCATCCCCGGGGTGAAAGTGAACTGAGGCAAAGAACTGATAGATAAGCTCAGGGTCATAGTCAAGGTGGAAAGAGATCACATGTTCAATACCGAACTAGTCCACCAAATCCAGAGCTTCTCCAAAGTAGTCACGAAACTTGTCCTTCCTCAAGTGATTCATGTCTATCCACTTGACATCCACGTAGGTGTTTTGCTTGTTCTTGATGACATCCAGATAAATGAGAGCCTGCTGCTTGGTCCAAAACAACTCATTGCCTCTGAGGATAGCACGAGAATTCGCATAAGGGTTGATCTTTCGGCGTTCGATGTACTCAGTGAGGGGAATCTCGTCCATGCCCTTAGCAGGTTCCTTTTGCTTGCTGGCAGTGGTCTTGACATTGCGCTTGGGGGCACTGGAGCCCTCTGGTGCTTCATCTTGAGGATTGCGCAGTCGCTTGGAGCCAGTGTCACGACTGGGATTGGAACGTCGAGAGCCACCACCTAAGACACAAGAGAAAGCACACACAAAGATCGAGAAGAATCAATGCAAAGACCACGACAAAGCAAGGGAAACAGGTAGAAAGCATACGGGATAAATGCCACGAGGAAGATGGGACAACAACGGCAGTGCCGCCTGGTCGTGCGGTACTAAATTTTAGTACCGCTCCTAGTCGCGGTAGTACCATGTGAGGATACGGTAGTACCGTGGCTTGGAGCGGTAGTAAGACCTTAGTGCCACAGAACGTGCGGTAGTACCGCACCGAACGGGCGGTAGTACCGGACAAGCGGTAGTACCGCACCAGAAGCACGGTAGTACCGCACTGCGTCAGATTCGAACCTACATTTGAATCTGAGAAGACGCGCGAAACCACGGCGGAACTATGGTTGATCAAATCTACCACGGGACAATATATCAAGTATAATTTCTATGCAACACTACTGTCCTACAACCTTCTCTTGCAAAGATTTGGCCTAAAATCTCAAGAACACATGCATCTCCCCAAAAACCTAGAGACAAGAGAACCAACTAGAAAGAGAGGGATTTGGGGAAAAACCTTGGTCCATGGCAAGAGGAAGTGGTGGGGAACGATCTCACCGGTTGGAATGCAAGGAGAGCAGCTGGAGAAGGAGATCTGGCGAGGGACTCCGGCCCCGTTCTTGAGAGAGAGAGAGAGACGAAGTGGGGAAAACTGACGAATGGGTATGGGGGAGTTAGAACACCCTGTTCCCGTCCTTATCCCCCACGCGCCTCCGACAGCGCGGTAGTACCGCGTATCATCGCGATAGTACCGCTTGGGCGGAAGAACCGCACCGAAGCGGTAGTACCGCTCTCCCAAGCGGTAGTAAAAAATTACGCGGTAGTACCGTGCACTCCATGCACGGTAGTACCGTGGCTCACCGTGGTAGTACCATGGGCTCAAGAAGAAGCAGTTTCCAAACACAAGAAAAGAGAGGTCTTCGCGAGGAAACTTCACACAAACAAAACACCACAAAACAAACTCAAAGACGAAGAGAAGAAGGGGAAACACAACATCAAGATACGACCACGAGACACTGCCTCTTCAAGGAGAGGGCGGTGGCCGGAGCCACCTATGTTTGAGTCAATTGGTATGGCACTGCGAAGAATTATCCTTGGGCCCATGACCAAAACTCGTCTTTGAAGCACAAGTACCATAAAAAATGGCTAATGTGAAAGATTTGATCAATTTATGCATAATGGGGGGAGGGAAAGTTCATTGAGAGAACAGCACTCCCCCTATGTCCATGCCTACATCTAAACAAGACAACAAGTTGAGTATGGTGGGGTGTGCAAGGGTTCAAGCAACATTGCTCGAATCAATGATATTTAGCTCATGCCTTAACTCGCGAAATCTTGCTTCATCCAACAACTTCGTGAAAATATCTGCAAGATTATCATGAGTGTTGACGTAGTTGAGCTCGATCTCCCCTCGCCTAATGTGAACCCGGATGAAGTGATACCGAATCTCAATATGCTTTGTCTTGAAGTGTTGCACCGGGTTGAGAGAAATCTTGATGGCACTTTCATTGTCACACCAAAGAGGCACTTTGTCACAAATGACACCGTAATCCTTTAAAGTTTGCCTCATCCATAAGAGTTGTGCACAACAACTACCGGACGCTACATACTCCGCTTCGGTGGACGAGAGAGACACACAACTTTGCTTTTTGGAAGACCAACTTACCAAAGAGCAACCATGGAATTGGCACCCTCCGGAAGTGGACTTCCTATCCACTTTGTCTCCCACCCAATCAAAGTCCGAATACCCTACAAGCTTGAAGTTTGCTCCTCTTGGGTACCATAAGCCAAAGTTTGGGGTATGAGCCAAATATCGAAAGATTCGCTTGACCACCACATAGTGACTTTCCTTAGGTGTGGCTTGAAACCGTGCACAAATTCCCACACTCAACATGATATCCGGTCTAGATGCACAAAGGTAAAGCAAGGATCCAATCATGGAGCGATATACCTTTTGATCCACCGCTTTACCATTGGGATCTATGTCAAGTTGGCACTTGGTGGGCATTGGAGTGGAAGCCGGCTTGACATCACTTAGTTTGAATCTCTTGAGAATGTCTTGAGTGTATTTGGCTTGGTTGATGAAGCTTCCTTCTCTTCTTTGCTTCACTTCGAACCCTAGAAAGAACTTCAACTCTCCCATGGAAGACATCTTGAACTTTGAGGTCATGAGAGCGGCGAATTCCTCATTGAAAGCTTTGTTAGGGGAACCAAAGATAATGTCATCAACATATAGTTGGCATACAAACAACTCCCCTTTGACCTTCTTAGTAAAAAGAGTGGGGTCGATTAGCCCAACTTCAAACCCACGATCTTGTAACAACTCGGTAAGGTGGTCATACCACGCACGTGGGGCTTGTTTAAGCCCATAGAGTGCCTTATCGAGTTGATACACATGATCGGGAAAGTAGGGATCCTCGAACCCGGGGGGTTGCTTGACATAGACCAACTCATTAATAGGACCATTAAGAAAAGCACTCTTCACATCCATTTGTTGCAACTTAAAGTTTTGATGAGAAGCATAAGCAATCAACAAACGAATGGATTCAAGGCGAGCAATGGGAGCAAAGGTTTCACCGTAGTCGATACCCTCGACTTGGGAGTAGCCTTGTGCCACCAATCTTGCCTTGTTGCGAATGACGGTCCCATGAGCATCTTGCTTGTTCTTAAATATCCACTTGGTTCCAATGACATTGTGGTTCCCCGTTGGCCTTGGCACCAATCTCCACACCTTGTTGTACTCGAAGTTTTTGAGTTCTTCATGCATGGCATTAAGCCAATCCGGATCTTCGAGTGCTTCATATACCTTTTGGGGTTCAACACAAGAGATAAACGCGTGATGTTCACAATAGTTTGCCAATTGTCTACGAGTGCTTACCCCCTTTTGAATGCTTCCAAGTACATTCTTCATGAGATGACCCTTGGTGGAGAGCTTGGAAGCGAACTTGGCGGCACGACGCTCCAATTCCTCCTCGGTGGTGAGTTGAGGAGCGGTCACTTGATCATCTTGAGCGACGTCTTGAGCTTGTTCTTGATCTTGAACTTGCTCGAAGGAGAGAACTTGACCTTGGGCATCACTTGGTGTGTCAACACCGTCTTGAGCATGATCTTGTCCTTGGTCTTGTTCATGAGGATGAGGGCCTTCACTTTGTTCTTCGGAAGCGTGTGGGCCTTGGGTTGGTGATGGCTCCACTTGAGTGGAGCATTGTCCTTCTCCTTCGGCCACAAGGGGTTCCTCAATGGGTAGGATAAAACCAACACCCATTCTTCTTATGGCTTGAGGAGGAATTTCATCACCTACATCACAAGTGCCACTTTGCTCCACTTGGCAGCCGTTATTCTCATCAAACTCCACATTACACGTCTCCTCAATAAGTCCCGTGGATTTATTGAGGACACGGTAAGCATGAGAGTTTGTAGCATAACCAACAAATATGCCCTCGTAAGCTCTAGTGTCAAATTTAGACAACCGAACACCTTTCTTGAGAATGAAACACTTACACCCGAACACCTGAAAGTACTTAAGGTTGGGCTTGTTACCGAACACCCCTTTTATAGCCGAGGACAAAATTCCAACCGTTATCCACCTACCAGCCCGCGACTAGTAGTACTACCGCCCCAGAGCAGCGGTACTACCGCAAGACCATGTGGTACTTCCGCTCCTGACAAGCGGTATGTAACGCCCTCGATGCGGCTATATCTCCTACGTGTCGAAGCACGACTTAGAGGCATAATCGCATTGAAAGCAATGTCGCAAGTAAGGCAATCTTCACAACATCCCATGTAATATAGATAATAAAAGGGAAGGTACATAGTTGGCTTACACTCGCCACGTCAAACAAAGTACATAAATAGCATTACATCATCCAATCACTCATGGCCCGACTACGGTGCCAAAATAAAAGATCAACCCCAACATGTGACATGGTCCCGATCGCCCCAACTGGGCGCCACTACTGATCATCAGGGAAAGACACATAGTAACGGCGCGAGTCCTCATCGAACTCCCACTTGAGCTCAAGCGCATCATCTGGAACGGAGTCATCAGGCCCTGCATCTGGTTTGGAAATAATCTGTGAGCCACAGGGACTCAGCAATCTCGCACCCTCGCGATCAAGACTATTTAAGCTTATAGGTAAGGCAAGGTAATATGTGGAACTGCAGCAAGCGACTAGCATATATGGTGGCTACCCTGTTCGCAAAAGAGAGCGAGAAGAGAAGGCAAAGCACGAACGAAGAACTAGAGAATAACCTACGACAATCATTACTCCAACACCGTGTTCACTTCCCGGACTCCGCCGAGAAGAGACCATCACGGTAACACACACCGTTGATTCATTTTAATTAAGTTAAGGTTCAAGTTATCTACAACCGGACATTAACAAATTCCCATCTGCCAATAACCGCGGGCACGGCTTTTGAAAGTTCAAAACCCTGCAGGGGTGTCCCAACTTAGCCCATGACAAGCTCTCATGGTCAACGAAGGATATACCTTATCCCGAGACATTCCGATCAGACTCGGCATCCCGGTTCTACAAGACAACTTCGACAATGGTAAAACAAGTCCAGCAATACCACCCGTTGTGCCGACAAATCCTGATAGGAGCTGCACATATCTTGTTCTCAGGGCACACCGGATAAGCTAAGCGTACGGGAGCCAACGTAACCCAAGTTGCCAAGGGACGGCCCCGCACGGTGCTCTAGGTTGGACCAACGCTTAGAGAAGCACTGGCCCGAGGGTTTAAAATAAAGATGACCCTTGAGTCCGCGAAACCCAAGGGAAAAAGGCTAGGTGGCAAATGGTAAAACCAAGGTTGGGCATTGCTGGAGGAGTTTTATTCAAGGCGAACTGTCAAGGGGTTCCCATAATCACCCAACCGCGTAAGGAACGCAAAATCCGGGAACATAACACCGATATGACAGAAACTAGGGCGGCAAGAGTGGAACAAAACACTAGGCGAGAGGACGAGCCTTCCACCCTTTACCAAGTATATAGATGCGTTAAGATAACAAGATAATATAATGATATCCCAACAAGTAAACAATGTTCCAACAAGGAACGGTCTCCAATCTTCACCTGCAACTAGCAACTCTATAAGAGGGGCTGAACGAAGCGGTAACATAGCCAATCAACGGTTTGCTAGGACATGGTGGGTTAGAGGTTTGACATGGCAATTTGGGGGGCATGATAAGCAAGTGGTAGGCATCGTAGCATAGCCATAGCAAAAGAGCGAGCATCTAGCAAAGCAAAGATAGATGTGATTTCGACGGTATGATCATCTTGCCTACAAAGTTGTCAGAGTTGACTGGATCCTCGAAAGAAAACTCAACGGGCTCCTCCTTAGAGAACTCGTATCCCGGCTCTACCCAAACAAGACAAACAAACAAGAGGAACGCAATCAACCACGTGCAAACTCAAACAACATGATGCAAACATGGTATGCTATGCGGGATGCGATATGGGATGCATATGCTAGATATGACAAGGAATGAATGAACCTGGCCTCAACTTGGAAATCCAAGTGTGCCACTGGAAAGGTGAGGTGATTTCGGTTGAAAACGATATAAAGAACGCCGGAATCGGAGACACGGTTTGGAAATGGCAAGCAATACAAATATGGCACCGGTCTGCGATAAACAGCAAGTAGCCATCTAAATGCATCAAGTTAAACATGCTACAACACTCAAACATGGCAACAAATACATGGCAGGGATCCACCCATAAAGCTTAACAAAATATGAACACTAAGCTACGGCCAATTCATCCATTAATAGGTTCAAACAAGCATGGCAAAAGTGCATTTGATAAACAGGTTTCAGACTTAGTGAAATTAACACTTGTCTGGAATTCAAATCAGGTAGCACACTTTGGAGCATGAAAACTATATGCTATAGGAACTTAACATGGCAAAGCAAGGCATGGCATGGAGCTACTCAAAGAGCTTAACAAAAGTCCCTTAGTGACCTTGAGCCAAAAGGGATCAGAAAATACAATTGCAAGCATGCGAAGATGGCAAAAACATAATCAGATCTCAGACTTAGTGAAAAACTGGAGCATGCAAATCAGATATCAAGTAGGCATGTTTACGAGCTTGATGCACTCACTACAGAGCAAGGCATGACAATCTAAGCATACACCCATCAAGAATACACATTATACAAGCTAGACATGGCAAGAACAACAACATGGCATGCACGGATCAACAATAACGTCCTTGGCAAAATCGCTAACAAGTAGACAATCTGCCCAGATTCACGAAATAGCAAAAGTAGAGCTCGATTGAGTCAATCTAGGTTGATCCATAATTGCAAACAAGGACATGGATGGTTAGAGCACTACAAGATTAACAAAACATCCTTACTGATCATCCTCAAAAGAGGCACGGATCATTAGGAAACAACATGAACATATGGCATATTGATAAAAACAGATCAAGGACTTAGTGGAATTGCTAAGTCCCTGAAATGAGCATTAACGGATGCACCACTTTGCAAGCTTGTGCTAGTCACTAGACATATTACATAAATACATGGATAGCACCTCTGTAAATATGGAAAAGCATATAACAAAACACATGTAGAGCTAATGAGCATATCATGCACACAATAATCATGGCAAAAATGACAAATAGCTATTTGGTCCAGTAGATCTGACAATTAACTCAAATAGTACTCTTCCAACAGCATTTCGGGCATCAAGATGAACCCAAATTAAAATGATGCAGTGAGACGAAATGATGTGCTCTCTGAGACGAACATTTTGATATGCTACACGCCCAAAACGGATCTACGGATGCAAAGTTACGGCATGATGAACATAGCAAAATAATTAGGGTTTCGGGAGGAGAAACAACCGTCTCAGATCTAGATCTGGGTACTGTTCATGCGCGGGAACCGAGGCTCGCCAGACTTGGAGCTCGAGCTCGCCGGAGAGAAGCTGGTCGGAGGAGGAGGGGGACGAGGCCGGCCGGCGAGGTGGCCGGAGAGGGCGGTGGCCGCGGCATGGTCGCCGGCGTGGAGGGGCAGCGGCCAGCGGGAAGGAGCGGCGCGGCGGAGTGGTGAGGCGGTGGGGCGGCGCCGGAGTTCGCCGGGGCGGCGTCGGGCGGCGAAGTGGTGGCCGGGCGCGGGGAAGAAACCGGGCGGCGTGGCGCGCCGACTCTGGCCCAGGCGGGAGCGGCGGAGGGCCAGCTTCGGGCCCTCGCGGGCCGGCGGGGGCGACGAAGTGGGGCGGCGGCGCGGTGAATGGGGGCATGACACGTGGCGGCGAGGTGGAACCGGACACGTCCGGCCTGCCGAATTTCGTCCGGCGGCGGCAGATGGAGTGGATCTAGGATTTCGGGGGAAGAAGGAGACGTGAATTTCGGAGGGGGGCTATTTATAGGCATAGAGGGAGCTAGGAGTGTCCAAATGAGGTGCGGTTTTCGGCCACGCGATCGTGATCGAACGCTCTAGAATATGGAGAGGGTTTTGGTGGGTTTTGGGACAAATTGGAGGGGTGTTGGGCTGCAACACACACAAGGCCTTCTCGGTCCCTCGGTTAATCGTTGGAGTATCAAACGAAGTCCAAATGGTACGAAACTTGACAGGCGGTCTACCGGTAGTAAACCAAGTCCGCTTGGCAATTCTCGGTCCAATCCGGAAATGTTTAACCCCCACACACGAAAAGAAGGTAGAAATGACCACCGGAGGAGGTAGGAGCGCCAGAATGCAAAACGGACAACGGGAGAAATGCTCGGATGCATGAGACGAACACGTATGCAAATGCAATGCACATAATGACATGATATGAGATGCATGACAATGACAACAACACACGGATACAAAAACCCGAACCCGAGAAAATAACATAACTTAGTGCCGAAAACGGCAAGAGTTGGATTACATATTAGGTAAATTACATCCGGGGTGTTACAACACTCCACCACTACGAAAGGATCTCATCCCGAGATCTAGGACTGGAAGAACGCCGGGTATTCAGAACGGAGGTGATCCTCGTGTTCCCAGGTGGCTTCACGGTCGGAATGGTGTGACCACTTGACTTTGAGGAATTTGATTAACTTATTGCGAGTCTTGCGTTCAGGATCTTCAAGAATAGCCACGGGGTGCTCACGATAAGAGAGATATTCTTGGAGATCAATGTCTTCGAAGTTGATGGTGCGGTCAGGAGTCTTGAAGCACTTGCGGAGCTGAGAGACATGGAACACGTCATGCACATATGCAAAGTTTGAAGGAAGCTCGAGTTGATAGGCGAGATCGCCTCTCTTGCTGACGATCTTGAAAGGTCCCACGTATCAGGGGCAAGCTTCCCTTTGATACCGAAGTGAGAGTACCTTTCATTGGAGAGACGCGGAGGTAAACATGATCTCCGATCTCGAAAGCCAAATCACGGTGCTTACTATCATAGTAGCTCTTCTGGCGCGATTGCGCTGCTTTGAGGTTATCTCGAATGACTTTACACATCTCCTCTGCCTCTGTGATTAAGTCATTTCCCAGAAGTTGACGTTCACCGGTTTCAGACCAGTTGAGAGGGGTACGGCACTTCCTGCCATAGAGAATTTCGAATGGGGCCTTGCCCGAACTTGCTTGAAAACTGTTGTTGTAGGAGAATTCAGCATATGGAAGACAATCCTCCCACTTCATGCCGAAGGAGATCACACAAGCCCTGAGCATATCTTCAAGAATCTGGTTGACACGCTCAACTTGACCGCTAGTTTGAGGATGGAAAGCTGTGCTGAAGCGGATATTAGTGCCCATGGCCTTCTAAAAAGAATCCCAAAACTTGGTGGTAAAGATGCTGCCACGGTCTGAAGAGATCACCTGTGGAATGCCGTGCAGCGAGACAATCCGAGAGGTATACAGCTCCGCCAATTGAGCTGCAGTGATAGACTCTTTGACAGGCAGAAAGTGAGCCACTTTAGTGAGTTTGTCGATGACAACGAATATAGCATCATTGCCACACTTGGACTTTGGAAACCCAGTCACGAAGTCCATCTCAATGTGGTCAAACTTCCATTCTGGAATGGCAAGAGGTTGGAGGAGTCCAGCTGGCCTTTGGTGTTCTGCCTTCACTCTTCTGCAAACATCACATTCATTCACGAACTGAGCAATCTCGCGCTTCATTCGAGTCCACCAATAAGCCTGCTTAAGGCCCTAATACATCTTCGTGCTCCCAGGGTGGATGGAGAGGAGTGAATTGTGAGCCTCGTTCATGGTCACTTTATGAAGGTCACCTTTGGGCACAACAATACGACCCTCGAAGAAGAGAGTATCCTTGTCATCAAGGCGGTAGCACTTGTACTTGGGTTGGCTCTTGGCAATCCCAATCTTCACCTTCTTCACCATAGCATCAAGAAGTTGAGCCTAACGAATCTGGTCTTCCAAGGTATGAGAGACTTGAAGGTTGGCGAGGAAACCTTGAGGAACAACTTGCAGATTGAGTTTGCGGAAAGCTTCACAAAGCTCAGGTTGATAAGGCTTGAGAATCAGACTGTTGCAATAAGCCTTCCTGCTCAATGCGTCAGCAATCACATTGGCCTTGCCTGGAGTATACTCGATACTCGGATTATACTCTTGAATCATTTCAACCCAACGAGTCTGCCTGAGGTTGAGATTAGGCTGAGTGAAGATGTACTTGAGACTCTTGTGGTCAGTGAAAATGTCCACTTTTCTTCCCAATAAGAGATGTCTCCAAGTCAAAAGAGCATGCACAACTGCCGCCAACTCGAGGTCATGAGTGGGGTAGTTCTTCTCGTTGGGCTTCAACTGGCGAGAGGTATAAGCCAGAACTTTCTTCTCTTGCATCAACACTGCACCAAGACCTTGAAGAGAGGCATCGCAGAAGACCTCGAATGGTTTGGATTCATCAGGAGGAGTCAGAACTGGAGCAGTGACCAATTTCTCTTTCAAAGTGTTGAAAGCGATGCCACATTCTGGAGACCAAACGTACTTGACATGCTTCTGGAGAAGGTTTGAGAGAGGCTTTGCGATCTTTGAAAAGTTCTCAACGAACCTTCGACAGTAGCTTGCGAGACCGAGGAAGCTACGGAGTTGCTTCATGTTCTGAGGTGGTTCCCAATTCACAATTGCGAACACCTTCTCAGGATTCACCGCAATGCCCTTGGCAGAGATGATATGCCCAAGATAAAGAACCTCATCGAGCCAAAACTCGCACTTTGAGAACTTTGCGTAGAATTGGTGTTCCCTGAGCTTATCGAGTACCAAACGCAAGTGCTTGGCATGATCTTCCTTGTTCTTCGAAAAGACCAGAATGTCGTCGAGATAGACCAAAACAAAGTCATTTGTGTAGGCGTTGAAGATGAAGTTCATCATGCGAGAGAAAGTCGGAGGAGCGTTGACGAGGCCAAAAGACATGACAGTGTATTCATATGAACCATAGCTTCTCTGAAAGCCGTCTTGGGAATATCTTGCTCACAAATTCGAATCTGGTGATAACCCATATG
This sequence comes from Triticum urartu, assembly GCF_056163025.1. Lineage (NCBI taxonomy): Eukaryota > Viridiplantae > Streptophyta > Magnoliopsida > Poales > Poaceae > Triticum > Triticum urartu. Next base: position 671,318,958 of record NC_141874.1, on the reverse strand, counting down.
GAGATCAAGCTTGGAGAATACTTGGGCACCTTTGAGTTGTTCGAACAGCTCGTTGATGTTGGGAAGTGGGTACTTGTTCTTGATAGTCTTCTTGTTCAATAGACGGTAGTCAACACAAAGTCGGTCCGTTCCATCCTTCTTCTTCACAAAAAGTACTCCACAACCCCACGGAGAGGAACTAGGTCGGATGAGACCCATTCGCTCTTGAATATCGAGTTGCTTCTTCAGCTCCTTCAACTCTTCAGGTCCGAGCTTGTAAGGACGCTTGCAAACCGGTTCCGTGCCAGGCTCAAGATCGATGACGAATTCGACTGGCCGGTGTGGAGCCATTCCTGGAAGCTCTTCTGGAAAGACGTCTTGATATTCGCAAATGACTGGAATTTGCGAGATGGCATCCAGTTCACCCTTCTCATTGAGAGAAAACAGATGGATTGTATCGTCATTAGCGGCAAAGACAATTACATCCTCAGACGAATGAGTCAATTGAATCTGCCTGGCAACACAATCAAGCTGAGCCTTGTGCTTAGAAAGCCAATCCATTCCGAGAATAAGATCAATATCTGAGTTACCAAGGACCATTGGAGAAGAGAGAAACTTGAAATCACCCATCATGATAGAAACATCCGGGACTATTGAAGTAGCCCTCATAGATTTAGCCGGAGAAACCACTCCCATAGGTTTACCCAACATTTGCGAAACGAAGTCATGCTTGGAAACAAATGATCTTGACATGAAACAATGCGATGCACCAGTGTCAAAAAGAACTTTTGCGGGAATAGAGTTAACTAGAAAGTTACCCATGATGACATCTGACGAGTCCTCTGCCTGAGCTGCATATAGCAAGTTGACCTTGGTGTGCTTGGGGTTATGCTTGACCATAGCTGTACTTGCCGATCTCACAGGAGGAGGAGGAGGGAGACGCCTCTGATTGAAGCATTTGTTGGCATAGTGACCCTTCTGTTGGCACTTGTTGCACGTGACCTCTGAAAGCGGACGGTGATACGGAGCACTCGATCTTGGAGCTTGAGACGAAGTCTTGTTCTGAAAGCCAGGGTGGGTGGGTGGGAAGATCCACTGCCACCTTTGCTCTTCTGTTGATGCGGCTGACGGAACAGAGGAGGAGGAAGCCAATACTTCTGCTGCTTGGCCACTTGAGTAGAGGAAGAAGGAGTAGCATCTCTGACTCGCTTCTTGGAAGCATCACACTTCAGTTGAGCAGCCTCTTGCTTCAATGCCATGTTGTAGAACTCATCGTACCTCAAGGGCTCAAAGAGAACAAGAGCTAGCTGGATTTCTTCTTTGAGACCACCCTTGAACTGGTATATCATGCTCTTCTCGTCAGGGACGTCCTGCTTAGCAAAGCGGGCGAGTTTCTGAAACAACTTGTTGTAGTCATAGACAGACAAAGAGCCTTGCTTCAGGTTGCGGAATTCCTCATGCTTGCTTTCAACCACGCTTTAAGGAATATGATGAGCTTCGAAGTCTTGACGGAATTCATCCCAGGTAATCACCTGGCCTCCTCTAGAATCTTTGTACTGCTGGAACCATTCTGTAGCTTGGTCTTTGAGTTGAAAGGAAGCGAACTTGACAAAGTCCTCAGGCCTGACGTTACTGCACTCAAAATGCTTGCATAGGTCCATGAGCCAATCATCAGCATTAGTTGCCTCAACACAATTGCTGAAGGTCTTTGGCTGGTTAGCAAGGAACTGGTTGATTGTAGCAAAGTGATTCTGATTGTTGCCCTGGTTGCCTTGGTTGCCTTGGTTGCGCTCTTGAAGAATTTGCATGATCAACTGCGTGTTTGCATTGGTAGTGGCCATCACAGCTTGCCATGCCTCCGGAGGAGGGGGAGGTGGTGGCGGATCCTGATTCTGATTCTGATTGTTGCCCTTAGCGGGAGCCATCCTGAAGAGGGTGACATCCGTTAGCACATTGACAGATAAAATTGAAGCTGAATCAAGCGGGTTGAAATTCCAACATATAGTCTTCACATCCGAACATAAGAACGAATGCATTCCACTTGAAATGGTCACATATCCATAAATTGAGAAGCCACTTAGAATTTAGGTAGAGAAATAAATCAGCAAGGTACGGAGCAAGAACGAATACTCGGTAAGAAATCCCAATCTCAAACCAAATACCCGTGGAAGAAGAGCTAGAGCTACAAGAATTCCCACCTATGAAACTCCCGAACCTTTCCAGTTATGCAATCAGGTGTTGGGGATACAGGGGAAGCATAATATCTCACCCAAATCTAGCAAATCCTACATCCAGCTGTATCCATTCTTCAACACATAACCGAGAAAAACTTCGGAAACCATCTACCTCAACCTTCGAAAAGCATCCGTTATACAAGTTATGGCAATACTCCTGAACTCCCGCCCCAGTACTGGGTGGCGTCGAGGTTATCTCACCAACAACTGCATAAAAGAGATTTTCGATGTCGGCGTACTAAACTCAGGTATTCCAGAACTGCAATGATAAAATTGTGACGACAACACCTCGGAGCTCAACTCCCCGGGACACTGCCACAACCCCTAAATGACAGGAGGCACCAAGAACAATGTTCTCGTCACAAAACCATCGAAAGGATTCCAAGATACCCACATGATCCTAAATTTTTTTTAGTGAAATTTGAGAAGAGAAGAGTCAAAACTTTACGTTAGGATGCCTTAACAGAGCGATGAAGGGACTGGGGAGTAAAAATAATTCCTAAACTCTCCGATATATAATTCCTAAATGACTCAAAACATTTTTCTAGACTCATCACGACTGCTAAAAAGATCAAGCAGTGGGGGCTCCTAAGGTCGGGGAAGGCTCTGATTACCAACTTGTAACACCCTCGATGCGGCTATATCTCCTACGTGTCGAAGCACGACTTAGAGGCATAACCGCATTGAAAACAATGTCGCAACTAAGGCAATCTTCACAACATCCCATGTAATATAGATAATAAAAGGGAAGGTACATAGTTGGCTTACACTCGCCACGTCAAACAAAGTACATAAATAGCATTACATCATCCAATCACTCATGGCCCGACTACGGTGCCAAAATAAAAGATCAACCCCAACATGCGACATGGTCCCGATCGCCCCAACTGGGCACCACTACTGATCATCAGGGAAAGACACATAGTAACGGCGTGAGTCCTCGTCGAACTCCCACTTGAGCTCAAGCGCATCATCTGGAACGGAGTCATCAGGCCCTGCATCTGATTTGGAAGTAATCTGTGAGCCACAGGGACTCAGCAATCTCGCACCCTCGCGATCAAGACTATTTAAGCTTATAGGTAAGGCAATGTAATATGTGGAGCTGCAGCAAGCAACTAGCATATATGGTGGCTAACCTGTTCGCAAAAGAGAGCGAGAAGAGAAGGCAAAGCACGAACGAAGAACTAGAGAATAACCTACGGCAATCATTACTCCAACACCGTGTTCACTTCTCGGACTCCGTCGAGAAGAGACCATCATGGTAACACACACCATTGATTCATTTTAATTAAGTTAAGGTTCAAGTTATCTACAACCGGACATTAACAAATTCCCATCTGCCCATAACCGCGGGCATGACTTTCGAAAGTTCAAAACCCTGCAGGGGTGTCCCAACTTAGCCCATGACAAGCTCTCACGGTCAACGAAGGATATACCTTATCCCGAGACATTCCGATCAGACTAGGCATCCCGGTTCTACAAGACAACTTCGACAATGGTAAAACAAGTCCAGCAATACCACCCGCCGTGCCGACAAATCCCGATAGGAGCTGCACATATCTCGTTCTCAGGGAACACCGGATAAACTAAGCATACGGGAGCCAACGTAACCCAAGTTGCCAAGGGACGGCCCCGCACGGTGCTCTAGGTTGGACCAACGCTTAGAGAAGCACTGGACCGGGGGTTTAAAATAAAGATGACCCTCGAGTCCGCGAAACCCAAGGGAAAAAGGCTAGGTGGCAAATGGTAAAACCGAGGTTGGTCATTGCTGGAGGAGTTTTATTCAAGGCGAACTGTCAAGGGGTTCCCATAATCACCCAACCGCGTAAGGAACGCAAAATCCGGGAACATAACATCGATATGACGGAAACTAGGGCGGCAAGAGTGGAACAAAACACTAGGCGAGAGGCCGAGCCTTCCACCCTTTACCAAGTATATAGATGCGTTAAGATAACAAGATAATATAATGATATCCCAAGAAGTAAACAATGTTCCAACAAGGAACGGTCTCCAATCTTCACCTGCAACTAGCAACGCTATAAGAGGGGCTGAGCAAAGCAGTAACATAGCCAATCAACGGTTTGCTAGGACATGGTGGGTTAGAGGTTTGACATGGCAATTTGGGGGGCATGATAAGCAAGTGGTAGGCATCGTAGCATAGGCATAGCAAAAGAGCGAGCATCTAGCAAAGCAAAGATAGAAGTGATTTCGAGGGTATGATCATCTTGCCTGCAAAGTTGTCAGAGTTGACTGGATCCTCGAAAGCAAACTCAACGGGCTCCTCATTAGCGAACTCGTCTCCCGGCTCTACCCAAACAAGACAAACAAACAAGAGGAACGCAATCAACCACGTGCAAACTCAAACAACATGATGCAAACATGGTATGCTATGCGGGATGCGATATGGGATGCATATGCAAGATATGACAAGGAATGAATGAAGCTGGCCTCAACATGGAAATCCAAGTGTGCCACTAGAAAGGTGAGGTGATATCGGTTGAAAACGATATAAAGAACGCCGGAATCGGAGACACGGTTTGGAAATGGCAAGCAATACAAATATGGCACCGGTCTGCGATAAACAGCAAGTAGCCATCTAAATGCATCAAGTTAAACATGCTACAGCACTCAAACATGGCAACAAATACATGGCAGGGATCCACCCATAAAGCTTAACAAAAGATGAACACTGAGTTACGGCCAATTCATCCATTAACAGGTTCAAACAAGCATGGCAAAAGTGCATTTGATAAACAGGTTTCAGACTTAGTGAAATTAACACTTGTCTGGAATTCAAATTAGGTAGCACACTTTGGAGCATGAAAACCATACGCTACAGGAACTTAACATGGCAAAGCAAGGCATGGCATGGAGCTACTCAAAGAGCTTAACAAAAGTCCCTTAGTGACCTTGAGCCAGAAGGGATCAGAAAATACAATTGCAAGCATGTGAACATGGCAAAAACATAATCAGATCTCAGACTTGGTGAAAAACTGGAGCATGCAAATCAGATATCAAGTAGGCATGTTTACGAGCTCGATGCACTCACTACAGAGCAAGGCATGACAATATAAGCATACACCCATCAATAATACACATTATAGAAGCTAGACATGGCAAGAACAACAATATGCCATGCACGGATCAATAATAACATCCTTGGCAAAATCGCTAACAAGTAGACAATCTGCCCAGATTCATGAAATAGCAAAAGTAGAGCTGGATTGACTCAAGCTAGGGTGCTCCATAATTGCAAACAAGGACATGGATGGATAGAGCACTACAAGATTAACAACACATCCTTATTGATCATCCTCAAAAGTGGCACGGATCACTAGGAAACAACATGAACATATGGCATATTGATAAAAACAGATCAAGGACTTAGTGGAATTGCTAAGTCCCTGAAATCAGCATTAACGAATGCACCACTTTGCAAGCTTGTGCTAGTCACCACACATATCACAAAAATACATGGATAGAACCTCTGTAAAGATGGCAAAGCATATAACAGAACACATGTAGAGCTAATGAGCATATCATGCACACAATAATCATGGCAAAAATGACAAATAGCTATTTGGTGCAGCAGATCTGACAATTAACTCAAATAGCACTCTTCCAACATCATTTCGGGCCTCAAGATGAACTCAAATGAAAATGATGCAATGAGATGAAATGATGTGCTCTCTGAGATGAACATTTTGATATGCTACAAGCCCAAAACGGATCTACCGATGCAAAGTTACGACACGATGAACATAGCAAAATAATTAGCGTTTCGGAAGGAGAAATAACCATCTCAGATCTAGATCTGGGTACTGTTCATGCGCGGGAACCGAGGCTCGCCGGACTTGGAGCTCGAGCTCGCCGGAGAGAAGCCGGTCGGAGGAGGAGGGGGATGAGGCCGGCGGCGAGGTGGCCGGAGAGGGCGGTGGCCGCGGCGCGGTCGCCGGTGTGGAGGGGCGGCGGCCGGCGGGAAGGAGCGGCGCGATGGAGTGGTGAGGCGGCGGGGCGGCGCCGGAGTTCGCCGGGGCAGCGCTGGGCGGCGAAGTGGCGGCCGGGCGCGAGGAAGAAATCGGGCGGCGGGGCGCGCCGACTCTGGCCCAGGCGGGAGCGACGGAGGGCCAGCTTCGGGCCTTCGCGGGCCGGCGGCGGCGACGAAGTCGGGCGGCGGCGCGGAGAATGGGGGCGTGACACGTGGCGGCGGGGTGGAACCGGACACGTCCGGCCTGTGGAATTTCGTCCGGCGGCGGCGGATGGAGTGGATCTAGGGTTTCGGCGGAAGGAGACGTGAATTCCAGAGGGGGGCTATTTATAGGCATAGAGGGAGCTAGGAATGTCCAAATGAGGTGCGGTTTTCGGCCACGCGATCGTGATCGAATGATCTAGAAGATGGAGAGGGTTTTGGTGGGTTTTGGGCAAATTGGAGGGGTGTTGGGCTGCAACACACACAAGGCCTTCTCGGTCCCTCGGTTAACCGTTGGAGCATCAAACGAACTCCAAATAATACGAAACTTGACAGGCGGTCTACCGGTAGTAAACCAAGGCCGCTTGGCAAGTCTCGGTCCAATCCGGAAATGTTTAACCCCCACACACGAAAACAAGGTAGAAATGACCACCGGAGGAGATAGGAGCGCCGGAATGCAAAACGGACAACGGGAGAAATGCTCGGATGCATGAGACGAACACGTACGCAAATGCAATCCACATAATGACATGATATGAGATGCATGACAATGACAACAACACACGGAGACAAAAACCCGAACCCGAGAAAATAACATAACTTAGCGCCGGAAATGGCAAGAGTTGGATTACATATTAGGTAAATTACATCCGGGGTGTTACAACACTTTCACCTAGAACTAGCAACGCTATAAGAGGGGCTGAGTGAAGCGGTAACATAGCCAATCAACGGTTTTCTAGGACATGGTGGGTTAGAGGTTCGACATGGCAATTTGGGAGGCATGATAAGCAAGTGGTAGGCATCGTAGCATAGGCATAGCAAAAGAGCGAGCATCTAGCAAAGCAAAGATAGAAGTGATATCGAGGGTATGATCATCTTGCCTGCAAAGTTGTCAGAGTTGACTGGATCCTCGAAAGCAAACTCAACGGGCTCCTCATTAGCGAACTCGTCTCCCGGCTCTACCCAAACAAGACAAACAAACAAGAGGAACGCAATCAACCACGTGCAAACTCAAACAACATGATGCAAACATGGTATGCTATGCGGGATGCGATATGGGATGCATATGCAAGATATGACAAGGAATGAATGGAGCTGGCCTCAACATGGAAATCCAAGTGTGTCACTAGAAAGGTGAGGTGATATCGGTTGAAAACGATATAAAGAACGCCGGAATCGGAGACACGGTTTGGAAATGGCAAGCAATACAAATATGGCACCGGTCTGCGATAAACAGCAAGTAGCCATCTAAATGCATCAAGTTAAACATGCTACAGCACTCAAACATGGCAACAAATACATGGCAGGGATCCACCCATAAAGCTTAACAAAAGATGAACACTAAGCTACGGCCAATCCATCCATTAACAGGTTCAAACAAGCATGGCAAAAGTGCATTTGATAAACAGGTTTCAGACTTAGTGAAATTAACACTTGTCTGGAATTCAAATCAGGTAGCACACTTTGGAGCATGAAAACTATATGCTACAGGAACTTAACATGGCAAAGCAAGGCATGGCATGGAGCTACTCAAAGAGCTTAACAAAAGTCCCTTAGTGACCTTGAGCCAAAAGGGATCAGAAAATACAATTGCAAGCATGTGAACATGGCAAAAACATAATCCGATCTCACACTTAGTGAAAAACTGGAGCGTGCAAATCAGATATCAAGTAGGCATGTTTACGAGCTCGATGCACTCACTACAGAGCAAGGCATGACAATCTAAGCATACACCCATCAAGAATACACATTATACAAGCTAGAAATTGCAAGAACAACAACATGGCATGCACGGGTCAACAACAACATCCTTGGCAAAATCGCTAACAAGTAGACAATCTGCCCAGATTCATGAAATAGAAAAAGTAGAGCTCGATTGACTCAAGCTAGGGTGCGCCATAATTGCAAACAAGGACATGGATGGATAGATCACTACAGGATTAACAAAGCATCCTTACTGATCATCCTCAAACGAGGCACAGATCACTAGGAAACAACATGAACATATGGCATATTGATAAAAACAGATCAAGGAATTGGTGGAATTGCTAAGTCCCTGAAATCAGCATTAACGAATACACCACTTTGCAAGCTTGTGCTAGTCACCACACATATCACCAAAATACATGGATAGCAACTCTGTAAAGATGGCAAAGCATATAACAAAACACATGTAGAGCTAATGAGCATATCATGCACACAATAATCGTGACAAAAATAGCAAATAGCTATTTGGTGCAGCATATCTGACAATTAACTCAAATAGCACTCTTCCAACAGCATTTCGGGCATCAAAATAAACTCAAATGAAAATGATGCAATGAGATGAAATGATGTGCTCTATGAGGCGAACATTTTGATATGCTACACGCCCAAAACGGATCTACGGATGCAAAGTTACGACACAATAAACATAGCAAAATAATTAGGGTTTCGGGAGGAGAAACAACCGTCTCAGATCTAGATCTAGGTACTGTTCATGCGCGGGAACCGAGACTCGCCGGACTTGGAGCTCGAGCTCGTAGGAGAGAAGCCGGTCGAAGGAGGAGGGGGACGAGGCCGGCCGGCGAGGTTGCCGGAGAGGGCGGTGGCCGCGGCGCGGTCGCCGGCATGGAGGGGCGGCGGCCGGCGGGAAGGAGAGGCGCGGCGGAGTGGTGAGGCAGCGGGGCGGCGCCGGAGTTCGCCGGGGCAGCGCCGGGCGGCGAAGTGGCGGCGGGGCGCGAGGAAGCAACCGGGCGGCGGGGCGCACCGACTCTGGCCCACGCTGGAGTGGCGGAGGGCCAGCTTCGGGCCCTCGCGGGCCGGCGGCGGCGACGAAGTGGGGCGGCGGCGCGGCGAATGGGGGTGTGACACATGGCGGCGGCGTGGAACCGGACACGTCCGGCTTGCGGAATTTCGTCCGGCGGCGGATGGAGTGGATCTAGGGTTTCGGGGGAAGAAGGAGACGTGAATTTCGGAGGGGGGCTATTTATAGGCATAGAGGGAGCTAGGAGTGTCCAAATGAGTTGCGGTTTTCGGCCACGTGATCATGATCGAATGCTCTAGATGATGGAGAGGGTTTTGGTGGGATTTGGGCCAAATTGGAGGGGTGTTGGGCTGCAACACACACGAGGCCTTTTCGGTCCCTCGGTTAACTGTCGGAGCATCAAACGAAGTCCCAATGGTACGAAACTTGACAGGCGGTCTACCGGTAGTAAACCAAGGCCGCTTGGCAAGTCTCGGTCCAATCCAGAAATGTTTAACCCCCACACACGAAAAGAAGGTAGAAATGACCACCGGAGAAGATAGGAGCGCCGGAATGCAAAACGGACAACGGGAGAAATGCTCGGATGCATGAGATGAACACGTATGCAAATGCAATGCACATAATGACATGATATGAGATGCATGACAACGACAACAACACACGGAGACAAAAACCCGAACCCGAGAAAATAACATAACTTAGCGCCGGAAAAATCAAGAGTTGGATTACATATTAGGTAAATTACATCCGAGGTGTTACAACACTTTCACCTAGAACTAGCAACGCTATAAGAGGGGCTGAGTGAAGCGGTAACATAGCCAATCAACGGTTTTCTAGGACATGGTGGGTTAGAGGTTCGACATGGCAATTTGGGAGGCATGATAAGCAAGTGGTAGGCATCGTAGCATAGGCATAGCAAAAGAGCGAGCATCTAGCAAAGCAAAGATAGAAGTGATATCGAGGGTATGATCATCTTGCCTGCAAAGTTGTTAGAGTTGACTGGATCCTCGAAAGCAAACTCAACGGGCTCCTCATTAGCGAACTCGTCTCCCGGCTCTACCCAAACAAGACAAACAAACAAGAGGAACGCAATCAACCACGTGCAAACTCAAACAACATGATGCAAACATGGTATGCTATGCGGGATGCGATATGGGATGCATATGCAAGATATGACAAGGAATGAATGGAGCTGGCCTCAACATGGAAATCCAAGTGTGCCACTAGAAAGGTGAGGTGATATCGGTTGAAAACGATATAAAGAACGCCGGAATCGGAGACACGGTTTGGAAATGGCAAGCAATACAAATATGGCACCGGTCTGCGATAAACAGCAAGTAGCCATCTAAATGCATCAAGTTAAACATGCTACAACACTCAAACATGGCAACAAATACATGGCAGGGATCCACCCATAAAGCTTAACAAAAGATGAACACTAAGCTACGGCCAATCCATCCATTAACAGGTTCAAACAAGCATGGCAAAAGTGCATTTGATAAACAGGTTTCAGACTTAGTGAAATTAACACTTGTCTGGAATTCAAATCAGGTAGCACACTTTGGAGCATGAAAACTATATGCTACAGGAACTTAACATGGCAAAGCAAGGCATGGCATGGAGCTACTCAAAGAGCTTAACAAAAGTCCCTTAGTGACCTTGAGCCAAAAGGGATCAGAAAATACAATTGCAAGCATGTGAACATGGCAAAAACATAATCCGATCTCACACTTAGTGAAAAACTGGAGCGTGCAAATCAGATATCAAGTAGGCATGTTTACGAGCTCGATGCACTCACTACAGAGCAAGGCATGACAATCTAAGCATACACCCATCAAGAATACACATTATACAAGCTAGAAATTGCAAGAACAACAACATGGCATGCACGGGTCAACAACAACATCCTTGGCAAAATCGCTAACAAGTAGACAATCTGCCCAGATTCATGAAATAGAAAAAGTAGAGCTCGATTGACTCAAGCTAGGGTGCGCCATAATTGCAAACAAGGACATGGATGGATAGATCACTACAGGATTAACAAAGCATCCTTACTGATCATCCTCAAACGAGGCACAGATCACTAGGAAACAACATGAACATATGGCATATTGATAAAAACAGATCAAGGAATTGGTGGAATTGCTAAGTCCCTGAAATCAGCATTAATGAATACACCACTTTGCAAGCTTGTGCTAGTCACCACACATATCACCAAAATACATGGATAGCAACTCTGTAAAGATGGCAAAGCATATAACAAAACACATGTAGAGCTAATGAGCATATCATGCACACAATAATCGTGACAAAAATAACAAATAGCTATTTGGTGCAGCATATCTGACAATTAACTCAAATAGCACTCTTCCAACAGCATTTCGGGCATCAAAATAAACTCAAATGAAAATGATGCAATGAGATGAAATGATGTGCTCTATGAGGCGAACATTTTGATATGCTACACGCCCAAAACGGATCTACGGATGCAAAGTTACGACACAATAAACATAGCAAAATAATTAGGGTTTCGGGAGGAGAAACAACCGTCTCAGATCTAGATCTAGGTACTGTTCATGCGCGGGAACCGAGACTCGCCGGACTTGGAGCTTGAGCTCGCAGGAGAGAAGCCGGTCGAAGGAGGAGGGGGACGAGGCCGGCCGGCGAGGTTGCCGGAGAGGGCGGTGGCCGCGGCGCGGTCGCCGGCATGGAGGGGCGGCGGCCGGCGGGAAGGAGAGGCGCGGCGGAGTGGTGAGGCAGCGGGGCGGCGCCGGAGTTCGCCGGGGCAGCGCCGGGCAGCGAAGTGGAGGCGGGGCGCGAGGAAGCAACCGGGCGGCGGGGCGCACCGACTCTGGCCCACGCGGGAGTGGCGGAGGGCCAGCTTCGGGCCCTCGCGGCCGGCGGCGGCGACGAAGTGGGGCGGCGGCGCGGCGAATGGGGGCGTGACACATGGCGGCGGCGTGGAACCGGACACGTCCGGCTTGCGGAATTTCGTCCGGCGGCGGATGGAGTGGATCTAGGGTTTCGGGGGAAGAAGGAGACGTGAATTTCGGAGGGGGGCTATTTATAGGCATAGAGGGAGCTAGGAGTGTCCAAATGAGTTGCGGTTTTCGGCCACGTGATCATGATCGAATGCTCTAGATGATGGAGAGGGTTTTGGTGGGATTTGGGCCAAATTGGAGGGGTGTTGGGCTGCAACACACACGAGGCCTTTTCGGTCCCTCGGTTAACTGTCGGAGCATCAAACGAAGTCCCAATGGTACGAAACTTGACAGGCGGTCTACCGGTAGTAAACCAAGGCCGCTTGGCAAGTCTCGGTCCAATCCAGAAATGGTTAACCCCCACACACGAAAAGAAGGTAGAAATGACCACCGGAGAAGATAGGAGCGCCGGAATGCAAAACGGACAACGGGAGAAATGCTCGGATGCATGAGATGAACACGTATGCAAATGCAATGCACATAATGACATGATATGAGATGCATGACAACGACAACAACACACGGAGACAAAAACCCGAACCCGAGAAAATAACATAACTTAGCGCCGGAAAAATCAAGAGTTGGATTACATATTAGGTAAATTACATCCGGGGTGTTACAACACTTTCACCTACAACTAGCAACGCTGTAAGAGGGGCTGAGCGAAGCGGTAACATAGCCAATCAACGGTTTGCTAGGACATGGTGGGTTAGAGGTTCGACATGGCAATTTGGGAGGCATGATAAGCAAGTGGTAGGCATCGTAGCATAGGCATAGCAAAAGAGTGAGCATCTAGCAAAGCAAAGATAGAAGTGATTTCGAGGGTATGATCATCTTGCCTGCAAAGTTTTCAGAGTTGACTGGATCCTCGAAAGCAAACTCAATGGGCTCCTCGTTAGTGAACTCGTCACCCGGCTCTACCCAAACAAGACAAACAAACAAGAGGAACGCAATCAACCACGTGCAAACTCAAACAACATGATGCAACCATGGTATGCTATGTGGGATGCGATATGGGATGCATATGCAAGATATGACAAGGAATGAATGAACCTGGCCTCAACTTGGAAATCCAAGTGTTCCACTGAAAAGGTGAGGTGATTTCGGTTGAAAACGATATAAAGAACGCCGGAATCGGAGACACGGTTTGGAAATGGCAAGCAAAACAAATATGGCACCGGTCTGCGATAAACAGAAAGTAGCCATCTAAATGCATCAAGTTAAACATGCTACAACACTCAAACATGGCAACAAATACATGGCGGGTATCCACCCATAAAGCTTAACAAAAGATGAACACTGAGCTACGGCCAATTCATCCATTAACAGGTTCAAACAAGCATGGGAAAAGTGCATTTGATAAACAGGTTTCAGACTTAGCGAAATTAACACTTGTCTGGAATTCAGATCAGGTATCACACTTTGGAGCATGAAAACTATATGCTATAGGAACTTAACATGGCAAAGCAAGGGATGGCATGGAGCTACTCAAAGAGCTTAACAAAAGTCCCTTAGTGACCTTGAGCCAAAAGGGGTCAGAAAATACAATTGCAAGCATGTGAAGATGGCAAAAACATAATCAGATCTCAGACTTAGTGAAAACTTGAGCATGCAAATCAGATATCAAGTAGGCATGTTTACGAGCTCGATGCACTCACTACAGAGCAAGGCATGACAATCTAAGCATACAGCCATCAAGAATACACATTATACAAGCTAGACATGGTAAGAACAACAACATGGCATGCACGGACCAACAACAACATCCTTGGCAAAATCGCTAACAAGTAGACAATCTGCCCAGATTCACGAAATAGCAAAAGTAGAGCTCGATTGACTCAAGCTAGGGTGGTCCATAATTGCAAACAAGGACATGGATGGATAGAGCACTACAAGATTAACAAAACATCCTTACAGATCATCCTCAAAAGAGGCACGGATCACTAGGAAACAAAATGAACATATGGCATATTGATAAAAACAGATCAAGGACTTGGTGGAATTGCTATGTCCCTTAAATCAGCATTAACGAATGCACCACTTTGCAAGCTTGTGCTAGTCACTACACATATCACAAAAATACATGGATAGCACCTATGTAAAGATGGCAAAGCATATAACAAAACACATGTAGAGATAATGAGCATATCATGCACACAATAATCATGGCAAAAATGACAAATAGCTATTTGGTGCAGCAGATCTGACAATTAACTCAAATAGCACTCTTCCAACAGCATTTCGGGCATCAAGATGAACTCAAATGAGAATGATGCAATGAGGTGAAATGATTTGCTCTCTGAGACGAACATTTTGATATGCTACACGCCCAAAACGGATCTACGGATGCAAAGTTATGGCACGATGAACATAGCAAAATAATTAGGGTTTCGGGAGGAGAAACAAGCGTCTCAGATCTAGATCTGGGTACTGTTCATGCGCGGGAACCGAGGCTCGCTGGACTTCAAGCTCGAGCTCGCCGGAGAGAAGCTGGTCGGAGGAGGAGGGGGACGAGGCCGGCCAGCGAGGTGGCCGGAGAGGGTGGTGGCCGCGACACGGTCGCCGGTGTGGAGGGGCGGCGACCGGCGTGAAGAAGCGGCGTGGCGGAGTGGTGAGGTGGCGGGGCGGCGCCGGAGTTCGCCGGGGCAGCGCTGGGCGGCGAAGTGGCGGCCGGGCGCGAGGAAGAAACCGGGCGGCGGGGCGCGCCGACTCTGGCCCAGGCGGGAGCGGCGGAGGGCCAGCTTCGGGCCCTCGTGGGCCGGCGGCGGCGACGAAGTGGGGCGGCGGCGCGGAGAATGGGGGCAAGACACATGGCGGCGGGGTGGAACCGGACACGTCCGGCCTGCGGAATTTCGTCCGGCGGCGGCGGATGGAGTGGAACTAGGGTTTCGACGGAAGAAGGAGACGTGAATTTCGGAGGGGGGCTATTTATAGGCATAGAGGGAGCTAGGGGTGTCCAAATGAGGTGCGGTTTCGGCCACGCGATCATGATTGAACACTCTAGAAGATGGATAGGGTTTTGGTGGGTTTTGGGCCAAATTGGAGGGGTGTTGGGCTGCAACACACACGAGGCCTTTTCGGTCCCTCGGTTAACCGTTGGAGCATCAAACGAAGTCCCAATGGTACGAAACTTGACAGGCGGTCTACCGGTCGTAAACCAAGGCCGCTTGGCAACTCTCGGTCCAATCCGGAAACGTTTAACCCCCACACACGAAAAGAAGGTAGAAATGACCACCGGAGGAGATAGGAGCGGCGAAATGCAAAGCGGACAACGGGAGAAATGCTTGGATGCATGAGACGAACACGTATGCAAATGCAATGCACATAATGACATGATATGAGATGCATGACAACGAGAACAACACACGGAGACAAAAACCCGAACCCGAGAAAATAACATAACTTAGCGCCGGAAACGGCAAGAGTTGGATTACATATTAGGTAAATTACATCCGGGGTGTTACAACACTTTCACCTGCAACTAGCAACGCTATAAGAGGGGCTGAGCGAAGCGGTAACATAGCCAATCAACGGTTTGCTAGGACATGGTGGGTTAGAGGTTCGACATGGCAATTTGGGAGGCATGATAAGAAAGTGGTAGGCATCGTAGCATAGGCATAGCAAAAGAGCGAGCATCTAGCAAAGCAAAGATAGAAGTGATTTCGAGGGTATGATCATCTTGCCTGCAAAGTTGTCAGAGTTGACTGGATCCTCGAAAGCATACTCAATGGGCTCCTCGTTAGCGAACTCGTCACCCGACTCTACCCAAACAAGACAAACAAACAAGAGGAACGCAATCAACCACGTGCAAACTCAAACAACATGATGCAACCATGGTATGCTATGTGGGATGCGATATGGGATGCATATGCAAGATATGACAAGGAATGAATGAACCTGGCCTCAACTAGGAAATCCAAGTGTTCCACTGGAAAGGTGAGGTGATTTCAGTTGAAAACGATATAAAGAATGCCGGAATCGGAGACACGGTTTGGAAATGGCAAGCAAAACAAATATGGCACCGGTCTGCGATAAATAGCAAGTAGCCATCTAAATGCATCAAGCTAAACATGCTACAGCACTCAAATATGGCAACAAATACATGGCAGGGATCCACCCATAAAGCTTAACAAAAGATGAACACTGAGCTACGGCCAATTCATCCATTAACAGGTTCAAACAAGCATGGCAAAAGTGCATTTGATAAAAAGGTTTCAGACTTAGTGAAATTAACACTTGTCTGGAATTCAGATCAGGTAGCACACTTTGGAGCATGAAAACTATATGCTACAGGAACTTAACATGGCAAAGCAAGGCATGGCATGGAGCTACTCAAAGAGCTTAACAAAAGTCCCTTAGTGACCTTGAGCCAAAAGGGATCAGAAAATACAATTGCAAGCATGTGAACATGGCAAAAACATAATCAGATCTCAAACTTAGTGAAAAACTGGAGCATGCAAATCAGATATCAAGTAGGCATGTTTACGAGCTCGATGCACTGACTATAGAGTAAGGCATGACAATCTAAGCATACACCTATCAAGAATACACATTATACAAGCTAGACATGGCAAGAACAACAATATGGCATGCACGGATCAACAACAACATCCTTGGCAAAATCGCTAACAAGTAGACAATCTTCCCAGATTCATGAAATAATAAAAGTAGAGCTCGATTGACTCAAGCTAGGGTGCTCCATAATTGCAAACAAGGACATGGGTGGATAGAGCACTAAAAGATTAACAAAACATCCTTACTGATCATCCTCAAAAGAGGCACAGATCACTAAGAAACAACATGAACATATGGCATATTGATAAAAATAGATCAAGGACTTGGTGGAATTGCTAAGTCCCTGAAATCAGCATTAACGAATGCACCACTTTGCAAGCTTGTGCTACTCACCACACATATCACAAAAATACATGGATAGCACCTCTGTAAGATGGCAAAGCATATAACAAAACACATGTAGAGCTAATGAGCATATCATGCACACAGTAATCATGGCAAAAATAACAAATAGCTATTTGGTGCAATAGATCTGACAATTAACTCAAATAGCACTTTTCCAACAGCATTTCGGGCATCAAGATAAACTCATATGAAAATGATGCACTGAGATGAAATGATGTGCTCTCTGAGACGAACATTTTGATATGCTACACGCCCAAAACGGATTTACGGATGCAAAGTTATGACAAGATGAACCTAGCAAAATAATTAGGGTTTCGGGAGGAGAAACAACCGTCTCAGATCTAGATATGGGTACTGTTCATGCACGGGAACCGAGGCTCGCCGGACTTGGAGCTTGAGCTCGCCGGAGAGAAGCCGGTCGGAGGAGGAGGGGGACGAGGCCGGCCGGCGAGGTGGCCGGAGAGGGCGGTGGCCGCGGCGCAGTCGCCGGTGTGGAGGGGTGGCGGCCGGCGGGAAGGAGCGGCGTGGCGGAGTGGTGAGGCGGCGGGGCGGCGCCGGAGTTCGCCGGGGCAGCGCCGTGCGGCGAAGTGGCGGCCGGGCGCGGGGAAGAAACTGGGTGGCGGGGCGCGCCGACTCTGGCCCAGGCGGGAGCGGCGGAGGGCCAGCGGCGGCGAGGAAGTGGGGCGGCGGCGCGGCGAATGGGGGCGTGACACGTGGCGTTGGAAGGAGACGTGAATTTCGGAGGGGGGCTATTTATAGGCATAGAGGGAGCTAGGAGTGTCCAAATGAGGTGCGGTTTTCGGCCACGCGATCGTGATCGAACGCTCTAGATGATGGAGAGGGTTTTGGTGGGTTTTGGGCCAAATTGGAGGCGTGTTGGGCTGCAACACACACGAGGCCTTTTCGGTCCCTCGGTTAACCGTTGGAGCATGAAACGAAGTCCCAATGGTACGAAACTTAACAGGCGGTCTACCGGTACTAAACCAAGGCCGCTTGGCAAGTCTCGGTCCAATCCGGAAATGTTTACCCCCACACACGAAAAGAAGGTAGAAATGACCACCGGAGGAGATAGGAGCGCCAGAATGCAAAACAGACAACGGGAGAAATGCTCGGATGCATGAGACGAACACGTATGCAAATGCAATGCACATAATGATATGATATGAGGTGCATGACAACGACAACAACACACGGAGACAAAAACCCGAACCCAAGAAAATAACATAACTTAGCACCAGAAATGGGAAGAGTTGGATTACATATTAGGTAAATCACATCCGGGGTGTTACAACACTTTCACCTGCAACTAGCAATGCTATAAGAGGGGCTGAGCGAAGCGGTAACATAGCCAATCAACGGTTTGCTAGGACATGGTGGGTTAGAGGTTCGACATGGCAATTTAGGAGGCATGATAAGCAAGTGGTAGGCATCGTAGCATAGGAATAGCAAAAGAGCGAGCATCTAGCAAAGCAAAGATAGAAGTGATTTCGAGGGTATGATCATCTTGCCTGCAAAGTTGTCAGAGTTGACTGGATCCTCGAAAGCAAACTCAACGGGCTCCTCATTAGAGAACTTGTCTCCCGGCTGTACCCAAACAAGACAAACAAACAAGAGGAACGCAATCAACCACGTGCAAACTCAAACAACATGATGCAAACATGGTATGCTATGCGGGATGCGATATGGGATGCATATGCAAGATATGACAAGGAATGAATGAACCTAGCCTCAACATGGAAATCCAAGTGTGCCACTAGAAAGATAAGGTGATTTCGGTTGAAAACGATATAAAGAATGCCGGAATCGGAGACACGGTGTGGAAATGGCAAGCAAAACAAATATGGCACCGGTCTGCGATAAACAGCAAGTAGCCATATAAATGCATCAAGCTAAACATGCTACAACACTCAAACATGGCAACAAATACATGGCAGGGATCCACCCATAAAGCTTAACAAAAGATGAACACTGAGCTACGGCCAATTCATCCATTAACAGGTTCAAACAAGCATGGCAAAAGTGCATTTGATAAACAGGTTTCGGACTTAGTGAAATTAACACTTGTCTGGAATTCAGATCAGGTAGCACACTTTGGAGCATGAAAACTATATGCTACAGGAACTTAACATGGCAAAGCAAGGCATGGCATGGAGCTACTCAAAGAGCTTAACAAAAGTCCCTTAGTGACCTTGAGCCAAAAGGGATCAGAAAATACAATTGCAAGCATGTGAACATGGCAAAAACATAATCAGATCTCAGACTTAGTGAAAAACTGGAGCATGCAAATCAGATATCAAGTAGGCATGTTTACAAGCTCGATGCACTCACTACAGAGCAAGGCATGACAATCTAAGCATACACCCATCAAGAATACACATTATAAAAGCTAGACATGGTAAGAACAACAACATGGCATGCACGGATCAACAACAACATCCTTGGCAAAATCGCTAACAAGCAGACAATCTGCCCAGATTCACGAAATAGCAAAAGTAGAGCTCGATTGACTCAAGCTAGGGTGCTCCATAATTGCAAACAAGGACATGGATGGATAGAGCACTACAATATTAACAAAACATCCTTACTGGTCATCCTCAAAAGAAGCACGGATCACTAGGAAACAACATGAACATATGGCATATTGATAAAAACAGATCAAGGACTTGGTGGAATTGCTATGTCCCTGAAATCAGCATTAACCAATGCACCACTTTGCAAGCTTGTGCTAGTCACCACACATATCACAAAAATACATGGATAGCACCTCTATAAAGATGGCAAAGCATATAACAAAACACATGTAGAGCTAATGAGCATATCATGCACACAATAATCATGGCAAAAATGACAAATAGCTATTTGGTGCAGCAGATCTGACAATTAACTCAAATAACACTCTTCCAACAGCATTTCGGGCATCAAGATGAACTCAAATGAAAATGATGCAATGAGATGAAATGATTTGCTCTCTGAGACGAACATTTTGATATGCTACACGCCCAAAACGGATCTACGGATGCAAAGTTACGGCACGATGAACATAGCAAATTAATTAGGGTTTTGGGAGGAGAAACAACCATCTCAGATCTAGATCTGGGTACTGTTCATGCGCGGGAACCGAGGCTCGCCGGACTTGGAGCTCGAGCTCGCCGGAGAGAAGCCGGTCGGAGGAGGAGCGGGACGAGGCCGGCCGGCGAGGTGGCCGGAGAGGGCGGTCTCCGCGGCACGGTCGCCGGCGTGGAGGGGCGGCGGCCGGCGGGAAGGAGCGGCCCGGCGGAGTGGTGAGGCGGCGGGGCAGCGCCGGAGTTCGCCGGGGCAGCACCGAGCGGTGAAGTGGCGGCCGGGCGCGGGGAAGAAACCGGGCGGCGGGGCGCGCCGACTCTGGCCCAGGCGGGAGCGGCGGAGGGCCAGCTTCGGGCCCTCGCGGGCCGGCGTCGGCGCGGCGAATGGGGGCGTGACAGGTGGCGGCAGGGTGGAACCGGAGATGTCCGTCCTGCGGAATTTCATCCGGTGGCGGCGGATGGAGTGGATCTAGGGTTTCGGGGGAAGGAGACGTGAATTTTGGAGGGCGGCTATTTATAGGCATAGAGGGAGCTAGGAGTGTCCAAGTGAGGTGCGGTTTTCGGCCACGCGATCATGATCGAACACTCTAGATGATGGAGAGGGTTTTGGTGGGTTTTGGGCCAAATTGGAGGGGTGTTGGGCTGCAACACACACGAGGCCTTTTCGCTCCCTCGGTTAACCGTTGGAGCATCAAACGAAGTCCCAATGGTACGAAACTTGACAGGCGGTCTACCGGTAGTAAACCAAGGACGCTTGGCAACTCTCGGTCCAATCCGGAAATGTTTAACCCCCACACACGAAAAGAAGGCAGAAATGACCACCGGAGGAGATAGGAGCGCCGGAATGCAAAACGGACAATGGGAGAAATGCTCGGATGCATGAGACGAACACGTATGCAAATGCAATGCACATAATGACATGATATGAGATGCATGACAACGACAACAACACACGGAGACAAAAACCCGAACCCGTGAAAATAACATAACTTAGCGCCGGAAACGGCAAGAGTTGGATTACATATTAGGTAAATTACATCCGGGGTGTTACAACACTCCACCACTACGAAAGGATCTCATCCCGAGATCTAGGACTGGAAGAACGCCGGGTATTCAGAACGGAGGTGATCCTCGCGTTCCCAGGTGGCTTCACGGTCGGAGTGGTGTGACCACTTGACTTTGAGGAATTTGATTGACTTATTGCGAGTCTTGCGTTCAGTCTCTTCAAGAATAGCCACGGGGTGCTCACGATAAGAGAGATCTTCTAGGAGATCAATGTCTTCGAAGTTGACGGTGCGGTCAGGAGTCTTGAAGCACTTGCGGAGCTGAGAGACATGGAACACGTCATGCACATTTGCAAAGTTTGAAGGAAGCTCGAGTTGATAGGCGAGATCGCCTCTCTTGCTGACGATCTTGAAAGGTCCCACGTATCTAGGAGCAAGCTTCCCTTTGATACCGAAGCGACGAGTCCCTTTCATTGGAGAGATGCGGAGGTAAACATGATCTCCGATCTCGAAAGCCAAATCACGGTGCTTACTATCATAGTAGCTCTTCTGGCGTGATTGCGCTGCTTTGAGGTTATCTAGAATGACTTTACACATCTCCTCTGCCTCTGTGATTAAGTCATTTCCCAGAAGTTGACGTTCACCGGTTTCAGACCAGTTGAGAGGGGTACGACACTTCCTGCCATAGAGAATTTCGAATGGGGCCTTGCCCGAACTTGCTTGAAAACTGTTGTTGTAGGAGAATTCAGCATATGGAAGACAATCCTCCCACTTCATGCCGAAGGAGATCACACAAGCCCTGAGCATATCTTCAAGAATCTGGTTGACACGCTCGACTTGACCGCTAGTTTGAGGATGGAAAGCTGTGCTGAAGCAGATGTTGGTGCCCATGGCCTTCTGAAAAGAATCCCAAAACTTGGAGGTAAAGATGCTGCCACGGTCTGAAGAGATCACCTGTGGAATGCCGTGTAGCGAGACAATCTGAGAGGTATACAGCTCCGCCAATTGAGCTGCAGTGATAGACTCTTTGATAGGCAGAAAGTGAGCCACTTTAGTGAGTTTGTCGATGACAACGAATATAGCATCATTGCCACGCTTGGACTTTGGAAACCCAGTCACGAAGTCCATCTCAATGTGGTCAAACTTCCATTCTAGAATGGCAAGAGGTTGGAGGAGACCAGCTGGCCTTTGGTGTTCTGCCTTCACTCTTCTGTAGACATCACATTCATTCACGAACTGAGCAATCTCGCGCTTCATTCGAGTCCACCAATAAGCCTGCTTGAGGTCCTGATACATCTTCATGCTCCCAGGGTGGATGAAGAGGAGTGAATTGTGTGCCTCGTTCATGATCACTTTACGAAGCTCACCTTTGGGCACAACAATACGATCCTCGAAGAAGAGAGTATCCTTGTCATCAAGGCAGTAGCACTTGTACTTGGGTTGGCTCTTGGCAATCCCAATCTTCACCTTCTTCACCATAGCATCAAGAAGTTGAGCCTGACGAATCTGGTCTTCCAAGGTAGGAGAGACTTGAAGGTTGGCGAGGAAACCTTGAGGAACAACTTGCAGATTGAGTTTGCGGAAAGCTTCACAAAGCTCGGGTTGATAAGGCTTCATAATAAGACTGTTGCAATAAGCCTTCCTGCTCAATGCGTCAGCAATCACATTGGCCTTGCATGGAGTAGACTCGATACTCGGATTATACTCTTGAATCATCTCGACCCAACGAGTCTGCCTGAGGTTGAGATTAGGCTGAGTGAAGATGTACTTGAGACTCTTGTGGTCAGTGAAAATGTGCACATTTCTTCCCAATAAGAGATGTCTCCAAGTCAAAAGAGCATGCACAACTGCCGCCAACTCGAGGTCATGAGTGGGGTAGTTCTTCTCGTTGAGCCTCAGCTGGCGAGAGGTATAAGACACAACTTTCTTCTCTTGCATCGACACTGCACCAAGACCTTGAAGAGAGGCATCTCAGAAGACCTCGAACGGTTTGGATTCATCAGGAGGTGTCAGAACTGGAGCAGTGACCAATTTCTCTTTCAAAGTGTTGAAAGCGATGTCACATTCCGGAGACCAAACGTACTTGACGTGCTTCTGGAGAAGGTTTCAGAGAGGCTTTGCGATCTTTGAAAAGTTCTCAACGAACCTTCGACAGTATCTTGCGAGACCGAGGAAGGTACAGAGTTGCTTCACGTTCTGAGGTGGTTCCCAATTCACAATTGCGGACACCTTCTCAGGATTCACCGCAATGCCCTTGGCAAAGACGATATGCCCAAGATAAAGAACCTCATCGAGCCAAAACTCGCACTTTGAGAACTTGGCGTAGAACTGGTGTTCCCTGAGCTTATCGAGTACCAAACGCAAGTGCTTGGCATGATCTTCCTTGTTCTTCGAAAAGACCAGAATGTCGTCGAGATAGACCAAAACGAAGTCATTTGTGTAGGCATTGAAGATGAAGTTCATCATGCGAGAGAAAGTCGGAGGAGCGTTGACGAGGCCAAAAGACATAACAGTGTATTCATATGAACCATAGCTTGTTCTGAAAGCCGTCTTGGGAATATCTTGCTCACGAATTCGAATCTGGTGATAACCCATACGGAGATCAAGCTTGGAGAATACTTGGGCACCTTTGATTTGTTCGAACAGCTCGTTGATGTTGGGAAGTGGGTACTTGTTCTTGATAGTCTTCTTGTTCAATGGACAGTAGTCAACACAAAGTCGGTCCGTTCCATCCTTCTTCTTCACAAAAAGAACTCCACAACCCCACGGAGAGGAACTAGGTCGGATGAGACCCATTCGCTCTTGAATATCGAGTTGCTTCTTCAGCTCCTTCAACTCTTCAGGTCCGAGCTTGTAAGGAAGCTTGCAAACCGGTTCCGTGCCAGGCTCAAGATCGATGACGAATTTGACTGGCCAGTGCAGAGGCATTCCTGGAAGCTCTTCTGGAAAGACGTCTTGATATTCGCACACGACTGGAATTTGCGAGATGGCATCCAGTTCACCCTTCTCATTGAGAGAAACAGACGGATTATAAATTCATTAGCGGCAAAGACAATTACATCCTCAGACGAATGAGTCAATTGAATCTGCCTGGCAGCACAATCAAGCTGAGCCTTGTGCTTAGAAAGCCAATCCATTCCGAGAATAAGATCAATATTCGAGTTACCAAGGACCATTGGAGAAGAGAGAAACTTGAAATCACCCATCATGATAGAAACATCCGGGACTATTGAAGTAGCCCTCATAGATGTAGCCGGAGAAACCACTCCCATAGGTTTACCCAACATTTGCGAAACAAAGTCATGCTTGGAAACAAATGATTTTGACATGAAACAATGCGATGCACCAGTGTCAAAAAGAACTTTTGCGGGAATAGAGTTAACTGGAAAGTTACCCATGATGACATCTGACGAGTCCTCTGCCTGAGCTACATTCAGCAAGTTGACCTTGGCGTGCTTGGGGTTATGCTTGACCACAGCTGTACTTGCCGATCTCATAGGAGGAGGAGGAGGGAGACGCCTCTGATTGAAGCATTTGTTGGCATAGTGACCCTTCTGTTGGCACTTGTTGCACGTGACCTCTGAAAGCAGACGGTGATATAGAGCACTCGATCTTGGAGCTTGAGACGAAGTCTTGTTCTGAAATCCAGGGTTGGGTGGGTGGGAAGATCCACTGCCACCTTTGCTCTTCTGTTGAAACGGCTGACGGAACGGAGGAGGAGGAAGCCAATACTTCTGCTGCTTGGCCACTTGAGTAGAGGAAGAAGGAGTAGCATCTCTGACTCGCTTCTTGGAAGCATCACACTTCAGTTGAGCAGCCTCTTGCTTCAATGCCATGTTGTAGAACTCATCGTACCTCAAGGGCTCAAAGAGAACAAGAGCTAGCTGGATTTCTTCTCTGAGACCACCCCTGAACTGGTATATCATGCTCTTCTTGTCAGGGATGTCTTGCTTAGCAAAGCGGGCGAGCTTCTGAAACAACTTGTTGTAGTCATAGACAGACAAAGAGCCTTGCTTCAGGTTGCGGAATTCCTCACGCTTGCTTTCAACCACGCTCTGAGGAATATGATGAGCTTTGAAGTCTTGATGGAATTCATCACAGGTAATCACACGGCCTCCTCTGGAATCCTTGTACTGCTGGAACCATCCTGCAGCTTGGTCTTTGAGTTGGAAGGAAGCGAACTTGACAAAGTCCCCTGGCCTGACGTTACTGCACTCGAAATGCTTGCATAGGTCCACAAGCCAATCGTCATAATCAGTTGCCTCAACACAATTGCTGAAGGTCTTTGGCTGGTTAGCAAGGAACTGGTTGAGTGTAGCAAAGTGATTCTGATTGTTGCCCTGGTTGCCTTGGTTGCCTTGGTTGCGCTCTTGAAGAATTTGCATGATCAATTGCGTGTTTGCATTGGTAGCGGCCATCACAGCTTGCCATGCCTCCGGAGGAGGGGGAGGTGGTGGCGGATCCAGATTCTGATTCTGATTGTTGCCCTTAGCAGGAGCCATCCTGAAGAGGGTGACATCCGTTAGCACATTGACAGATAAAATCCCTGTTCAAGAATTCATCCGAATTACCAGTTAACTTGCCGATTAATCCCTACTCATAGGGTCACCGAGTAGCCGATAAACCGAAAAATCGTCCGATTAATTAATTAAATGGCCGATTAGCCGATTAATCCCCTACTCGCTAGCCAACCAAGCAGCTACCAGTTAACGATTTCCTCAACAATGGACAAAATTGAAGCTGAATCAAGCGGGTTGAAATTGCAACATATAGTCTTCACATACGAACATAAGAACGAATGCATTCCACTTGAAATGGTCACATCCATAAATTGAGAAGCCACTTAGAATTTAGGTAGAGAAATAAATCAACAAGGTACGGAGCAAGAACGAATAGTCGGTAAGAAATCCCAATCTCAAACCAAATATCCGTGGAAGAAGAGCTAGAGCTACAAGAATTCCCACCTATGAAACTCCCAAACCTTTCCGGTTATGCAATCAGGGGTTGGGGATACAAGGGAAGCATAATATCTCTCACAAATCTAGCAAATCCTACATCCAGCTGTATCCATCCTTCAACACATAACCAAGAAAAACTTCGGAAACCATCTACCTCAACCTTCGAAAAGCATCCGTTATACAAGTTATGGCAATACTCCCGAACTCCCGCCCCAGTACTGGGTGGCGTCGAGGTTATCTCACCAACAACTGCATAAAATAGATTTTCGATGTCAACGTACTAAACTCAGGTATTCCAGAACTGCAACGATAAAATTGTGACGACAACACCTCGGAGCTCAACTCCCCGGGACACTGCCACAACCCCTAAATGACAGGAGGCACCAAGAACAATGTTCTCATCACAAAACCATCGGAACGATTCCAAGATACCCGCGTGATCCTAATTTTTTTTTAGTAAAATTTGAGAAGAGAAGAGTCTAAACAATACGTCAGGATGCCTTAACAGAGCGATGAAGGGACTGGGGAGTAAAAAGAATTCCTAAACTCTCCGATATATAATTCCTAAATGACTCAAAACATTTTTGTAGACTCAACACGGCTGCTAAAAACGATCAAGCAGTGGGGGCTCCTAAGGTCGGGGAAGCCTCTGATTACCAACTTGTAACACCCTCGATGCGGCTATATCTCCTACGTGTCGAAGCACGGCTTAGAGGCATAACCGCATTGAAAGCAATGTCGCAAGTAAGGCAATCTTCACAACATCCCATGTAATATAGATAATTAAAGGGAAGGTACATAGTTGGCTTACACTCGCCACGTCAAACAAAGTACATAAATAGCATTACATCATCCAATCACTCATGGCCCGACTATGGTGCCAAAATAAAAGATCAACCCCAACATGCGACATGGTCCCGATCGCCCCAACTGGGCACCACTACTGATCATGAGGGAAAGACACATAGTAATGGCGTGAGTCCTCGTCGAACTACCACTTGAGCTCAAGTGCATCATCTGGAACGGAGTCATCAGGCCCTGCATCTGGTTTGGAAGTAATCTGTGAGCCACAGGGACTCAGCAATCTCGCACCCTCGCGATCAAGACTATTTAAGCTTATAGGTAAGGTAAGGTAATATGTGGAGTTGCAGCAAGCGAGTAGCATATATGGTGGCTAACCTTTTCGCAAAAGAGAGCGAGAAGAGAAGGGAAAGCATGAACGAAGAACTAGAGAATAACCTACGACAATCATTACTCCAACACCGTGTTCACTTCCCGGACTCCGCCGAGAAGAGACCATCACGGTAACACACACCGTTGATTCATTTTAATTAAGTTAAGGTTCCAGTTATCTACAACCAGACATTAACAAATTCCCATCTGCCCATAACCGCGGGCATGGCTTTCGAAAGTTCAAAACCCTGCAGGGGTGTCCCAACTTAGCCCATGACAAGCTCTCACGGTCAACGAAGGATATACCTTATCCCGAGACATTCCGATCAGACTCGGCATCCCGGTTCTACAAGACAACTTCGATAATGGTAAAACAAGTCCAGCAATACCACCCGCTGTGCCGACAAATCCCGATAGGAGCTGCACATATCTCGTTCTCAGGGCACACCGGATAAGCTAAGCATACGGGAGCCAACGTAACCCAAGTTGCCAAGGGACGGCCCCGCACGGTGCTCTAGGTTGGACCAATGCTTAAAGAAGCACTGGCCCGGGGGTTTAAAATAAAGATGACCCTTGAGTCCGCGAAACCCAAGGGAAAAAGGCTAGGTGGCAAATTGTCGGAGTAATGGGCCATGGGTAGGCCAACCCGAGCCCCAGAGCCTTTCAAGACATCGGGGTAGGCTGCACCCCTCAAGACCCCAGGACGAAGAGCCGCCTTCAAGAAGCCAACGGCGGGATGGCCAACTGACCACTCACGGCTGAGTCCCAGCGACGACTTCAGGGAAAGCCGACTCCCGACTGGCGACTTCCAGAGAAGCTGGCTTTGGGGAGTCGGCCTGCGACTCCAACAAACCCCGTGACCTCATCGAGGGGGACGGGGCGGGAGAGTGGCTATAGTGAAGCCCACTCCCACCCCTTACCAAGGGCGGGCATGGCCATAGCACGCCGTACCCCCGAAGATCTCCGTGCGGCGCGGCACTGTTGCCGCGCCGGCCCTGACATCAGCACCGCAGGACCGAGTCCTGCACCCACGACGGCTTGTCTGTACGGCTCGGAGGCGGTGGGTCCCACTAGTCGGTGAGACCCCAGGAGACGGCAAGAGGACCACCAGTCGGACCCATCGGGAGTCGGCCCGGGGGAGTCGGCCGAGCCCTTCCCCAGGGCCCACGCACCATTAATCAAGATGTGATGGGGAGTGGCAATAGGATCGCCCGCCAGGTGGCGGGGCTATTGCCACGACCTCATGATCAAGCCCGCGTCATCAGAAGCGCGGCTACAGTAATCAGCAGCCGGCAAGACCCGCCCGCGGCGGACGCGGTCTGTCAGCTCCGTACCAGGCCAGTCAGCGGGGCCCGCCAGCCGACGGGCCCCAGCGGTCGGCAGAGAAGACGGAGGCCAGAGGCGCTGACGGCTGGGCCCGCGTCCAGCCAGATTACCATTGTACCCCTGGGGGGTAGGCCTATATAAACCCCGAGGGCACCCATGCGAAGGGTTGGAACCCATTAGCTCTAGGACAGATCATGTAGAGGGAGAGAGCTAGCCTTGCCATCTCCTACCACCCGAAAACAGCTCGAGGAGCAACCGTGTAAATACTTTGCGATAGTGATCATGCGGAGACCACGCAGAGCAGCAGTAGGGGTGTTATCTCCCTGGAGAGCACTAAAGCTGGGTAAGATTCGCCGGCGTGCATGTCTTCTCCTCATCCCGTTTCCAGGCACCGGCGACGTTCTACTCGCCCCCACCATGATAAGCCATCCTTTGGCATATGTCGCACCCAACACCCGACATTTGGCGCCCACCATGGGGTCTGGTGCACCGCCGTCCGGAGACCTGTTCTGGACGGGAACCCTTTTTCTCCCTGGCGAGCGTAGCCAGCCAGGCACGCTAGACGGAGTTTGCGCCAACGCGCTAAGCGGCATTAAGATCGCCTGCGCAGCCAGCTGCTTTGCCGAACTTGTCGGCGAGGTCCGCCTCTCTGACGAACCTGCATCCAACGCAGGCACAGGCAGCCCCGAGAACCTCCTCGCGGGCCTCCTCGATCAACTCCACGTTTCCGGCGAGCCTACCGTAGACTTGGAGTCTGTAGGCTCCACCGACCCGATGCTGGTCGACTCCGACACCGCGTCGCTCGACGCGTTCCCCACCAATGTGGTGGTCTACGATGAACCTCTCCCTCGCGCGGAGAGCAACGGAAGCACCGTCACCGAGGTGCTCGTCATCAGTCATGACGAGCTCCCCGGCGGAGGAGCGCACGACTCACTCGGCGCGGTGCTACAAGACCTAACTGTGCCCATTCCGAAAGACGCTGACGCAGAGACGTTGGAGGCGCGCCGCCTTCAGCTCGTTGAAGGCGCGAAGAAGCTGGCCAGCATGAGACACTTGTCAGAAGCCTACCAGCGGGAGATGGATCGCACCGTCGGCGTCTCGCCGGCCCCGGCGGGGCCCAGCCGCCTTGGCGCGGTCCAGCAGCGCGGCGTAGCCATCGTCAACCTGTTTGGGGCAAGTCGCCCTATGTACGCTACACCAGCGGAGAACATCTGAGCCGCCTAGGCAGCAGCGGATGAGCTGGACAATTTCGAGGGCGAAGAACGCCGCCTCATGGTGGAGCGAGTCCAGTGGCTCCTCGACGCGGCTGCCGCGCAGAACGAGGCCGGCTGCCGCACGGAGGCGCCGTAGCGGCCAAACGACGACCTTCACTAAGATCAAGGCGCGACGTCTCGGACGCCGACTGGCGGCGCCCGAGGAAGAAGAGACAAGGAGCCGGCTGTCAGCCACAGTCGGACTCGCACTACCATAGAGCGCGACCGAGATGACCGCCCGAGAGTAGTGGAACAACGGGACGACTGTCCACCTCCCCCTCCCTGCAAGGAGAGGCGAGTGTCCCTGCTGCCTGTTGACCATCTGACTCTCGGCGACCGCCTTGGCCGCCGAGAGGGAGTTGGAGAGAATGACGCCCGCCACCGGATCGACCGACTTCACCGATCCTTAGCGCTGGAAGAAGAAGACGAGCAGGGTCCACCTTGTTTCGGGCCCCGCATTTGGGACGAGCCCTTTCCCAGAGGATTCACGCTCCCAAAAGACACGCCCAAGTATACCGGCTTCATGAATCCGGAAGACTGGCTAGTCGACTACTCCACGGCTGTCAGCATAGCAAACGGCAACAAGCGTGTCGCCGTAAAGTACGTTCCGCTCATGCTCCAGGGCACGGCCCGGACATGGCTGAACAGCCTGAAGCCCCGCATCATCAACAGCTGGGTTGACTTCACCGAAGCATTCGTCCGCAACTTCACCAGCACGTACAAGCGTCCTCCCAAGCCTCGCCAGCTCTCCTTGTGCATGCAAGACCCCGACGAGTCGACTCGCGATTACCTCACGCGTTGGGCCAAGCTTCGGAACTCCTGTGAGGGCGTGCACGAGGTGTAGGCCATCGAGTACTTCACAGCCGGGTGCAGAGAAGGCACCCTCCTCAAGCACAAGCTCCTCTGCGACGGGCCAGAAACCCTCGACGAGATGCTGATCATAGCGGACAAGTACGCCATGGCCGACTCCTCCATCAAGGCGGAGATTCAAATCAGCACAACTGGCAAAGTGGCCCCTCAAGCTCCAAGAACTCCGGCGGCAGACGCCAGCCGTCGACAACAGCAGGGCGACCACAAGCGCAAGGCCCCGCAGCCAGCTTCCAGCAGCCGGCAAGTCGCGACCGTTAAAGCCCAGCAACCAGATGAGCAGCCTCCGCCCAAGCGACAGAAAGGCGGCAAGCCAAACTGGTTGCCGGCCTTCTCCTACGAACAGACCCTGGATGGACCTTGCAAGTTCCATAGCGACGCGAAGCCGTCGAATCACACCACCCGGAAGTGCCACTAGCTCACCAGGATCGCCAAGGGAGACGGCCTCCTACCTCCCCCGCCTGCTGGGCAGCTGCCTCCGCCGCCGCCCCAGCAGCCGGCTGTCAGGCCAGTCGGTGCAGTACAAGACGAATACCCTGAAGAGCACGGAGCCTACGTGGTGTTTACCAGTGTGGCTGATGATCAATGCAACAGGCGGTTGCAGCGACAAGAGGTGAATGCAGTAGCATCGGAGACGCCAGAGTTCATGCACTGGTCCGAGAAGCACATCAGCTGGAGCAGGGCTGACCACCTAGAAGTGATGCCGAGTCTGGGCTCCTATGCCTTGGTCCTGGACGCCGCCTTTGCTACGGACAGACGAGCCGCGCGTTTCTCGCGAGTTCTGAAAGACGGAGGCAGTAGCATCAATATCCTGTACAAGGACACCATGGAGAAGTTAGGAATCAAGCAAAGACAGCTCCAGAACAGCTAGACCGTGTTCCACGACATTGTTCCTGGGCTTTCCTGCTCACCCATCGGCAAGATCCTGATGGACGTCCTCTTTGGAGACAGAGATCACTTCCACAGAGAGTCTGTTTGGTTTGAGGTGGTGGACCTTGAGAGCTCATACCATGCGCTACTTGGCCGACCCGCCTTGGCCAAGTTCATAGCGGTCCCCCACTATTCCTACCTCAAGATGAAGATGCCCAGTTCCAGGGGAATTCTGACTGTGGCCGGCGACTACCGGAAGTTGTCTGCTTGCGCGGCTGAGAGCAGTCGGCTGGCCGAGTCCCTGGTAATCGCGGCCGAGAAGCGGCTCCTTGAGCGAGTTGTGGCGATGGCCAGCAAGCAGCCTGAGGTATCGTCCAACGCAAAAGAGTCGGAGGCTGAGGGTTCGTTCAAACTGGCCAAAGAGACAAAGAAGATACCCTTGGATCCGGAGCACCCAGAGAGGTACGCCGTCGTAGGTGCAAACCTCGATAGCAAATAGGAAGGCGAGCTCGTGAATTTCCTCCTTGAGAATCGGGACATCTTCGCATGGTCCCCCAAAGACATGCCAGGTGTACCGACGGAATTCGCCGAGCACAAGTTACATGTCCGATCTGATGCAAAGCCATTCAGGCAGCCCCTGCGCCGCCTATCAGAAGAGAAGAGAAGAGTTGTCGGAGAAGAGATAGCCCGACTCCTAGCAGCCGGCTTCATTATGGAAGTGTTCTTTCCAGAATGGCTAGCAAATCCGGTCCTGGTACTGAAGAAGAACAAGCAGTGGCGAATGTGTATTGACTACACGAGCCTCAACAAGGCCTGCCCCAAGGACCCATTTGCTCTACCAAGAATCGATCAGGTGATAGACTCCACAGCCGAATGTGAGCTGTTGAGTTTTTTGGATGCATACTCAGGATATCACCAGATCAAGGTGAACCCGGCTGACAGACTGAAGACCGCCTTCATCACGCCGTTTGGAGCCTTCTGCTAGCTCACCATGACGTTCGGCTTAAGGAAGGCCGACGCCACCTTTCAGTGTTGCATGCAGAAGTGTCTCCTCAAGCAGCTCGGCAGGAACACCCACGTCTACGTGGACGACATGGTGGTGAAGACGGAAAAGCGTGGAACGCTGCTGGAAGACCTCAAGGAGACCTTTGAGAACCTACGCCGATTCCAGATCAAGCTCAATCCCGAGAAGTGTGTCTTCGGAGTACCAGCCGGACAACTCCTTGGCTTCCTGGTCTCTGAACGCGGCATAGAATGCAACCCAGTAAAGATCAAGGCCATTGAGAGAATGGAGGTACCCGGCCGACTGCTGGATGTGCAAAAGTTCACCGGCGGCTTGGCGTCCATCAGCCGATTCATCAGTCGGCTGGGCGAGAAAGCTCTCCCCTTATATCAACTCATGAAGAAGACCACCTTTTTCGAGTGGAACCATAAGGCAGACGAAGCTTTTCTCCAGTTGAAGAAGATGCTGACTACTCCACCCGTCTTGGCGGCTCCGACTCCCAAGGAACCTATGCTCCTGTACATCGCCGCCACCAGTCGGGTGGTCAGCACGGTCATTGTAGTGGAACGCAAGGAGGAAGGCAAGGCACTACCTATCCAGAGACCGGTATATTACCTGAGCGAAGTACTATCGACCTCCAAGCAGAACTACCCCCACTACCAGAAGATGTGCTATGGCGTACACTTTGCTGCCAAGAAATTGAAGCCTTACTTTCAAGAGCATCCAATCACGATGGTCTGCACGGCCCCGCTTGCCGAGATCATTGGTAGCCGAGATGCTTCTGGCTGAGTGGACAAATGGGCCATAGGGCTGGCTCCCTACACCATCCACTACCAGCCCCGCACCACTATCAAGTCACAACCACTGGCCGACTTCCTCGTCGACTGGGCCGAGACCCAGTACCTACCTCCAGCGCCTGACTCCACCCATTGGCGGATGCATTTCGACGACTCCAAGATGTGCACCGGCTTGGGAGCCGGCGTCATCCTCACCTCTCCTAAAGGCGACAAGCTCAAATACGCACTACAAATCCATTTTGCCGCCTCCAACAACGTCGCC
Source organism: Triticum urartu (assembly GCF_056163025.1). NCBI lineage: Eukaryota > Viridiplantae > Streptophyta > Magnoliopsida > Poales > Poaceae > Triticum > Triticum urartu. The sequence continues at coordinate 671,285,334 of NC_141874.1, read as the reverse complement.
GAGTACGAGGCGCTCATTCAAGGGCTCCGGCTTGCCAAAGAACTTGGCATCCGCCGGATCTTGTGTTACGGCGACTCGAACTTAGTGGTCCAGCAATCATCTGGCGACTGGGACGCGAGAGACGCAAACATGGCGAGTTACCGTTTCCTCGTACAACAACTCAACAGGTATTTCGAAGGGTGCGAGTTCCTCCATGTGCCAAGAAACGACAAGGACCAAGCAGATGCCTTGGCACGAATCGGCTCTACCCGCCAAGCAATACCATCTGGCGTCACCCTTCAACGCCTCCTCAAGCCGTCTGTCAAGCCTTCACCAGAATCAGACTCCATTTTGTGCCGGCTCCTCCCGAAGACGTCGGATCCGACTCCAGAGCCCCGGCAGTCGGTACGGGGATTTTGGCGGATAACTCCAAAGCCGCCACAGTCGAACCCGGCCTGGGGACTGAGGCGGCGGACTCAAAGACTCCAGAACTCGGCCCAAGGGCCGCGCCAGTCGGCCTGGGGACTTCATTAACCCAGCAAGCGGTTGTTGACTCCAACCCGCCGCCTCCCAGCCCAACCGCCCTCGTCCAAGTCGCAGTTCTGGCAGTCGAAGAAATAGAAGCACCCTCATGGGCCCAGCCCATCCTCATATTCCTGGTGAGCAAAGAGCTGCCGACTGATGAGACCACAGCTCGGCAAGTACAACGCCGGGCGGCAGCCTACACCATAGTCAACAGAGAGCTGGTCAGGCGCAGCGTCACTGGTGTCTACCAGCGCTGCGTAGAGCCAGAGCAAGGCCAAGCGATTCTTAAAGACATCCATCAAGGCGAGTGCGGCCACCATGCGGCTTCAAGAGCACTCGTCGCCAAAGCCTTTCGACATGGTTTATTTTGGCCAACAGCCTTGGAAGAGGCCAAGGAGTTGGTCCAAAAATGCAAAGGGTGCCAGAAGTTCAGCTCCAAGCCGCACCAGCCAGCTTCTGCACTCAAGACCATCCCCATTGCCTGGCCTTTCGCAGTTTGGGGTCTAGACATGGTGGGACCATTCAAGACAGCACGAGGTGGCTTAACTCACTTACTTGTCGCAGTGGACAAGTTCACCAAGTGGATAGAAGCGAAGCCAATCAAGAAGCTGAATGGTCCAACTGCCGTGACTTTCATCGCTGATATCACAATTCGGTACGGCATACCACACAGCATCATCACCGACAACGGCACAAATTTCGCCAAAGGCGCCTTGGCCCGTTTCTGCGCAACACAGGGCATTCGACTGGACCTAGCGTCCGTCGCCCATCCACAGTCAAATGGCCAGGTGGAGCGAGCAAACGGCCTCATCCTTTCCGGCATCAAACCCCGGCTGATCGAGCCTCTAGAGCGCTCGGCTGGCTGCTGGCTCGACGAGCTACCAGCCGTCCTCTGGAGCCTACGCACGACTCCAAACAAAGTCAACTGGCTTCACGCCTTTCTTCCTCGTCTACGGTGCCGAAGTCATCATCCGAACGTACATAGAGTTCGACTCCCCACGAGTCACCATGTACACCGAGGAGGAAGCAGAAGAAGCATGACAAGACGGCGTCGATCTGCTGGAAGAGGGCCGGCTGTTGGCACTCAGCCGGTCCAGCATCTACCAGATGAGCCTGTGCCGATACCACAACAGGAAGGTCAGGTCAAGATCTTTCCAAGAAGGTTACCTTGTGCTCCAGCTGATCCAGCGAACAGCCGGCCAGCACAAGCTGTCGGCGCCTTGGGAAGGCCCTTTCATCATCAGCAAAGTACTGGGCAACGACTCCTACTACCTGATTGACGCTCAGAAGCCCCGAGCACGCAAGAGGGACGACTCCGACAAGGAGACAGAGCGGCCATGGAATGCAAATCTCGTCCGAAGATTTTACAGTTGATGCAGTATGTACCACACTACCTTTTGTATTAAAGTACCAAGGCTTCGGGCCCCCCGAGACGAGCTCGGGGACTGCCCTCTTTTTTCTGTATGATAAAAATTATGCCTACAAGTATGTTACTCTTTGTCATGCCGCTTGGCACCGGGCTCGACAAGTCGGCCCGGGGACTTGCCGCCTTGCACTATGAAATGCTTCCTGCAGCCGGACAAGTAGTGTTTAACACCTAAACCGTCTTCTGTCAGAAGCCGCAGCTGACAGAGCGACTGTACGGTGGGCAGAGGTAAGGTAGAATGGGCGTTCGCATGAAAAATGGCTAAGGACTCAAAGCATAAAACATAGCTCAAGACGGCTTCTAGCCTTTTTCGCAAACCGACTCTCGAATAGTCGGATTGCTGTCTTCTATTCAACTTGCTCAAAAAACTCTTAAAAATGGCTAAGTACTTGCCTTCCCGAAGTAGCCAAGCATTTGATCCAGCGACAGTCCGCAGAGCGGTTGTCTGATTGGCAAGACATGCAACTAAGAGAAAGCGGCACAGGAAAAAAGCCAAAAGAGCAATGAGCAAGAAAAAATAGAACTCAGATAAATATATTTACATAGCATAGGCCCTTGGCCGAATCTTCGAGCAGAAGTTCAAAATACACCCCGTGGGTGGAATTGTGCGAATTAACAAGTTCTTCAAAGACTACTGAAGCAGATAAAATAAAGATAAAGCGGCAGCTTAGGAAGCAGAAGACGGATTCAGAGGGTTGGAGGAGGCGCCAGCATCAGGCGTTGGGGCGGCCAGCTGGGCAGTCTCGGCTTGATCACCTTCGGCGGCAGTCGACTCGGTCGCACGCGGCTCGTTGCTGGAAGCGCGGTCGAGCTGAGGCTGGCCGTCTGCTCCATCTTCTGGTGCCTCTGCCTCGCCTCCGTCCTCCGCCTCGCCCTCTTCCTCGACGCTGGAGCTAATCACCTCCGCCGAGTCCTCGCCGTAGTCTGGGTTCATCCCAAACCACTCCGGTGGTACCTCCTCGCCGTCTTTAGACCGCTCGAGGACGAAGATGCTGGCGTCGGTGTACTCAGCGATCGCTGCAGCACGCTTGACGAGGGCGTCTTCCGCAGCTGCTAGCTCCGGCTGGGCTTCCGACCGAAGCGTGGCCAGCCGGTCTAGATCCAGCCCCGGATACCATGCCTTGATGAACTCCAAGGCCCGGCGCGCTCCAGCTCGGGCCGAAGAGCCCTTCTAGGCCTCAAGACGACCAACCGCGACCTCTAGCCAGTCGGCCATCAAGCTGGGGGTGCGCGGAGCCTGCATGTCCGGCCATAGGGCGGCAATCGCCTGGGCACCAACACGCTGAAGCCGGCGCAACATCCGGTGATCTGGCCGAAGGCGAGCCTCGATGCTCAGGATGTGTTCGTCAAGAGTTCGGGGGGCGTCGGTGGAAATCTCTGCGCCCTCCGCCCTCCGACCTTCATGGTCAACCTCGATGGCTTGGATGGCGGCCTGCGAGTGCCCAGGAAAGAAGTCTGTGAAGACAGGAAGAAATGAAGAAGCAAGTCAAAAACCAGGAGTCATCACGACTTAAATCGGCAGCTCAAAGAAAGAAAGTAAAGAAACTCACCATCAATGATGTCTTCAATCTCATGGAAGCCGGAGGCCAGCATCGCCTCCTTGTCAGACCAGGAGGAGTGCTCGCTCGCGAACTCGGCCAGGAGGGCGGTTTCCGTCTCCTCCGCCTCCCTCTGCATCTTCACAAGCAGCTCCTGCTCGGCCAATTGAGTGGCCAGCAGATCACGCTCCATGGCGAGCTTGCTGCACTCCTCCTCTTTGGCGCGCAAAGCGGAGTTGGCGTCGCTCAGCTGCTGTTGAAGAGCAGCGTTGGCCCCTGAAAAGAAGGAATAAAGAAGGCGTTAAGTTATCAGGTAAAGAAGGTCGTCGGGGAGATCCGGCCCGACTGCTCAGCAGTCGGCCCGAATCTCGGGGACTACAGCCCGCGGGTGCGCCAGCTCGCCCCCGCAAAGAAGGAAACAGACTTACTCTGGCTCTCCGACAAATCGGCGGTCCGCTTGCCCAGCTCTTCAACATTACGGTTGAAGGCAGTAACGCGGAGGTTGTGGTAGTCCTACGACAAACGTTTCAGACAAAAAGTTAATACCCAGAGTTCATCAATTGGAGTTCCGGGCCGCCTGCTCAGCAGCCATCTCGAAACTCGGGGACTACACCCAGTGGGTGCGCTGGCGCGCCCCCACAGAGAGGAACAAGGAAACAAAGACCAAAGGAAAAAACATACCCGGACGGCTGCTCGCGACGTCAGGTACGCCTTGGTGCAATTCTGGAGAGCGTCGCCCTCGGCACCAAGCTTCGCCTGGACGTCCAGAAGCGCTTGGTTCAGCGGCCCTGTGCCGCCTCCTCGCACCCACCCAATGGATGCGGCGCTCGTCACTTTGGCGTCTGGGATCGCCGAGCTGGCGGTGCCGGCCTCCAGGGGGTGGGGTGCCGAAGTCACCTTCTCTAGACGGCGGTGCGTCGGCGAGCCGACTTGGAGGAGTAACCTCCCCACGGCCTCGTCTTCGGTCGGCGGCACCGGAGGGTCCGCTGGCTGCTTGCCTTGCGCTCCCTCAGATGGCGGCGGAGGCGGCGGCGGAACGATCACGTCCGGCGTAGAAGGGTCGCCGCCTTCCCTCTCCATGACGGGGTTCTCCCCGCCGGCTTCTCCAGTCTGCCCCGTGAACTCCGGAGGCGGCGGCGCAGCATTCAACGGGGCGATGAACACCGCTGATTGGCGGCGTGCGGCTTCCTCAGCCTGCCGCTTCGTCGCGGCGGCGGCTTCGGCGTCCGCCAGTCTCTTATTGGTGGAGGCTTCCGCCCTGTCGGCCTCTGCCTTCTCCAGGCGAACGGCCTCTTCTTCGTTGCGCTTCTCCTGCGCATTCCGCTCCGTCGCCTCCCGGAGGTCGGCAGCGGGGTCAATCCGCCGAGTGGTGGCGGACGTCTCCGCTGACCCCATGACGGAGGCGGCGGTGACCCTGTCAAGAGTGAGGGGAGCCCTGAAGCAAGGGGAGCAAGTAAAGACTCAGACAGAGCCGCAAAGAAAGAATAAAGCATTAAGACAGAATGCTCACGCGGAGTCCAATGGTGGCTTCTTCACTTCCTTACGAAAGCGGATGGCCTTCGCGGCCGCCTCGTCCCGCCGGGTCGCTGCAGCCGAACCCTTGGGTTTCTTCGGCCGACTTCCGAACAAGGTCGGCACGGCCCTGCGCTTCTTCCCGCCGCCTGGAGCACCCGGCGTGGCAGAAGAGCCCGCGCCAGGCTGGCCGGCTCCTGGACGATGGCGGGGGGCGACTTCCCCCTCGGAGTCGTCGTCTGGCCAGTCGGCGAAAGTAGTCGAAGGCCTGAAGTCGCCCGCTGTTCCTCCTCCTCCCTCGACGTTGTCCTCCAGAGCAGCCGCCCCCAGATCAGGGTCGTCGACATCGCTCTCCGCCCGATCGGCGAGGAACTCGCGAGCCGGCCCCGAAGTGCCGGCTAGCAGGTGGAGGAGGGGATTCTGACCAAAGCCGATTGGTCAAAACAAACTCGGTGAGAGAGAAGACAGTCCAAAGAAAGAAAGGAAAGGAAACTCACCACGGGCGGGGGGTTGGCGCGGGAGTACGGCTCCTTGCCGAACCGCCAATCCTCCAGGAGCTTGCTGTCCGAGAGGTAGTTCACCATGAAGGCCACCTCTTCGTGAGGCATGTCCTTGGTGCACATCCGACTCGGGTCGCGGTGCCCGCTCATCTGGCATATCATGTGGGGGCGGCCTTGGAGTGGGAGAACTCGGCGCGCCACGAAGGCAGCTAGCAGGTCTGGACCAGTCAAACCCTCCGACTGCGTCAGCACTCAGAGTCGCGCGATGGCGCCGGCTCCCGCAGGCGTCAGCGACTTGGCCCGGTACGACCAGTTGGGCAGTCGCCCAGCCGGCGGGCTGGCTTCAAAAGCCGGCAGGTTGACCCAGTCCCCCCTCGCAGAGACGCTCCTGACGTAAATGTAGGATCTCTGCCACATCCTCACCGACTTTATCAGCAAGATGGAGGGGAAGGGATTGTCGACCCCCGACCTTCGCACGGCGATGAAAGCGCCGCACTGAGCCGGCACGCCCGCGGCCTGGGTGCCGAGCTTGGAGAAGAAGAACTCCCCCCAGAGCTCGAGGGTGGGGAGGACTCCGAGGAAGCCTTCGCACAAGGCCACGAAGGCGGACAGCAGCACCACTGTGTTGGGGGTGAGGTGGTGCGGCTGGAGGCCGTAGAACTCCAGGAAGGATCAGAAGAAACTGCTCGCCGGCAGCCCCAACCCGCGCAAGCAGTGCGTGCGAAAGATGACCCGCTCGCCATCCTATGGCGCGGGGGAAATCTCCCCCTTCGGCGCAAGACGCACCTACACGTGATCCTCGCCGAGGAGCCGATGAGTCCGGCGGAGGAACTCGATGTGGTCATCGTGAACTTTGGAGCCGTCCCAGGTGCCGGAGTGCATCGGGGGAGGTGCGGCGGCAGAGGAAGAACTCATCGCGAGCTGATCGCCGCGGCGTTCATCGGAGGTTGGGCGCGCGGCGGAGCGAAGAAGAAGAAGAAGGAGGAGAACGAGGAGCAGTGAGAAGGAAGAGAGTAGGAGTGGTGGGAAGGAGGGGCGCGCATGCCCCCTCTCCCCCCTACTTATAGCCTCGTGGGCTGCGAAGCCGATGGGGCGGTCGTGGGGATTTACTGCGCCCACGACCCCACAACCCCCACATTCCATGATAAAGTTACTGCGCGCAGTAACTCCACGGGAATCCCAACCGTCCGCCGGGGCCGCAGCGGATCCGCGCGGGTGCCGAGGCGCGGTAGTGGCGGGCCCGCCTATGGGCCTGTCCCGTCGCGCACGTAGGCTGGCAGGACGGCCCAGCCACGTGTCATCGCATGACAGGCCTAGAACAGGCGACGGCCTGGAGGCTTAGCTAGCACGCTACTTGGATCCCGCCGCGACGTTCGAAATATTGTGCGAGTCGGAATTGAGTGAGTCCGAATTGAGCGAGTCCAACTCCTTCTAGTCGGCCCGGCAGAAGTCAATCAAAGACCATGTGTTGAGCACCCGGAAAGAGAAACCGCTGAGGCTTCTCGGCCGATCGTCCGCGGTGCCTCACGAGCTTCGGGGACTACTGTCGGAGTAATGGGCCATGGGTAGGCCAACCCGAGCCCCAGAACCTTTCAAGACATCGGGGCAGGCTGCGCCCCTCAAGACCCCAGGACGAAGAGCCGCCTTCAAGAAGTCAACGGCGGGATGGCCAACTGACCACTCACGGCCGAGTCCCAGGGACAACTTCAGGGAAAGCCGACTCCCGACTGGCGACTTCCAGAGAAGCCGGCTTTGGGGAGTCGGCCTGCGACTCCAACAAACCCCGTGACCTCATCGAGGGGGACGGGGCGGGAGAGTGGCTACAGTGAAGCCCACTCCCGCCCCTTACCAAGGGCGGGCATGGCCACAGCAGGCCGTACCCCGAAAGATCTTCGTGCGGCGCGGCACTGTTGCCACGCCGGCCCTGACATCAGCACCGCAGGACCGAGTCCTGCACCCACGATGGCTTGTTTGTACGGCTCAGAGGTGGCGGGTCCCACCAGTCGGTGAGACCCCAGGAGACGGCAAGAGGACCACCAGTCGGACCCATTGGGAGTCGGCCCGGGGGAGTCGGCCGAGCCCTCCCCCGGGGCCCATGCACCATTAATCAAGATGTGATGGGGAGTGGCAATAGTGATCGCCCGCCAAGCGGCGGGGCTGTTGCCACGACCTCATGATCAAGCCTGCGTCAACAGAAGCGCGGCTACAGTAATCAGCAGCCGGCAAGACCCGCCCGCGGAGGACGCGGCATGTCGGCTCCGTACCAGGCCAGTCAGCGGGGCCCGCCAGCCGTCGGACCCCAGCGGTCGGCAAAGAAGACGGAGGCCAGAGGCGCTGACGACTGGGCCCGTGTCCAGCCGGATTACCATTGTACCCCTGGGGGTAGGCCTATATAAAACCCCCAGGGCACCCATGCGAAGGGTTGGAACCCATTAGCTCTAGGCCAGATCATATAGAGGGAGAGAACTAGCCTTGCCCTCTCCTACCACCTGAAAACAGCTCGAGGAGCAACCGTGTAAACACTTTGCCATAGTGATCATGCGGAGACCCCGCAGAGCAGCAGTAGGGGTGTTATCTCCCCGGAGAGCCCTAAAGCTGGGTAAGATTCGCCGGCGTGCATGTCTTCGCCTCATCCCGTTTCCAGGCACCGGCGACGTTCTACTCGCCCCCACCATGATAAGCCATCATTTGGCATATGTTGCACCCAACCCCCGACACAAATGGTAAAACCAAGGTTGGGCATTACTGGAGGAGTTTTATTCAAGGCGAACAGTCAAGGGGTTCCCATAATCACCCAACCGCGTAAGGAACGCAAAATCCGGGAACATAACACCGATATGATGGAAACTAGGGCGGCAAGAGTGGAACAAAACACTAGGCGAGAGGCCGAGCCTTCCACCCTTTACCAAGTATATAGATGCGTTAAGATAACAAGATAATATAATGATATCCCAACAAGTAAACAATGTTCCAACAAGGAACGGTCTCCAATCTTCACCTGCAACTAGCAACGCTATAAGAGGGGCTGAGCGAAGCGGTAACATAGCCAATCAACGGTTTGCTAGGACATGGTGGGTTAGAGGTTCGACATGTCAATTTGGGAGGCATGATAAGCAAGTGGTAGGCATCGTAGCATAGGCATAGCAAAAGAGCGAGCATCTAGCAAAGCAAAGATAGAAGTGATTTCGAGGGTATGATCATCTTGCCTACAAAGTTGCCAGAGTTGACTAGATCCTCGAAAGCAAACTCAACGGGCTCCTCGTTAGAGAACTCGTCTCCCGGCTCTACCCAAACAAGGCAAACAAACAAGAGGAACGCAATCAAACCACGTGCAAACTCAAACAACATGATGCAAACATGGTATGCTATGCGGGATGCGATATGGGATGCATATGCAAGACATGACAAGGAATGAATGAACCTGGCCTCAACATGGAAATCCAAGTGTGCCACTGGAAAGGTGAGGTGATTTCGGTTGAAAACGATATAAAGAACGCCCGAATCGGAGACACGGTTTGGAAATGGCAAGTAAAACAAATATGGCACCGGTCTGCGATAAACAGCAAGTAGCCATCTAAATGCATCAAGTTAAACATGCTACAACACTCAAACATGGCAACAAATACATGGCAGGGATCCACCCATAAAGCTTAACAATAGATGAACACTGAGCTACGGCCAATTCATCCATTAACAGGTTCAAACAAGCATGGCAAAAGTGCATTTGATAAACAGGTTTCAGACTTAGTGAAATTAACACTTCTCTGGAATTCAGATCAGGTAGCACACTTTGGAGCATGAAAACTATATGCTACAGGAACTTAACATGGCAAAGCAAGGCATGGCATGGAGCTACTCAAAGAGCTTAACAAAAGTCCCTTAGTGACATTGAGCCAAAAGGGATCAGAAAATACAATTGCAAGCATGTGAACATGGCAAAAACATAATCAGATCTCAGACTTAGTGAAAAACTGGAGCATGCAAATCAGATATCAAATAGGCATGTTTACGAGGTCGATGCACTTACTACAGAGCAAGGCATGACAATATAAGCACACACCCATCAAGAATACACATTATACAAGCTAGAAATGGCAAGAACAACAACATGGCATGCACGGATCAACAACAACATCCTTGGCAAAATCGCTAACAAGTAGACAATCTGCCCAGATTCACGAAATAGCAAAAGTAGAGCTTGATTGACTCAAGCTAGGGTGCTCCATAATTGCAAACAAGGACATGGATGGATAGAACACTACAAGACTAACAAAACATCCTTACTGATCATCCTCAAAAGAGGCACGGATCACTAGGAAACAACATGAACATATGTCATATTGATAAAAACAGATCAAGGACTTAGTGGAATTGCTAAGTCCCTGAAATCTGCATTAACGAATGCACCACTTTGCAAGCTTGTGCTAGTCACCACACATATCACAAAAATACATGGATAGCACCTCTGTAAAGATGGCAAAGCATACACATGTAGAGGTAATGAGCATATCATGCACACAATAATCATGGTAAAAATGACAAATAGCTATTTGGTGCAGCAGATCTGACAATTAACTCAAATAGCACTCTTTCAACAGCATTTCGGGCATCAAGACAAACTCAAATGAAAATGACGCAATGAGATGAAATGATGTGCTCTATGAGACAAACCTTTTGATATGCTACATGCCCAAAACGGATGTACGGATGCAAAGTTACAGCATGATGAACATAGCAAAATAATTAGGGTTTCGGGAGGAGAAACAACCGTCTCAGATCTAGATCTGGGTACTGTTCATGCGCGGGAACCGAGGCTCGCCGGACTTGGAGCTCGAGCTCGCCGGAGAGAAGCCGGTCAGAGGAGGAGGGGGACAAGGCCGGCCGGCGAGGTGGCCGGAGAGGGCGGTGGTCGCGGCGCGGTCGCCGGCGTGGAGGGGCGGCGGCCGGTGGGAAGGAGCAGCGCGGCGGAGTGGTGAGGTGGCGAGGCGGCGCCGGAGTTCACCGGGGCAGCGCCGGGCGGCAAAGTGGCGTCCGGGCACGGGGAAGAAACCGGGCGGCGGGGCGCGCCAACTCTGGCCCAGGCGGGAGCGGCGGAGGGCCAGCTCCGGGCCCTCGCGGGCCGGCGGCGGCGGCGAAGTGGGGCGGTGGCGCGATGAATGGGGCGTGACACGTGGCGGGGGGTGGAACCGGACACGTCCGGCCTGCGGAATTTCGTCCGGCCGCGGCGGATGGAGTGGATCTAGGGTTTCGGGGGAAGAAGGAGACGTGAATTTCGGAGGGGGGGCTATTTATAGACATAGAGGGAGCTAGGAGTGTCCAAATGAGGTGCGGTTTTCGGCCACGCGATCGTGATCGAACGCTCTAGATGATGGAGAGGGTTTTGGTGGGTTTTGGGCCAAATTGGAGGGGTGTTGGGCTGCAACACACATGAGGCCTTTTCGGTCCCTCGGTTAACCATTGAAGCATCAAACGAAGTCCCAATGGTACAAAACTTGACAGGCGGTCTACCGGTAGTAAACCAAGGCCGCTTGGCAAGTCTCGGTCCAATCTGGAAATGTTTAACCCCCACACACGAAAAGAAGGTAGAAATGACCACCAGAGGAGATAGGAGCGCCAGAATGCAAAACGGACAACGTGAGAAATGCTCGAATGCATGAGACGAACACGTATGCAAATGGAATGCACATAATGACATGATATGAGATGCATGACAACGACAACAACACAAGGAGACAAAAACCCAAACCCGAGAAAATAACATAACTTAGCGCCAGAAACGGCAAGAGTTGGATTACATATTAGGTAAATTATATCCGGGGTGTTACAACACTTTCACCTGCAACTAGCAACGCTATAAGAGGGGCTGAGCGAAGCGGTAACATAGCCAATCAACGGTTTGCTAGGACATGGTGGGTTAGAGGTTCAACATGGCAATTTGGGAGGCATGATAAGCAAGTGGTAGGCATCGTAGCATAGGCATAGCAAAAGAGCGAGCATCTAGCAAATAAAAGATAGAAGTGATTTCGAGGGTATGATCATCTTGCCTGCAAAGTTGTCAAAGTTGACTGGATCCTTGAAAGCAAACTCAACGGGCTCCTCGTTAGCGAACTCGTCTCCCGGCTCTACCCAAACAAGACAAACAAACTAGAGGAACGCAATCAACCATGTGCAAACTCAAACAACATTATGCAAACATGGTATGCTATCTGGGATGCGATATGGGATGCATATGCAAGATATGACAAGGAATGAATGAACCTGGCCTCAACTAGGAAATCCAAGTGTGCCACTGGAAAGGTGAGGTGATTTCGGTTGAAAACGATATAAAGAACGCCAGAATCGGAGACACGGTTTGGAAACGGCAAGCAAAACAAATATGGCACCACTCTGCGATAAACAACAAGTAGCCATCTAAATGCATCAAGTTAAACATGCAACAACACTCAAACATGGCAACAAATACATGGCAGGGATCCACCCATAAATCTTAACAAAAGATGAACACTGAGCTACGGCCAATTCATCCATTAACAGGTTCAAACAAGCATGGCAAAAGTGCATTTGATAAACAGGTTTCAGACTTAGTGAAATTAACACTTGTCTGGAATTCAGATCAGGTAGCACACTTTGGAGCATGAAAACTATATGCTACAGGAACTTAACATGGCAAAGCAAGGCATGGCATGGAGCTACTCAAAGAGCTTAACAAAAGTCCCTTAGTGACATTGAGCCAAAAGGGATCAGAAAATACAATTGCAAGCATGTGAACATGGAAAAAACATAATCAGATCTCAGACTTAGTGAAAAACTGGAGCATGCAAATCAGATATCAAGTAGGCATGTTTACGAGGTCGATGCACTTACTACAGAGCAAGGAATGACAATATAAGCACACACCCATCAAGAATACACATTATACAAGCTAGAAATGGCAAGAACAACAACATGGCATGCACGGATCAACAACAACATCCTTGGCAAAATCGCTAACAAGTAGACAATCTGCCCAGATTCACGAAATAGCAAAAGTAGAGCTCGATTGACTCAATCTAGGGTGCTCCATAATTGCAAACAAGGACATGGATGGATAGACCACTACAAGACTAACAAAACATCCTTACTGATCATCCTCAAAAGAGGCACGGATCACTAGGAAACAACATGAACATATGTCATATTGATAAAACAGATCAAGGACTTAGTGGAATTGCTAAGTCCCTGAAATCTGCATTAATGAATGCACCACTTTGCAAGCTTGTGCTAGTCACCACACATATCACAAAAATATATGGATAGCACCTCTGTAAAGATGGAAAAGCATACACTTGTAGAGGTAATGAGCATATCATGCACACAATAATCATGGCAGAAATGACAAATAGCTATTTGGTGTAGCAGATCTGACAATTAACTCAAATAGCACTATTTCAACAGCATTTCGGGCATCAAGATAAAATCAAATGAAAATGACGCAATGAGATGAAATTATGTGCTCTCTGAGACGAACCTTTTGATATGCTACACGCCCAAAACGGATGTACGGATGCAAAGTTACGGCATGATGAACATAGCAAAATAATTAGGGTTTCGGGAGGAGAAACAACCGTCTCAGATCTAGATCTGGGTACTGTTCATGCGCGGGAACCGAGGCTCGCCGGACTTGGAGCTCGAGCTCGCCGGAGAGAAGCCGGTCGGAGGAGGAGGGGGACAAGGCCGGCCGGTGAGGTGGCCGGAGAGGGCGGTGGCCGCGGCGCGGTCGCCGGCGTGGAGGGGCGGCGGCCGGCGGGAAGGAGCGGCGCGGCGGAGTGGTGAGGTGGCGGGGCGGCGCCGGAGTTCACCGGGGCAGCGCCGGGTGGCAAAGTGGCGGCCGGGCACGGGGAAGAAACCGGGCGGCGGAGTGGTGAGGTGGCGGGGCGGCGCCGGAGTTCACGGGGGCAGCGCCGGGTGGCAAAGTGGCGGCCGGGCACAGGGAAGAAACCGGGCGGCGGGGCGCGCAAACTCTGGCCCAGGCGGGAGCGGCGGAGGGCCAGCTTCGGGCCCTCGCGGGCCGGCGGCGGCGACGAAGTGGGGCGGCGGCGCGGCGAATGGGGGCGTGACACGTGGCGGCGGGGTGGAACCGGACACGTCCGGCCTGCGGAATTTCGTCCGGCGGCGGCGGATGGAGTGGATCTAGGGTTTCGGGGGAAGAAGGAGATGTGAATTTCGGAGGGGGGGCTATTTATAGGCATAGAGGGAGTTAGGAGTGTCCAAATGAGGTGCGGTTTTCGGCCACGCGATCGTGATCGAACGCTCTAGATGATGGAGAGGGTTTTGGTGGGTTTTGGGCCAAATTGGAGGGGTGTTGGGCTGCAACACACATGAGGCCTTTTCGGTCCCTCGGTTAACCGTTGAAGCATCAAACGAAGTCCCAATGGTACAAAACTTGACAGGCGGTCTACCGGTAGTAAACCAAGGCCGCTTGGCAAGTCTCGGTCCAATCTGGAAATGTTTAACCCCCACACATGAAAAGAAGGTAGAAATGACCACCGGAGGAGATAGGAGCGCCAGAATGCAAAACGGACAATGGTAGAAATGCTCGAATGCATGAGACGAACACGTATGCAAATGCAATGCACATAATGACATGATATGAGATGCATGACAACGACAACAACACAAGGAGACAAAAACCCGAACCCGAGAAAATAACATAACTTAGCCCCAGAAACGGCAAGAGGTGGATTACATATTAGGTAAATTACATCCGGGGTGTTACAACACATTCAGCTGCAACTAGCAACGCTATAAGAGGGGCTGAGCGAAGCGGTAACATAGCCAATCAACGGTTTGCTAGGACATGGTGGGTTAGAGGTTCAACATGGCAATTTGGGAGGCATGATAAGCAAGTGGTAGGCATCGTAGCATAGGCATAGCAAAAGAGCGAGCATCTAGCAAAGAAAAGATAGAAGTGATTTCGAGGGTATGATCATCTTGCCTGCAAAGTTGTCAAAGTTGACTGGATCCTTGAAAGCAAACTCAACGGGCTCCTCGTTAGCGAACTCGTCTCCCGGCTCTACCCAAACAAGACAAACGAACAAGAGGAACGCAATCAACCACGTGCAAACTCAAACAACATGATGCAAACATGGTATGCTATGCGGGATGCGATATGGGATGCATATGCAAGATATGACAAGGAATGAATGAACCTGGCCTCAACTAGGAAATCCAAGTGTGCCACTGGAAAGGTGAGGTGATTTTGGTTGAAAACGATATAAAGAACGCCAGAATCGGAGACACGGTTTGGAAATGGCAAGCAAAACAAATATGGCACCACTCTGCGATAAACAGCAAGTAGCCATATAAATGCATCAAGTTAAACATGCTACAACACTCAAACATGGCAACAAATACATGGCAGGGATCCACCCATAAAGCTTAACAAAAGATGAACACTGAGCTACGGCCAATTCATCCATTAAGAGGTTCAAACAAGCATGGCAATAGTGCATTTGATAAACAGGTTTCAGACTTAGTGAAATTAACACTTGTCTGGACTTCAGATCAGGTAGCACACTTTGGAGCATGAAAACTATATGCTACAGGAACTTAACATGGGAAAGCATGGCATGGCATGGAGCTACTCGAAGAGCTTAACAAAAGTCCCTTAGTGAACTTGAGCCAAAAGGGATCAGAAAATACAATTGCAAGCATGTGAACATGGAAAAAACATAATCAGATCTCAGACTTAGTGAAAAACTGAAGCATGCAAATCAGATATCAAGTAGGCATGTTTACGAGCTCGATGCACTCACTACAGAGCAAGGCATGACAATCTAAGCATACACCCATCAAGAATACACATTATACAAGCTAGAAATGGCAAGAACAACAACATGGCATGCACGGATCAACAACAACATCCTTGGCAAAATCGCTAACAAGTAGACAATCTGCCCAGATTCACGAAATAGCAAAAGTAGAGCTCGATTGACTCAAGCTAGGGTGCTCCATAATTGCAAACAAGGACATGGATGGATAGACCACTACAACATTAACAAAACATCCTTACTGATCATCCTCAAAAGAGGCACGTATCACTAGGAAACAACATGAACATATGGCATATTGAAAAAACAGATCAAGGACTTAGTGGAATTGCTAAGTCCCTGAAATCAGCATTAACGAATGCACCACTTTGCAAACTTGTGCTAGTCACCACACATATCACAAAAATACATGGATAGCACCTCTGTAAAGATGGCAAAGCATATAACAAAACACATGTAGAGCTAATGAGCATATCATGCACACAATAATCATGGCAAAAATGACAAATAGCTATTTGGTGCAGCAGATCTAACAATTAACTCAAATAGCACTCTTACAACAGCATTTCGGGCATCAAGATGAACTCAAATGAAAACGAAGCTATGAGATGAAATGATGTGCTCTCTGAGGCGAACATTTTGATATGCTACACGCCCAAAACGGATCTACGGATGCAAAGTTACGGCATGATGAGCCTAGCAAAATAATTAGGGTTTCAGGAGGAGAAACAACCGTCTCAGATCTAGATCTGTGTACTGTTCATGCGCGGGAACCGAGGCTCGCCGGACTTGGAGCTCGAGCTCGCCGGAGAGAAGCCGGTCGAAGGAGGAGGGGGACGAGGCCGGCCGGTGAGGTGGCCGGAGAGGGCGGTCGCCGCGGCGCGGTCGCCGGCGTGGAGGGGCGGCGGCCGGCAGGAAGGAGCGGCGTGGCGGAGTGGTGAGGCGGCGGGGCGGCGCCGGAGTTCGCCGGGGCAGCGCCGGGTGGCAAAGTGGCGGCCGGGCGCGGGGAAGAAACTGGGCGGCGGGGCGCGCCGACTCTGGCCCAGGCGGGAGCGGCGGAGGGCCAGCTTCGGGCCCTCGCGGGCCGGCGGCGGCGACAAAGTGGGGCGGCGGCGCGGTGAATGGTGGCGTGACACGTGGCGGCGGGGTGGAACCGAACACGTCCGGCCTGCGGAATTTCGTCCGGCGGCGGCGGATGGAGTGGATCTAGGGTTTCGGGGGAAGAAGGAGACGTGAATTTCGGAGGGGGGCTGTTTATAGGCATAGAGGGAGCTAGGAGTGTCCAAATGAGGTGCGGTTTTCAGCCACGCGATCGTGATCGAACGCTCTAGATGATGGAGAGGGTTTTGGTGGGTTTTGGGCCAAATTGGAGGGGTGTTGGGCTGCAACACACACGAGGCCTTTTCGGTCCCTCGGTTAACCGTTGGAGCATCAAACGAAGTCCCAATGGTACGAAACTTGACAGGCGGTCTACCGGTAGTAAACCAAGGCTGCTTGGCAAGTCTCAGTCCAATCCGGAAATGTTTAACCCCCACACACGAAAAGAAGGTAGAAATGACCACCGGAGGAGATAGGAGCACCGGAATGCAAAACAGACAACGGGAGAAATGCTCGGATGCATGAGACGAACACGTATGCAAATGGAATGCACATAATGACATGAGATGAGATGCACGACAACGACAACAACACAAGGAGACAAAAACCCGAACCCGAGAAAATAACATAACTTAGCGCCAGAAATGGCAAGAGCTGGATTACATATTAGGTAAATTACATCCGGGGTGTTACAACACTTTCACCTGCAACTAGCAACGCTATAAGAGGGGCTGAGCGAAGCGGTAACATAGCCAATCAATGGTTTGCTAGGACATGGTGGGTTAGAGGTTCAACATGGCAATTTGGGAGGCATGATAAGCAAGTGGTAGGCATCGTAGCATAGGCATAGCAAAAGAGTGAGCATCTAGCAAAGCAAAGATAGAAGTGATTTCGAGGGTATGATCATGTTGCCTGCAAAGTTGTCAGAGTTGACTGGATCCTCGAAAGCAAACTCAACGGGCTCCTCTTTAGCGAACTCGTCTCCCGGCTCTACCCAAACAGACAAACAAACAAGAGGAACGCAATCAACCACGTGCAAACTCAAAAAACATGATGCAAACATGGTATGCTATGCGGGATGCGATATGGGATGCATATGCAAGATATGATAAGGAATGAATGAACATGGCCTAAACTTGGAAATCCAAGTATGCCACTGGAAAGGTGAGGTGATTTCGGTTGAAAACGATATAAAGAACGCCGGAATCGGAGACATGGTTTGGAAATGGCAAGCAAAATAAATATGGCACCGGTCTGCGATAAACAACAAGTAGCCATCTAAATGCATCAAGTTAAACGTGCTACATCACTCAAACATGGCAACAAATTACATGGCGGGGATCCACCCATAAAGCTTAACAAAAGATGAACACTGAGCTACGGCCAATTCATCCATTAACAGGTTCGAACAAGCATGGCAAAAGTGCATTTGATAAACAAGTTTCAGACTTAGTGAAATTAACACTTGTCTGGAATTCAGATCAGGTAGCACACTTTGGAGCATGAAAACTATATGCTATAGGAACTTAACATGGCAAATCAAGGCATGACATGAAGCTACTCAAAGAGCTTAACAAAAGTCCCTTAGTGACCTTGAGCCAAAAGGGATTAGAAAATACAATTGCAAGCATGTGAACATGGCAAAAACATAATCAGATCTCAGACTTAGTGAAAAACTGGAGCATGCAAATCAGATATTAAGTAGGCATGTTTACGAGCTCGATGCACTCACTACAGAGCAAGGCATGACAATCTAAGCATACACCCATCAAGAATACACATTATACAAGCTAGAAATGGCAAGAACAACAACATGGCATGCAGGGATCAACAACAACATCCTTGGCAAAATCGCTAACAAGTAGACAATCTGCCCAGATTCACGAAATAGCAAAAGTAGAGCTCGATTGACTCAAGCTAGGGTGCTCCATAATTGCAAACAAGGACATGGATGGATAGAGCACTACAAGATTAACAAAACATCCTTACCGATCATCCTCAAAAGAGGCACGGATCACTAGGAACCAACATGAACATATGGCATATTGATAAAAATAGATCAAGGACTTAGTGGAATTGCTAAGTCCCTGAAATCAGCTTTAACGAATGCACCACTTTGCAAGCTTGTGCTAGTCACCACACATAACAAAAAAATACATGGATAGCACCTCTGTAAAGATGGCAAAGCATATAACAAAACACATGTAGAGCTAATGAGCATATCATGCACACAATAATCATGGCAAAAATGACAAATAGCTATTTGGTGCAGCAGATCTGACAATTAACTCAAATAGCACTCTTCCAACAGCATTTCGAGCATCAAGATGAACTCAAATGAAAATGATGTAGTGAGGTGAAATGATGTGCTCTCTGAGGCAAACATTTTGATATGCTACACGGCCAAAACGGATCTATGGATGCAAAGTTACGGCACGATGAACATAGCAAATAAATTAGGGTTTCAGGAGGAGAAACAACCGTCTCAGATCTAGATCTGGGTACTGTTCATGCGCGGGAACCGAGGCTCGCTGGACTTGGAGCTCGAGCTCGCCGGAGAGAAGCCGGTCGGAGGAGGAGGGGGACGAGGCCGGCTGGCGAGGTGGCCGGTGAGGGCGGTGGCCGCGGCGCGGTCGCCGGCGTGGAGGGGCGGCGGCCGGCGGGAAGGAGCGGCGCGGCGGAGTGGTGAGGCGGCGGGGCGGCACCGGAGTTCGCCGAGGCGGCGCCGGGCGGTGAAGTGGCGGCCGGGCGCGGGGAAGAAACCGCGCGCCGGGGCGCGCCGGCTCTGGCCCAGGCGGGAGCGGCGGAGGGCCAGCTTCGGGCCCTCGCGGGCCGGCGGCGGCGACGAAGTGGGGCGGCGGCGCGGCGAATGGGGGCGTGACACGTGGCGGCGGGGTGGAACCGGACACGTCCGGCCTGCGGAATTTCGTCCGGCGGCGGCGGATGGAGTGGATCTAGGGTGTCGGGGGAAGAAGGAGACGTGAATTTCGGAGGGGGGCTATTTATAGGCATAGAGGGAGCTAGGAGTGTCCAAATGAGGTGCGATTTTCGGCCACGCGATCGTGATCGAACGCTCTAGATGATGGAGAGGGTTTTGGGCCAAATTGGAGGGGTGTTGGGCTGCAACACACACGAGGCCTTTTCGGTCCCTCGGTTAACCGTTGGAGCATCAAACGAAGTCCCAATGGTAGGAATCTTGACAGGCGGTCTACCGGTAGTAATTGTGAAGCTTTCTACTAAGACACGTAGGAGATATAGCCGCATCGAGGGCGTTACACGGTACTAGCGCAAGGCCATGCGGTACTACAGTGAGGAACCGCGGTACTACCGCAGCAGTAGTAGCTAGGGTAGACCTGTAGCACAAGGGCTGAGGACGGTACTGCCGCAGGCGCGGTACTACCGCTCCCCCTTGCGGTACTACCGCAAGGCAGGAAACCCCTAGCCTGGAAAGAGCACGGATAAAAATACATCCGTGCCTACTTCCGCTGGAAAACAGACGAAGCAAAAATCCAACACAGTACTACCGTAGAGGAGCGGTACTACCGCCTGGCAGCTGAGCCAGGCCGCGCATGGTACTACCGCACAAGGGATGCGGTACTACCGCGGTGGCGCGGATGTAAAAAATTACATCCGCCCCTACTACCGCGATGGAGCGGTACTTGGCCTGGGGGCCACGGTACTACGGCTCCAAAGGAGCGGTACTACCGTGGGCACCTGTGGTACTACCACGCCGTAGTACGGTACTACCGCGGGTGCCTGCGGTACTACCGCTCTCTAGGGAGCAGTACTACCACAAGCCCATCAACAGCAGCCAGGACAAGGCAAAGAGGATAAACGGAGGATGCTACAAAGTGCAGGGGAAAGGAGGGGACAAGGAAGAAAATGTGTACGTGATGATTCCATCCGAACCTTTCCGACGCGGACCCCCTCTTTATAGTACGGCTTTCCTACGATTCGAATCCACCAAAAAGAAATGTAGAAAAATGCCGTCTTCAATTGTCTTCGAGGGACACCAAACCGTCTTGTGCCTAGCGATGAAATGTCTGGGAAAGTCAAGACACACGATTAGTCCGCAAAAGCATTGTCATCGATCACCAAAACACCTTAGGGATAAATATGCCCTTACATTCGCCCCCCTGCCTTGTGGGCCCCCCGTGACTCCCCTGACCTAATTCCTTCGTCTATATATATATTCACATATATTCCCGAACCACCAGAGGCATCCATGAAAACACTTTTCCATCACTGCAACCTTCTATACCCGTGAGATCCCATCTACGGGCCTTTTCCGGCATCCTGTTGGAGGGGGATTCGATCACGGAGGGCTTCTACATCAACTCTATTGCCCTTCCGATGAAGTGTGAGTAGTTTACCTCAGACCGAGGGGTCCATAGCTAGTAGCTAGATGGCTTCTTCTCTCTCTTTGATTCTCAAGACCATGTTCTCCTCGATGTTCTTGGAGATCTTTCCGATGTAATATTCTTTTGCGGTGTGTTTGTCGAGATCCGATGAATTGTGGTTTTATGATCAACTTATCTATGAATATTATTTGAATCTTCTCTGAATTCTTTTATGCATGATTTGATATCTTTGTAATTCTATTCAAACTATCGGTTTAGTTTGGCCAATGATACGTCTCCGTCGTATCTACAATTTTTGATTGTTCCATGCCAATATTCTACAACTTTCATATACTTTTGGCAACTTTTTATACTATTTTTGGGGACTAACATATTGATCCAGTGCCTAGTGCCAGTTCCTATTTGTTGCATGTTTTTTGTTTCACAGTAAATCCATACCAAACGTAGTCCAAACGTGATAAAAACTAACGAAGATTTTTTTTTGGAATATATGTGATTTTTGGGAAGAAAAATCCACGCGAGACGATGCCCGAGGGGGCCATGAGGCAGGGGGCGCGCCCCAGGGGGCAGGCGCGCCCCTGACCCTCGTGGCCACCCGGTAAGGCGGTTGATGCCCTTCTTTCGCCGCAAGAAAGCTAATATCTGGATAGAGATCGTGTTAAAATTTCAGCCCAATCGGAGTTACGGATCTCCGGGAATATAAGAAACAGTGAAAGGGCAGAATCTGGGAGCGCAGAAACAGAGAGAGACAGAGAGACAGATCCAATCTCGGAGGGGCTCTCGCCCCTCCCATGCCATGGAGGCCAAGGACCAGAGGGGAAACCCTTCTCCCATCTAGGGAGGAGGTCAAGGAAGAATAATAAGGAGGGGGCTCTCTCCCCCTCACTTCCGGTGGCACCGGAGTGCCACTGGGGGCCATCATCATCACCGCGATCTTCACCAACAACTTCATCGCCATCATCACCAACTATTCCCCCCTCTATGCAGCAGTGTAACCCCTCTTTTACCCACTGTAATATCTACTTAAACATGGTGCTCAACGCTATATATTATTTCCCAATGATGTATGGCTATCGTATGATGTTTGAGTAGATCCGTTTTGTCCTATGGGTTAATTGATGATCGTGATTGATTTGAGTTGCATGTTTTATTATTGGTGCTGTCCTATGGTGCTCTCCGTGTCACGCAAGCGTGAGGGATTCCCGCTGTAGGGTTTGCAATATGTTCATGATTTTCTTATGGTGGGTGGCGTGAGTGACAGAAGCACAGACCCGAGTAAGTAGGTTGTTTGCGTATGGGATAAAGAGGACTTGATACTTTAATGCTATGGTTGGGTTTTACCTTAATGATCTTTAGTAGTTGTGGATGCTTGCTAGAGTTCCAATCATAAGTGCATATGATCCAACTAGAGAAAGTATGTTAGCTTATGCCTCTCCCTCAAATAAAATTGCAATAATGATTACCGGTCTAGTTATCGATTGCCTAGGGAAAAATAACTTTCTCGTAACAAAAAGCTCTTTACTAAAACTAACTTAGTTGTGTCTTTACCTAAACATCCCCTACTTTTTATTTACGTAATCTTTATTATCTTGCAAACCTATCCAACAACACCTACAAAGTACTTCTAGTTTCATACTTGTTCTAGGTAAAGCGAACGTCTAGCGTGCGTAGAGTTGTATCGGTGGTCGATAGAACTTGAGGGAATATTTGTTCTGCCTTTAGCTCCTCGTTGTGTTCGACACTCTTACTTATCGAAAACTGTTGCGATCCCCTATACTTGTGGGTTATCAAGACCTTTTTCTGGCACCGTTGCCGGGGAGCAATTGCGTGGGGTGAATATTCCCGTGTGTGCTTGTTTGCTTTATCACTAAGTAATTTTTATTTGCTGTTCTTAGTTGTTCTTTATCTTTAGTTATGGATATGGAACACGAAATACCAAAAAATTAGGTGTACTTGCTGCTCATGGAGATGAGGAACCTCCTAAAACCCTCGATGCTCGTTATGTGACAGATATTATGTACTACTTTGATAATCCAGAGAAAACCCCATTCAATTTGGTAATGGGAGACATGTTGGATCAACGTGAATACTTTAGGGATTATCGCTTGACTCAAAAAGGGAAACTATTATGGGATCAAATATATATGTTGAAGTGGTATGCTAGGCAACTATGCTTGAGATATGATTATACTTGTTGCTCTAGGATGAAGTCTCCACACCTTCCCTTTTCATGCAAATTTAATGATAATGAAACCTTGGCTTCTTATGCTAGAGGTATATATGACTACTATGATGTGGAACAAATAGAAGAATTTGTTGCTTTTATGGGTGCTTATGAAATTGAATCTATGTTCAAAGAATATGAAAATCTTTATGATGCTGTTTACAGACCTAAAAATTTAGCTATCATTAAATATTGTTATGAGAATTATGAATATAATTCCGATATTGATGCGTTTATTGAGAAAGTCTCCGCTGTCCCAGAAGAGACTAATATTTTGCAGGAATCTATGGAAGAAGAAATTGACGAAACTATGAGCTCATTGGATGAAAAAGATGAGGAGGAGAGCGAAGAACAAAAGGAGGAATTGCGGATTGATCACCCGTGCCCACCTTCTACCGAGAGTAACTCTTCAACTCATACATTGTTTAATTTCCCTTCGTGCTTACCGAAGGATGAATGCTATGATAATTGCTATGATCCCGTTGATTCTTTTGAAATATCCCTTTTTGATGATGCTTGCTATGCTTGTGGCCAAGATGCCAATATGAATTATGCTTATGGAGATGAACTTGCTATAGTTCCTTATGTTAAACATGAAATTGTTGCTATTGCACCCACACATAATAGTCCTATTATCTTTTTGAATTCTCCAAACTACACTATCGGAGAAGTTTGTGCTTATTAAGGATTATATTGATGGGTTGCCTTTTACTACTACACATGATGATTTTGATGAATATAATATGCATGTGCTTTCTTCTCCTACTTGCAATTATTATGAGAGAGGAACTATATCTCCACCTCTCTATGTTTCCCACACGATAAAATTGCAAGAAACTGTTTATATTATGCATTGGCCTTTACTATGTGTGCATGAATTGTTCTTTTATGACATGCCGATGCATAGGAAGAGAGTTAGACTTCATTGTTACATGATATATGTTACTTTGTGCTCACTACTAAATTACAAATCATTTTTAATTAAAATTGGCTTCGATATACCTTGGGATCCGGGTGGATTCACTACTTGAGCACTATATGCCTAGCTTAATGACTTTAAAGAAAGCGCTGCCAGGGAGACAACCCGGAAGTTTTAGAGAGTCATTTATTTCTGTTGAGTGCTTTCTTATAGTTTAAAAACAACAAAAATAAAGAGGGGAACCCAAAACTTTTTCAAAAAGGAAAGTGAAAGTGAGAGAGACAAGCATTGTTGAAGTGGGAGCTAGCCTTGAACTTTGTTCATGCTCACGGAAACTTTGTGAATCTTGATTACAGAAACTTTTCAACAAAAATAATTGTACCCTTGTACAATTCCATTGTATTATAAAAAGAATGTGCCAAGGTTTGCCTTTAGGATGTTTACAATGCTTGTTGGTTTGTATGGTGCAGGACAGAAACTTTGGCTGTAGTGTATGATTTTTCCTTTTTTACTGGAACATCAAATGGTTCTGATTATTTTTGCACTGTCTTTCTATACAAAGTTTTTATGTTTCCTAATTTTTTCATAAATTTTCAAGTATCAGAAGTATGGTGAATGTTCAGATTATTACAGACTGTTCTGTTTTAGACAGATTCTGTTTTTGATGCATAGTTTGCTTGTTCTGATGAAACTATCGATTTATATCAGTGGATTAAGCCATGAAAAAGTTATATTATAGTAGACACAATGAAAAAACAAAATATAGAATTGGTTTGCAACAGTACTTAGAGTAGTGATTTGCTTTATTATACTAACGGATCTTACCGAGTTTCCTGTTGAAGTTTTGTGTGGATGAAGTGTTCGATGATCGAGAAGGTCTCGATGTGAGAAGAAGGAAGAGAGGCAAGATCTCAAGCTTGGGGATGCCCGAGGCACCCCAAGTAAATATTCAAGGAGACTCAAGCGTCTAAGCTTGGGGATGCCCTGGAAGGCATCCCCTCTTTCTTCAACAAATATCGGTATGTTTTCGGATTCATTTCATTCATGTGACATGTGTAAATCTTGGAGCGTCTTTTGCATTTAGTTTTTCTTTTTTATTTTATGCACCATGCTGGTATGAGATAGTCCTTGGTTGATTTATAGAATGCTCTATGCACTTCACTTATATCTTTTGAGTATGGCTTTATAGAATGATTCGTGTGCTTCACTTATATCATTTGAAGTTTGGATTGCCTGTTTCTCTTTACATAGAAAACCACCATTTGTAGAATGCTCTTTTGCTTCACTTATATTTGTTAGAGCGTGGGCATATCCTTTGTAGAAAGAATTAAACTCTCTTGCTTCACTTATATCTATTTAGAGAGATGACAGGAACTGGTCATTCACATGGTTAGTCATAAAATCCTACATAAAACTTGTAGATCAGTGAATATGATATGTTTGATTCCTTGCAATAGTTTTGCGATATAAAGATGGTGATATTAGAGTCATGCTAGTGGGTAGTTGTGGATTAGTAGAAATACTTGTGTTGAGGTTGGTGATTCATGTAGCATGCACGTATGGTGAACCGTTATGTAATGAAGTCGGAGCATGAGGTATTTATTGATTGTCTTCCTTATGAGTGGCGGTCGGGGACGAGCGATGGTATTCTCCTATCAATCTATCCCCCTAGGAGCATGCACATAGTACTTTGTTTCGATGACTAATAGATTTTTGCAATAAGTATGTGAGTTCTTTATGACTAATGTTGAGTCCATGGATTATACGCACTCTAACCCTTCCACCATTGCTAGCCTCTCTAGTACCGCGCAACTTTCGCCGGTACCTTAAACCCACCATATACCTTCCTCAAAACAGCCACCATACCTACCTATTATGGCATTTCCATAGCCATTCCGAGATATATTGCCATGCAACTTCCATGATCATCATATACATGACTTGAGCATTTATTGTCATATTGCCTGCATGATCGTAAGATAGCTAGCATGATGTTTTCATGGCTTCTCCGTTTTTTGATGTCATTGCTACGCTAGATCATTGCACATCCTGGTACACCGTCGTAGGCATTCATATAGAGTCATATATTTGTTCTAGATATCGAGCTGTAATATTGAGTTGTAAGTAAATAAAAGTGTTATGATCATCGTTATTAGAGCATTGCCCTAGTGAGGAAAGGATGATGGAGACTATGATTCCCCCACAAGTCGGGATGAGACTCCGGACGAAAAAAAAGAGAAAGTCCAAAAAAAAGAAGGCCCAAAAAAGAAAAAAATGAGAGAAAAAGAGAGAAGGGGCAATGTTACTATCCTTTTAGAACACTTGTGCTTCAGAGTAGCACCATGTTCTCCATATAGAGAGAGTCTCTTGAGCTATCACTTTCATATACTAGTGGGAATTTTCATTATATAACTTGGTTTGTATATTCCGATGATGGGCTTCCTCAAATGCCCGAGGTCTTCATGAGCAAGCAAGTTGGATGCACACCCACTTAGTTTTCAGTTTGAGGTTTCATACACTTATAGCTCTAGTGCATCCGTTGCATGGCAATCCCGACTCACTCACATTGATATCTATTGATGGGCATCTCCATAGCCCGTTGATATGCCTAGTGAAGGAAATATGCCCTAGAGGCAATAATAAAGTTATTATTTATTTCCTTATATCATGATAAATGTTTATTATTCATGCAAGAATTGTATTAACCGGAAACATAATACTTGTGTGAATACATAGACAAACAGGGTGTCACTAGTATGCCTCTACTTGACTAGCTCGTTGATCAAAGATGGTTATGTTTCCTAGCCATTGACATGAGTTGTCATTTGATTAACGGGATCACATCATTAGGATAATGATGTGATTGACATGACCCATTCCATTAGCTTAGCACTCGATCGTTTAGTATGTTGCTATTGCTTTCTTCATGACTTATACATGTTCCTATGACTATGAAATTATGCAACTCCCGTTTACCAGAGGAACGCTTTGTGTGCTACCAAACGTCACAACGTAACTGGGTGATTATAAAGGTGCTCTACAGGTGTCTCCAAATGTACTTATTGGGTTGGCGTATTTTGAGATTAGGATTTGTCACTCCGATTGTTGGAGAGGTATCTCTGGGCCCTCTTGGTAATGCACATCACTTAAGCCTTGCAAGCACTACAACTAATGAGTTAGTTGCGAGATGATGTATTACAGAACGAGTAAAGAGACTTGCCGGTAACGAGATTGAACTAGGTATTGAGATACCGACGATCGAATCTCGGGCAAGTAACATACCGATGACAAACAGAACAACGTATGTTGTTATGCGGTCTGACCGATAAAGATCTTCTTAGAATATGTGGGAGCCAATATGAGCATCCAGGTTCCGCTGGTTATTGACCGAAGACGTGTCTTGGTCATGTCTGCATAGTTCTCGAATCCGTAGGGTCCGCACACTTAAAGTTTCGATGACGGTTATATTATGAGTTTATGAGTTTTGATGTACCGAAGGTTGTTCGGAGTACCGGATGTGATCATAGACATGACAAGGAGTCTCGAAATGGACGAGACATGAAGATTGATATATTGGAAGCCTATATTTGGATATCGGAAGTGTTCTGGGTGAATCGGGATTTTACCGGAGTACCGAGGGGTTACCGGAACCCCCCGAGGGCTTAATGGGCCATAGTGGGCCTTTGTGGAGAATAGGAAAGGCAGCTAGGGCAGGGCCGTACGCCCCTCCCCTAGTCCTAATAGGACAAGGAGAGGGGGGCGGCGCCCCCTTTCCTTCCTCTCTCCCTCCTCTTTCCCCCTCCACTCCTAATCCAACAAGGAAAAGGGTCCCTCCTGGCCAGCCGCACCTCCCCCTTGCTCCTTTATATACGGGGGCAGGGGGGCACCCTAGAGACACAACAATTGATCGTTTGATCTTTTAGCCGTGTGCGGTGCCCCCTCCACCATAGTCCACCTCGATAATACGGTAGCGGTGCTTAGGCGAAGCCCTGCATCGGTAGAACATCATCATCATCACCACGCCGTCGTGCTGAGGAAGCTCTCCCTCAACACTCGGCTGGATCGGAGTTCGAGGGACGTCATCGGGCTGAATGTGTGCTAAACTCGGAGGTGCCATGTGTTCGGTACTTGATCGATCGGATCGTGAAGACGTACGACTACATCAACCTCGTTGTGCTAATGCTTCTGCTTTCGGTCTATGAGGGTACATGGACAACACTCTCCGCTCTCATTGCTATGCATCACCATGATCTTGCGTGTGCGTAGGAATTTTTTTGAAATTACTACGTTCCCCGTCAGTGTCATCCGAGCCTGGTTTTATGCGTTGATGTTATATGCATGAGTAGAACACAAGTGAGTTGTGGGCGATATAAGTCATACTGCTTACCAGCATGTCATACTTTGGTTCGGCGGCATTGTTGGATGAAGTGGCCTAGACCGACATTACGCGTACGCTTACGCGAGACTGGTTCTACCGACATACTTTGCACATAGGTGGCTGGCGGGTGTCAGTTTCTCCAACTTAAGTTGAACCGAGTGTGGCTACGCCCGGTCCTTGCAAAGGTTAAAACATCACCAACTTGACAAACTATCGTTGTGGTTTTGATGCGTAGGTAAGAACGGTTCTTTCTCAGCCCGTAGCAGCCACGTAAAACTTGCAACAACAAAGTAGAGGACGTCTAACTTGTTTTTGCAGGGCATGTTGTGATGTGATATGGTCAAGACATGATGCTAAATTTTATTGTATGAGATGATCATGCTTTATAACCGAGTTATCGGCAACTGGCAGGAGCCATATGGTTGTTGCTTTATTGTATGCAATGCAATCGCCCTATAATTGCTTTGCTTTATCACTAAGCGGTAGTGATAGTCGTAGAAGTAATAGTTGGCGAGACGACAACGATTCTACGATGGAGATCAAGGTGTCACGCCGGTGACGATGTTGATCATGACGGTTGTCGGTGTCAAAACTGGCGGATCTCGGGTAGGGGGTCCTGAACTGTGCGTCTAAGGCGGATGGTAACAGGAGGCAGGGGACACGATGTTTTACCCAGGTTTGGGCCCTCTTGATGGAGGTAAAACCCAACGCCCTACTTGATTTATTCTTGATGATATGAGTATTACAAGAGTTGATCTACCACGAGATCGGAGAGGCTAAACCCTAGAAGCTAGCCTATGGTATGATTGTATGTTGTCCTACGGACTAAAACCCTCCGGTTTATATAGACACCGGAGGGGGTTAGGGTTACACAAGGTCGGTTACAAAGGAGGAGATATACATATCTGTATTGCCTAGCTTGCCTTCCACGCCAAGTAGAGTCCTATCTGGACACGAGACGAAGTCTTCAATCTTGTATCTTCATAGTCCAACAGTCTGGCTAAAGGAAATAGTCCGGCTGTCCGGAGACGCCCTAATCTAGGACTCACTCAATAGCACCTGAACCAGGCTTCAATGACGATGAGTCCGGCGCACAGTGTTGTCTTCGGCATTGCAAGGCGGGTTCCTCCTCCGAATACACCACGGAAAAATTGGAATACAAGGATAGTGTCCGACCCTGCAAAATAAGTTCCACATACCACCGTAGAGAGAATAATATTTCCACAAATCTAATCTACTGACATGTTTTGGCAACATGACATTATGCCATGGCCCGGTGATTATTCGAACCATTTCCTTCAACTAGCCCCGCACATAACGCGAGGCAGTTTCTTGACACGTCTTGTCAAAGAAGAGATCGTGTCCCCCTTATTACGGGATTCTCATCAATACGGGCATGGGTAACCCAACCGCGCCATCAATTAAGCGAGTTTTACCAGGCTAGTGGGGGCGCATAGTTTCGGCCACCCTTATAGAGGGATAAGGTTTAACCTTTTTCTACCCACGCCTTCTTCCTCCTTGCTCATCCATTCTTGCGCACTCGAGCTCTAACGCCCAAGTCCACATCCTTCTCCTCAACCTTCTCCAAACATGTCCGGATCGGGAGGAAAGTGGATGGCTTCCTCCGTCACGGAGGGTCACATCAAAAAGCTGCGCGGAGCCGGATACTTAGCCGCGAATATCGCGCATCGGCTGCCCGCTGCGGGGCAGATCGTTCCTACCCCGGAACCTCACGAGAGGGTAGTTTTCCTCCACCATTTCCTCCGCGGACTGGGGTTTCCCCTCCATCCATTCATCCGCGGTCTCATGTTCTACTACGGGCTGGACTTCCATGATCTGGCCCCGAACTTCATCCTCAACATTTTGGCGTTCATCGTCATGTGTGAGGCTTTCCTCTGCATCCGGCCCCACTTCGGCCTGTGGCTGAAGACCTTCAATATCAAGCCGAAGGTGGTGGGAGGCCAACAAGCATAATGCGGCGAAGCCATTGTGGGCAACATGCCCAATGTTATATGGCTTGAAGGCTCCTTCGTGGAGACCATAAAGGGGTGGCAATTGGCGTGGTTCTACATCACCGAGCCGCGCGACACCAACTGGGTTGCGGCCCCCGAGTTTTGATCCGGAATCCCCACGCGGATCACCTCCTGGAAAGAGAAGGGCCTGTCCTGGGGTTCATCGGTGGAGCTGGACGGACTCCAGAAATGTATCCGGAATATGGCAAGCAAGAAGCTCAAGCTTGTCAACATAATACAGGTCATGCTCATCCACCGGATCCTCCCGTGTCAACAACGGGATTTCAACTTGTGGGAGTTCGACCCGGCCCAGCACCAGACTCTGAGTGAGCTCTTTGACACGACACACAAAGACATCTGGAGGGTGCTGTTCAAGGGCGCCGAGGTCCCTCCCTCTCTCGCCGAGGACCGCGGGCTAAGCGTGAAGCGCCTAGCGCATTCAGTGAGTTCTATACATCCGATAGGATATTTATTTTCCCTAGCTTAATCATGTGCGGGGTCTGTGCTCCATGCCTTTGACAGGACTGGGTGGAGACGTTGGGGCAGATTAACTGTCCGACCCCTTTGCCCGAAGACACTGCGGACGCTCTCCTGATGGAGATGCTGACTCCGGCTCCTTACAAGGTGCCGGAGAATACCAAGAAGGCCAAGGGAACCTGAAAGAGTTCCCGACGCCAGGTGTTATCGGACTCATCGTCCGACAATTCCGCGACGCACTCCTCCCCCGAAGACGAGGAGGAAGATGAAGATGCTCCCCCTTCAGTCGGGGGAGACAAGAAAAGGAACGCCACCCCGACCGGGGGGGGGGGCAAAGGGTCCAAGAAGGGGAGAACCCTCCTTCCGGACTGCTTCCCCTAACACCGAATATGATTATGCAGACCGCCCCAAGCCCGTATCGACGTATCTTCGTCGGGCGGCTCCTTGGACTCGTCGGATATGGATAGCGATCCACTTTCGACCGCCACCTCCCCTTGCCCCACGGACAATGCCGAGGTATTGTCTCAAGAGGCACGGGGTCGAGGGGAGACAATCTCGGAGGCGCCTCAGGGCGACCTTCCGGACTCCAGGAGCAGAGGGAGGGAGGCTCCCGAGGGCTCCAAGTTTGGCGTTCAGCCGAACACCGCGTCGGAACCTCCAGTGGTTCCGGACTCAGGCAGGCGGCCTCCTTCCAAAAGGGGCAAGACTCCTGTGCCAGTGACCTCTGTCCATCCAGAGGCACCAGACAACCTGCTGGGAGCGCTTCGCAGCACTCCCATTGACGAAGAGCACCGCACTATTATGAGTGCGGTGATCCAGAAGGTTCAGTCTGCCAAGAGTGAACTGACTGAAGCTTGTGCCAGCCTTCTAATAGGCTTTGAGGTAAGTATTTCAAATATAGGAAAAATATTACCGCATAGACAGTAGCCCCTGATGCTCTGTTCGGCGTTCACAAAGAAAAGCCGAATAGAGGATCGAACAATATCGCAGGAGTCTAATATAAGTATGTTTATATGCGTAAGCAGGCTTCGCTGCTGGCCTTTGCCGCACTGACTGCGGAGGTCGCCGCACTGAAGCAGGACCTCGAAGAGTCCAAGAAAGAGCTCGGCCTTGCCAAGAGGCAGCTCGAGGAGAACAAAGGTAAGTAGTACCTAGTCTATGGATATATATAAAAAGAATGCGATTGCAAAATGACAGGATCATCGTAAATTTGCTAGGGGCCACGACAGAGGTGGTGACCCTGAAGCAAGCGCTATCCGAGGCCGAAAACAAAGTGGCCCAGGAGCGCACCGAGCGGGAAAAACAAGAGGCACGGGTGGGCGAGGTGCAGCAAGAGCTCCACGCTCTCGTGATGAAGCACGGGGCGTTGGAGCTTGACTTGAAGATGCGAGAGTCCGAGCTTGCCGTGGCCCTTGAGAGTGCAAAGAGTGCCAAGGCTAAAGCCCAAAAGGCTCTCCAGGAGATTGATGCAATGAAGAAGATAGCGGTGGGTAAGGCATTCTATATGAAAAAGCAAGCATGTGAAAGTAAATTACTTGTTACTTACCCGAATCCGGAGCTCACCAGGAGCATTCGGAGATTTGCCCCGCAGCGTGTCGGATGCCACACGGTTTTACCAGGCCGAGGAGGGAAGCTCAACGGAGAAGCTGTTTTGGTCTCAGTATACTGAGACCGAACACCCGATGCCTCTGAGCGACGAGCTGAAGCAACTGGTCGAGCTGCACAAGGCGGCCGAACTGGCCATGAAGGGCTTTATAGTCCGGATGTGGCCTGGTGACGCCCTTCCCAACAGCTATTTCCGCCTGGTGAGGCGGCTTGTGGATGCCTACCCACGGCTGGAAGTCATGAAGCGGTCCGTCTACATCGAAGGTGCACGCCGGGCTTTCGCCCGTGCGAAGGTGCACTGGGCCAAGATGGACGTCGTGAAGCTGGTGAAGGAAGGGCTACCGCAGGGCAAGGAGCATCGCCACCGCGAGATGTATTATGAGGGTGTCCTTAAGGGTGCCCATGTAATGCCCTCGATGCGGCTATATCTCCCACGTGTCGAAGCACGACTTAGAGGCATAACCGCATTGAAAGCAATGTCGCAAGTGAGGTAATGTTCACAACAACCCATGTAATGAATAAGGGAAAAGGTACATAGTTGGCTTACAATCGCCACTTCACACAATACATGAATAAAGCATTACATCATTTAGATACACACAAGGTCCGACTACGGAACCCAAAATGAAGAAGACTACCCCAAAAGCTACACAGATCCCCGATCGTCCCAACTGGGCTCCACTACTGATCAACTGAAACGAAACAACACTACGAACAAGGTCTTCATCAAGCTCCTCCTTGAGCTTGGTTGCGTCACCTGCATGGTTCAACGACACCTGCAAGCTGGTTTTGGAAGTATCTGTGAGTCACGAGGACTCAGCAGTCTCACACACTCGCGATCAAGACTATTTAAGCTTATAGGAAGGGTAAAAGGTATAAGGTGGAGCTGCAGCAAGCGACTAGCATATATGGTGGCTAAACATACGCAAATGAGAGCAAGAAGAGAAGGCAAAGGCACGATCGATAAAACTATGATCAAGAAGTGATCCTAGAACAACCTACGTCAAGCATAACTCCAACACCGTGTTCACTTCCCGGACACCGCCGAGAAGAGACCATCACGGCTACACACGCGGTCGATGCATTTTAATTAAGTTAAGGTTTCAGCTTTTCTACAACCGGACATTAACAAATTCCCATCTTCCCATAACCGCAGGCACGGCTTTCGAAAGTTCAAATCCCTGCAGGGGTGTCCCAACTTAGCCCATCACAAGCTCTCATGGTCAACGAAGGATATTCCTTCTCCCAGGAAGACCCGATCAGGCTCGGAATCCCGGTTACAAGACATTTCGACAATGGTAAAACAAGACCGGCAAAGCCACCCAGATGTGCCGACAAATCCCGATAGGAGCTGCACATATCTCGTTCTCAGGGCACACCGGATGAGCAGGACGTCGGGTAGGCCAGCCCAGAGTTGCCCCTGGTAGCCCGGACATCGCTCAGTTGGACCAACACTTAGAGAAGCACTAGCCCCGGGGGGGGGGGGGTTAAATAAAGATGACCCTTGAGCCGGCCGACCTAAGGGAAAGAAAAGGCTAAGTGACAAATGGTAAAACCAATGTTGGGCCTTGCTGGAGGAGTTTTATTCAAGGCGAACTGTCAAGGGGTTCCCATTATAACCCAACCGTGTAAGGAACGCAAAATCCGGGAACATAACACCGATATGACGGAAACTAGGGCGGCAAGAGTGGAACAAAACACCAGGCATAAGTCCGAGCCTTCCACCCTTTACCAAGTATATAGATGCATTAAGATAAATAAGAGATATTGTGATATCCCAACAAAATAACCATGTTCCAAACATGGAACAAGCTCCAATCTTCACCTGCAGGTAGCAACGCTATAAGAGGGGCTGAGCAAAGTGGTAACATAGCCAAACAATGGTTTGCTAGGAAAAGGTGGGTTAGAGGCTTGGCTTAACAATATGGGAGGCATGATAAGCAAGTGGTAGGTATCGCAGCATAGGCATAGCAAAAGGGCGAGCAACTAGCAAGCAAAGATAGAAGTGATTTCGAGGGTATGACCATCTTTCCTGAGATCCCGCAAGGAAGAAGAATGAGTCCATGAAGAAGACAAACGGTCGTAGTCGAACGAATCCTCACAAACGCGACGTTATCGGAACTAACCCGAAGAAGCAACACCGGAAAGAAGCAAACAACATAGTAAAACAACCATCACATAAGCATGGCATGATGCACAACCAAGTATGATGCATGTCCGGATTAATGAAGCATGGCATGGCAAAGTGCACAAACAAAACTACAAGTTAAGTGGAGCTCAATATGCAACAAGTTGCATATTGACGGGACACCACATCAATTATTTAGTTCACTCCCGGTTAGGTACTCAACAATATTAAATGTTGGTAAACATGGCAAGAGGTGAGGCATAACAAAACTACACCATCTAAACAATTTAAATGGGGCCGAAGATAACAAATAACGAATCCGGTAAATCCCCATATGCATTAGTAATTTATTGCAACAACACTTTAAACATTTTAATTGTTGTTATCATGATGCAGATGACATGTGCAAGTTTTATGCAAGTTGTTTTGAAAATTTTGACAAGCATATTATGAAGCATCTATCATCGTGGCAGAAACGAAAAGGGGTGCCACGAAGATGAATCCAAAAATGATGCCACGGCAACATATCGGTTCCGACAACTCATTGAGATATCGGTGCAAAATAAGCAAGTGTGCGAGACATGCTAGAGATAGAGGGGTGATTCCGGGTTACCAGGTTGCCACGGGTGGACGGCAAAATAGGGGCAACGTGCACCGATAGTTCAGACTCAAGGCGAACAAGGGTGCATCTCATACAACATGCATTCGTTCACGGGTGTCGTCTCGGGGTTATACCTTCGAAGCGTGCAAGCGGGACAGTTCTCGTTCGGTGCAAAGTAGAGGAAGAAGACGTTCTCGCGACGGCGGTAGTGGAAGTAGTCGTTCTCCCACGCTCTAGGGTCGCCGGTAGAGGTTCTCGCGATCTTAGCGACGGTAGTGGTATACGTTTCGTTTTCCGAGAGGTACTTAACGAATCCAACATCCTCGGGGCGACGGTAGTGGTACACACGACGTCGTGGTACTTGTCAGTCCGGTCTTGGCGTTGTAGATGTACACGTTGTCGGGGTACTTGTTGCATCACCGGGTGTAGTCGTACACGTTCGAAGCGGGACTTAGCGTATCCATGTACTTGGCAGTCCAGGACGTAGAGGTACACTTGTCCAAGTGGAACTTGATGATGACGAGGTCTTCAGGGTACTTGGCGCTTGAGGTTCCAATCCGGTTTCAAATGCGTTCACGCAACACATCGCAGGAGCAAGAGGCAACAACTTGGTGGGGTTCTGGCCATACATGGTGATCTCGAAGTCGAGCCGAACGACACTGCTTGAGAAGGCAAACGACGGCTATGACGGGGCATGAGCAGAGGCCAAGGAGCTCGATCGGGCAAGTGAAGCAATATGCGGCAGGGGCGTCCATGAAGGTGAGCAGGGAAGGCATGGCAAGAAGGCATGGGAGGATCCCGTGGCCGTGGAGGGCCAGCGGCGGCCTGGACAACGGCGGAGACGGGGCTGGAGATGGATGACGAGGAGGAGAGCTTGGGGTCGAGCATGGTGCGGGGCTCCAGCGGCAGGAGCAGGGAGCTTGGTGTGGCGACGGCAGAGGCGCGGTGCTCCGGTTGAGACATGGCGCGCAGCGGCGTCGGGTGAAGCAGGACGCAACAGTGGGGCGACGAACGGGCCGCGTAAGGCGGTGGCTCGGTGGCGGGTCGAGGAGTGGGGTAGCAGGCCAGGGTGGTGGAGGAAGGCCATGGAAGAGCTGCATGGTGCGCGCTAGGAGATGAGAGGGAGAGGGTCGACGGGAGGAGGAAAGGGATCGGGCACGGGGCTCTCCTGGCGGCGCAGTGAGGGGAAACGGGAGAGAGAGGTAGCGATCGGCTAGGGTTAGAGCAGTGGGCTGCGGGAGATGGGCCTAGGAGGTCGGCCCAGTGGAGAGGCGAAAAAGCCAGGGCCTTAGAGAGGGATTAGGAGGGGTCGGCTGGACCTACAGATGGGTCGGCCAGTTGCCGCTTCGGATCAAAAAGCCAACCTTTTGCTATTTCCCATTTACAGAGAAGTAGACAGGAGGAAAAAGGAAGGAAAGAAAAAGCTAGGGGTTTTAGAAAATGCTGGAACTTCTCCTACTGAGTCTAAGAATTATACTTAGTCCAAGAAAAGAAGTTTCACGCAAAATAGAAGAGTTTAAAACAAACTCATTTAAATTTAATACAAAAGATTAGAACTAGGATGAGGTTTTAGGAGTATCCAAAAATGTTCAGATTTTTGGAGGAACCTCAGAATATTATGAAAGAATAAATAACAAAGTTAGAGGCCAAGAGTTGTGATAACAAAGGCATTGAGATTTATTTTGCAAGTGTGTTCCGGTGAATTCCAACAAATGGAATATTTAATATAGCTCCCTACTATCGGGAGGGTATGTTATAAAGAGAAGTCACCAGGTGAATTCCCTCTGTTTAAATGGATCAAAGATCCATGCTATTTATTTAGTTGAGTTGCAAAAGACTTATGACATGATGACATGATGCAAAGCACATGATACAACAAACCAAAACGAAACACCCGACAACACTCGGAAACATGAAAGGCATCTGAAGCTCCGGTCTTGGGGCGTCACATCCCGTCTTGTAGCGGACGAGTGTGCGAAAGATGTAATATTTGAATAAACTTGCTCGTGGAATCCTGTATTATGAAAACTTGTTCATATGCGCTATGCAACACTTGTCTGAATTTAAAATATTGCCTTCTCGTTTGTTGTTTATCAAATCTGAGAGATGGCTAGTCGTCGGCTTCTGCCCCCACGCCAAGAGTGCTGGGGTGTTCGGGATAAACTTGAGCACTATTGTTCCCATTGTTGGGTCCTTCGAGGGAGGTGCTCAGCACAACGAACAAGGAAATCAGACTATAATGCGTTATCACTCTCACTTAGCCATAGAATTCTATAATTTTAAATTTCGGCGAAGGCCCTAGTATTTGGAAGGCCGAATTCGGGGCGCGATACACGCCTTAAGCCGGACAGAGCCGAC
The DNA here is from genome assembly GCF_056163025.1 of Triticum urartu. Taxonomy (NCBI): domain Eukaryota; kingdom Viridiplantae; phylum Streptophyta; class Magnoliopsida; order Poales; family Poaceae; genus Triticum; species Triticum urartu. The sequence continues at coordinate 671,247,884 of NC_141874.1, read as the reverse complement.
TCCTCGCTCTAAGCTGCATAAGTCTTTAGGGACTTGAAACCTCTCGAACAGCGACCAGTCTCTCGCCTTATCATGACAGTCAGTTTTAGCTTTCTCTATTGAGGTGCTTAGCCCAGCAGAACCAGGGCACAATGGTAGTAGTTCTCCCAGTGCTACCTTAGCCGATATAGAGGAACGTAAGGTACCAAAACATGGGAGCCGGGCAAACCCAACTATTGACCCAAGACATGATTCGGAGCTGATGCATATAATGCTATAAGTTCGGAGTGCCGCACTGTCGAAAGTGTTCGGACTTCTCACGCCGCATTATGGGGTATGCTTAAGCCCCTGGCGTATTGGCCGTACCAGAGTGTACGGGTGCTAGATGTCATGAATGAACATATATATATATATAGAAAAGAAGAATGCAATAATAGTCTTAATGCTATGCATTGTTTATTCAAAAAGGTGCGTTAAAGAAGAATGATACAAGTAATGCAATAAGCAAAAAGTAGGACTGTTTGACATGTCCCTTTCAAGGGCAAGCTGAGGAATAGTATTAAAGCAAATAGTTCACTCGTTATCGTAATCCACCTAGGAGTTCCGTGGTCTGACGTAGCTTTCTGCCTCCTTGGTTGCTGCATCATGTGTTCGGCAATCATGCTGCCAGACAGGGTTTCCAGAGATTAAAGTCCTAAAAGAGAAAAGTAACAAAGCGGGAAAGCCCCTAGTACGGTTTAAGCCGCGACTTGGAGCGTGCCGCAGTCGTGCCCCCTCCCCGCCTATGCCCATGGTATTTTTAATGCGTAATATGTACGCATGGCACGGATTTCTCCGTTTGGCTGGGACCGGGTGGGGGCCGCATTGCTATGCGAGCTCAGAACGTGCCAGGCGGTCCTGTTGCCGATTACTCCGGGCGCGCTTGAAGATGTCCGGGTCTGAGGGAGTCCTGGATTAGGGGGTGTCTGGATGGCCGGACTATACCTTCGGCCGGACTCCTGGATTATGAAGATACAAGATTGAAGACTTCGTCCCATGTCTGGAAGGGACTTTCCTTGGCGTGGAAGGCAAGCTTGGTGATACGGATATGTAGATCTCCTACCATTGTAACTGACTCTGCATAACCCTAGCCCTCTCCGGTGTCTATATAAACCGGAGAGTTTTAGTCCGTAGGACGAAGAACAATCATACCATAGGCTAGCTTTTAGGGTTTAGCCTCTCTGATCTCGTGGTAGATCTACTCTTGTACTACCCATATCATCAATATTAATCAAGCAGGACGTAGGGTTTTACCTCCATCAAGAGGGCCCGAACCTGGGTAAAACATCGTGTCCCCTGCCTCCTGTTACCATCCGACCTAGACGCACAGTTCGGGACCCCCTACCCGAGATCCGCCGGTTTTGACACCGACATTGGTGCTTTCATTGAGAGTTCCTCTGTGTCGTCACTTTTAAGCCCGATGGCTTCTCCGATCATCAACAACGATGCGATCCAGGGTGAGACTTTTCTCCTCGGGCAGATCTTCGTATTCGGCGGCTTTGCACTGCGGGCCAATTCGCTTGGTCATCTGGAGCAGATCGAAAGCTACGCCCCTGGCCATCAGGTCATATTTGGAAGTTTGAACTACACGGCCGACATCCACAGAGACTTGATCTTCGACGGATTCGAGCCACAGCTGAGCGTGCCGAACTGTCACGATGGGCATGATTTAGCTTTGCCGCCGAACAGTGCCCTGGAGGCCGCACCCGTGTCCGCTCCGACCCCTAGCTTGGAGCCGATTACACCAACCGAGGTTGGGTGGTTAGACACCGCCTCAGGGGCTGCAATCTCTATGGCGATCGAGCCGAACACCAGCCCTATTCTCTGCGAAGCCCATGACTCCAAGGAGCCGGACTCCTCTCCGGACTCAGAGCCCTCTGTGCCCCGACCGATCGAACCCGATTGGGCGCCGATCATGGAGTTCACCGCCGCGGACATCTTTCGGCACTCGCCCTTCGGCGATATTCTGAATTCACTAAAGTCTCTCTATTTGCTTGGGATGCGGATGATGAAGAAATTCAAAGCCCACCTACCACCCACTTCGTAGCCACTGTTGATGATTTAACCGACATGCTCGACTTCGACTCCGAAGACATCGACGGTATGGACGCCGATGCAGGAGACGATCAAGAACCAGCGGCTATAGGGCACTGGAAAGCAACCTCGTCATATGATATATACATGGTGGACACCCCAAAAGAAGGCAATGGCGATGAAACAGCGGAGGATGACCACTCCAAGAAGCAGCCTAAGCGCTGGTGTCAGCGGCGCTGCTCTAAATCCCGCCAAAACAAAAACGGTGATTCCGGCACGGGGGATAATAACACCCCAGACAGTGCCGAAGACAACCACCTCCAGCAAGATTCAACACAGGAGGATAGAGAAGCCAGCCCTCATGAGGGAGCGGCAGACAAAGAGGTCGAGGACGTTAATTATATGCCTCCCTCCGAAGACGAGGCAAGCCTCAACGACGACGAATTTGTCGTGCCGGAGGATCCCGTCGAACAAGAGCGTTTCAAACGCAGGCTTATGGCCACGGCGAGCAGCCTCAAGAAAAAACAGCAGCAACTTAGAGCTGATCAAGATTTGCTAGCCGACAGATGGACTGAAGTCCTTGCGGCCGAAGAGTATGAACTCAAACGCCCCTCCAAGAGCTACCCAAAGCGCAGGTTGCTACCCCAGTTAGAGGAGGAAGCACCTAAATCACCAACGCATGATGCGGCCGACCGGCCCCCCCGTGGCCGCGATAGAGAGGCCTCTCGGCCCTCCACTCAAGACGCACCCCGGTGCCGCTCAAAAAATACCAAGGCATGGGAAAATGCGCCAAACCTGCAAGACATATTGGAGGACAAGGCAAGGCAGACAAGATCGATCTACGGATCACATGGGCACCCCACGGCACGAGACAGTACTCGTCACATCGGATATCGTAAATCTGGCCGGGCCGAACATAGTAGACAAAGCTCGTTTGAGCTGCGTCGTGATATAGCCCAGTATAGAGGCGCCGCACACCCACTATGCTTCACATATGAAGTAATGGATCATCAAATCCCTGAGGGTTTCAAACCCGTGAACATCGAATCATATGATGGCACAACAGATCATGCGGTATGGATCGAGGACTATCTCCTTCATATCCACATGGCCCGCGGTGATGACCTACACGCCATCAAATACCTCCCACTCAAGCTTAAAGGACCAGCTCAGCATTGGCTTAACAGCTTGCCAGCAGAATCAATTGGTTGTTGGGAGGACCTGGAAGCCGGATTCCTCGACAATTTCCAGGGCACTTATGTGTGACCACCAGACGCCGATGACCTAAGCCACATAATTCAGTAGCCAGAGGAATCGGCCAGACAATTCTGGACACGGTTCCTAACCAAGAAAAATCAAATCGTCGACTGTCCGGATGCAGAGGCCCTAGCAGCCTTCAAGCATAACTATCTGCGATGAGTGGCTTGCACGGCACCTAGGACAGGAAAAGCCGAAATCTATGGTAGCCCTCACGACACTTATGACCTGCTTTTGCGCGGGAGAAGACAGCTGGCTAGCTCGCAGCAATAACATGACCAAGAGCCCTGGTAACTCGGATACCAAGGACAGCAGTGGCAGGTCGCGTCGCAACAAGCAAAAGCGCCGCATTAACGGCGACAATACTGAGGATACGACAGTTAATGCCGGATTCAAAGGCTCTAAACCCGGTCAGCGGAAAAAGCCATTCAAAAGAAACACTCCGGGCCCGTCCAGTTTGGACCGAATACTCGACCGCTCATGCCAGATACATGGCACCCCCGAAAAACCAGCCAATCACACCAACAGGGATTGTTGGGTGTTCAAGCAGGCAGGCAAGTTAAATGCCGAAAGCAGGGACAAGGGGCTGCATAGCGATGATGAGGAGGAGCCCCGGCCGCAACAGCGGACAGAAAGGTTTTCCCCCACAAGTGCAGACGGTGAACATGATATACCCAACCCACGTCCCCAAGAGGGAGCGGAAGCACGTGCTAAGGGACGTATACGTGATGGAGCCAGTTGCCCCAAAGTTCAACCCATGGTCTTCCTGCCCGATCACTTTTGATCGAAGGGACCACCCCACCAGCATCCGTCATGGCGGATTCGCCACATTGGTTCTAGACCCAATTATTGACGGATTTCACCTCACTAGAGTCCTTATGGACGGCGGCAGCAGCCTGAACCTGCTTTATCAGGATACAGTGCGGAAAAGGCATCGATCCCTCGAGGATTAAACCCACCAGAACGACCTTTAAAGGCGTCATTCCAGGTGTAGAAGCCAACTGTACAGGCTCAGTTACACTTGAAGTGATCTTCGGATCTCCGGATAATTTCCGAAGCGAGGAGTTAATCTTCGACATAGTCCCGTTCTGCAGTGGCTATCACGCACTGCTCGGACGAACCGCATTTTCCAAGTTCAATGCGGTGCCGCACTACGCATACCTCAAGCTCAAGATGCCAGGCCCTCGAGGCGTCATCACGGTCAATGGAAACACCGAATGCTCTCTCCGAACGGAGGAGCATACGGCGGCTATCGCAGCGGAAGTACAAAGCGGCCTCTCAAGGAAATTCTCCAGTCCGGCCATTAAACGTCCGGACACCGTCAAGCGCGCCCGGAGTAACCTACAACAAGACCGCCTGGCACGTTCCGAGCAAGCGTAGCAATGCGGCCCCAACCCCAGCCCTCGCGAACTTGCGAAACCAGTGTTGCGCGTACATAACTACGCTCTAGAAATACCATGGGCACAGGGGGAGGGGCAGCATCACGGCACGCCCAAAACGCGGCTTAAACTGCACTAGGGGCTGCCGATCTCTTAATTTTCTCTTATTTTCAGGACTCCATTCTTCGGAAGGCTTGTCCGGCAGTACAATTGCCGCACAAACGATACAACCAGGGAAGCAGAAAGCTACGCCGCACTACGGAACTCTAAGGTGGTCTCTATAACAAGCAGTATACCTGTTTCGCATAACATTCCCCAGCTCGCCTCTGGAAAGGACATATTTGATAGTCCCATCTTTTGCTTATCGCACTATTTGTATCGTTCTGCTTTGATCGCAGCTTTTTTTAAACAATGCATAGCTTCCGTCTATTATTGCATTACCTCTTTTTTATGAATATATGTTCATTAATGACATGTTGCACCTGTACACTTTGGTACGGCCAATACACCAGGGGCTTAAGTACCCCGCAACATGGTGTGAGAAGTCCGAACACTTTCACAAGTGCGGCACCCCGAACTTATAGCATAATATGCATCGGCTCCGAATCATGTCTTGGGTCAATAGTTGGGTTTGCCCGGCTCCTATGTTTTGGTACCTTATGTTCCGTCATATCGGCTAAGGTAGCACTAGGAGAACTACTGCGATTGTGCCCCAGTTAAGCTGGGCTAAGCACCTCAGTAGAGAAAGCTAAAACTGGCCGTCATGATGAGGCGAGAGCTGGTCGCTGTTCGAGAGGTTTTCGAGTCCCTAAAGATGTCCGGCCTAGGCGTGGATAGCGCCCCGAACTCGGTCTTCCGAACACTAGGGGCTTTGCCGAAATTTAAAATTATAGAATTCTATGGCTAAGTGAGAGTGTTCAAGCATTATAGTCCGATTGCCTTGTTCGTTGTGTTGAGCGCCTCCCTCGAAGGACCCAAGAATGGGAAAAAGAGCGCTCATGTTTATCCCGAACACCCCAGCACTTGTGCCATGGGGGCAGAAGCCGATGACTCGCCATCTCTCAAATTTGATAAACGGCCACACAAAAGGTAATATTTTAAATTCAAAAGCGTTGCTTAGCGCATATGAACAAGTTTTCAGGGTACAGGATCACAAATGCGAGTTTACTCAAAAATTACATCTTTGGGGCATTCATCCGCTATAAGGCGGGCACCCTTCAGGACGCCCTCATAATACACTTCCGGGACGCGATGCTCCTTGCCCGGCGGTGGCCCGTCCTTCACCAGCTTCTCCGCATCCATCTTGCCCCAGTGCACTTTAGCACGGGCAAGCGCCCTACGGGCACCTTCGATGCAGACGGAGCACTTGATTAATTCAAGCCATGGACAGGCATCCACCATCCGCCTCACCAGCCCGAAGTAGCTCCCAGGCAAAGCCTCTCCAGGCCACAGCCGAACTATGAGGCCCTTTATGGCCTGTTCGGCAACCTTGTGGAGCTCGACCATTTGCTTCAGCTGGTCGCTCAAAGGCACCAGGTGTCCGGCCTCAGCGTACTGAGACCAGAACACCTTCTCCGTCAAGCTGCCCTCTTCGGCTCGATAGTAGATGGCGGCATCCGACACACTGCGGTGCAAATCTACGAATGCTCCTGGAGAGCTCCGGACTCAGGTAAGTAATAAGTAATTCACTTTCACGTGCTTGCTTTGCATAATGAATGCCTTACCCGCCGCTATCTTCTTCATCGCGTCAATTTCTTTGAGGGATTTCTGGGCTTCGGCCTTTGCACACTTCGCGCTTTTGAGGGCCGCCACAAGCTTGGACGCTTGCGTCTTTGAGTCAAGCTCCAAACTCTCGTGTTTTTTCATGAGAGCCCGGAGCTCTTTCTGCACCTCCTCCACCCGCGCCTCCTGCTTCTCTCTCTCCGTGCGCTCCGCGGCCGCCCTGTTTTCGGCCTCGGACAGTGCTTGCTTAAGGGTTGCCACCTCGGTCGTGGCCCCTATAATAGCACGTTGATCCTGTCATTTTTTGCAACCACATCTTCTCTATATAATTGTGCAAGGTATTACTTACCTTCCTTCTCCTCGAGTTGCCTCTTGGCATGGCCGAGCTCGTTCTCGGACCGCGTGAGGTTTTTCTTCAGCGTATCCACCTTCGCAGTCAGTGCGGCGGAGGCCAGCAGCGAAGCCTGCATACACATATTGACTTGATTATGTTAGACTCTTGTGAATGTTACTAGATCCTCTATTCGGCTTTTCTTTCCGAACGCCGAACAGAGCATCAGGGGCTACTGTCTGTGCGGTAATATTTTTACATATTCTTTACCTACCTTAAAGCTTGTTAGAAGGTTGGCACAGGCTTCAGTCAGTCCGCTCTTGGTGGACTGAACCTTCTAGATCACCGCACTCATAATAGTGCGGTGCTCCTCGTCGATGCAGGCGCCGTTAAGCGTCTCCAGCCAATTGTCCGGTGCCTCCGGTTGGACGGAGGTCACCAGCTTGGTAGGCTCGCTCCTCTTGGAAGGAGGCCGCCTACTGGAGTCCGGAACCATTGAAGGTTCTGGCGCGGTGTCCAGCTCAAGGCCGGACTCAGAGCCCTTGGGGGTTTTATCCCCTTTGCGCCTGGAGTCCGGGAGGTCGCCTTGCGGCGCCTCCAGGACCACCTCCTCCTGGCTTGGAACTTGTTGGGACAGCACCTCGGAGTCGTCCATAGGATGGGGGGAGGTAGCCGTCGGAAGCGAATTCACATCCGACGAATCAAGGGAACCGCTCGACGACACGTCGAGCCGGTCTTTGGGTGGACTGCATAAACATGTTCGACATAAGGAAAAGCTGTGCAATGGAAGAATACTATGAATCATTCTGGTATCCGGACACTTACGATCTCGCCAAGGGCTAGGCCATGTGTGGCCACTCCTCTTCGCCGTCGTCGGCGTTGGTGGAGCCGTTTGGAGGAAGGGTTTTCCCCTTCTTGGACCCTTCGGCCTCCCTAGTTGGGGCGGCCTTCCTTTTCTTCTCTCCCCCCGCTAGAGGGGGAGAGGTCTCTTCTTCCTCCTCCTCGTCTTCGCGGGAGGAGTGCGTCTTGGAGTCATCGGATGATGAATCTGACACCCCCAGGCGCCGGGCACTCTTCGGAGTCCCCGTGGCCTTCTTCTTGGCCTTCTTCTCCGGCACCACATAGGGTGCCGGAACCAGCAGCTTCGCCAAGCGAGCGTCCGCTGGGCCTTCGGGCAAAGGAGCTGGACAGTTGATCTGTCCGGACGTCTCCTGCCAATCCTGTCAAAGGCAAGGGAGCTTAAGATCCCGCATGGAGTCAAACTATGAAAAACTAATACCCTGTAAAAGGTAAAGACAGCTTACCGCACGAGCGCGACGCTGCGTACTGAATCCGCGATCCTCAGTAGCGGATGCGGGGGCCTCGGCGCCCTTGAAAAACACCTTCCAGGCATCTTCGTACGTTGTGTCGAAGAGCCTGCTTAGGGTTCGGTGCTGCGCCGGGTCGAACTCCCACATGTTGAAAGCCCGTTGTTGACACGGGAGGATCCAGCGGATGAGCATAACCTGGACTACGTTGACAAGTTTGAGCTTCTTGTCCACCAGGGTTTGGACACATGTTTGGAGTCCGGTCAGCTCTCCTTCTTTACCCCACGACAGGCCCGTCTCTTTCCAGGAGGTGAGCCGCGTAGGGGGTCCGGATCGGAACTCGGGGGCTGCAACCCATTCAGGGTCGCGTGGCTCGGTGATGTAAAACCACCCCGATTGCCACCCCTTTAGGGACTCCACGAAGGAGCCCTCGGGCCATTGGACGTTGGGCATCTTGCCCACCATGGCGCCTCCGCACTCTGCCTGAGTGCCGCGCAGCACCTTCGGCTTGACATTAAAAGTCTTGAGCCATAGGCCAAAATGGGGGCGGATGCAGAAGAAAGCCTTGCACACGACGATAAACGCCGAGATATTAAGGACAAAGTTCGTGGCCAGATCGTGGAAATCCAGGCCATAGTAGAACATGAGCCCCCGGACAAATGGGTGGAGAGGGAAGCCTAGTCCATGGATGAAATGGGGGAGGAACACCACCCTCTCATGGGGCCTAGTGGTGGGGATGAGCTGCCCCTCTTCGGGAAGCCGGTGCGCAATGTCGTTAGACAAGTATCCGACCTTCCTTAGTTTTTTGATGTGTCCCTCCGTGACGGAGGAGACCATCCACTTGCCTCCTGCTCCGGACATGGCTGGAGAAGGTTGAGGTGGGGTGTGCGGAATTGGGCGCTGGAGCTCGAGTGCGCGGAAATGGATAGGCAAAGGAGGAAGAAGGCGTGGATGAAAAGGTGGATCCTTATCCCCTTATATGGGCGGACGCGACTATGCGCCCCCACCAGCCTGGTAAAACTCGCTTATCTCCCAAGCGCCATAGTCAATGCGCAGTTGGGTTACCCACACCCGTATTGATGAGAATCCCGGAATAAGGGGACACGATCTCTGCTTTAACAAGACGTGCCAAGGAAACCACCTCGCTAAACGCGCTGAGGTGGGACAGTAAAACGATTCGAATAAAGACTTGGTCGTGGTGTGATGTCACGCTACGGAATACGTCAGCAGATTAGATTTGTGTAAATATTATTCTCTCTATGGCAATATGTGGAAACTTATTTTGCAGAGCCGGACACTACCTTTGTGTTCAAAATCTTCTATGAAGTACTTGGAGGAGGAACCCGCCTTGCAATCCCGAAGACAATCTGTGCGTCGGACTCGTCGTCATTGAAGCCTGGTTCAGGGGCTACTGAGGGAGTCCTAGATTAGGGGGTGTCCAGATGGCCGGACTATACCTTCGGCCGGACTCCTGGATTATGAAGATACAAGATTGAAGACTTTGTCCCGTGTCTGGAAGGGACTTTCCTTGGCATGGAAGGCAAGCTTGGCGATACGGATATGTAGATATCCTACCATTGTAACCGACTCTCCGTAACCCTAGCCCTCTCCGGTGTCTATATAAACCGGAGAGTTTTAGTCCGTAGGACGAAGAACAATCATACCATAGGCTAGCTTTTAGGGTTTAGCCTCTCTGATCTCGTGGTAGATCTACTCTTGTACTACCCATATCATCAATATTAATCAAGCAGGACGTAGGGTTTTACCTCCATCAAGAGGGCCCGAACCTGGGTAAACCATCGTGTCCCCTGCCTCCTGTTACTATCCGACCTAGACGCATAGTTCGGGACCCCCTACCCGAGATCCGCCGGTTTTGACACCGACAGGGTCCTTAATCGCCGAACTAGTGGATTTCCTTAAGAGGCTGCTTTGCGCTTCTGCTGCGAGGGCCGCAGTGTGCTCCTCCGTGCGGAGAGAGCGCTGTGTGTTTCCATTGACTGTGATGACCCCCAGAGGTCCTGGCATCTTGAGCTTGAGATATGCATAATGTGGTACCGCATTGAATCTCGCGAATGTCGAAGATTAACTCTTCGCTTCGGAAGTTATCCGGGGATCCGAAGACCACTTCTAGTGTGACTGAGCCTATGCAATGGGCCTCTACACCTGGTATGACACCTTTAAAGGTCGTTTTTGTGGGTTTGATCCTTGAGGGGTCTATACCCATTTTGCGCATTGTGTCCTGATAAAGCAGGTTCAGGCTGCTGCCGCCGTCCATTAGGACTCGAGTGAGGTGAAATCCATCAATGATTGGGTCTAGGACCAGTGCAGCGAATCCGCCATGACGGATACTAGTGGGGTGGTCCCTGCGATCGAAGGTGATCGGACAGGAGGACCATGGGTTGAACTTTGGGGCGACTGGCTCCAACGCATATACGTCCCTGAGCGCACGTTTCCGCTCCCTCTTGGGGATGTGGGTTGCGTATATCATGTTCACCGTCCGCACTTGTGGGCGGAACCTCTTCTGTCCTCCGGTGTTCGGCTGTCGGGGCTCCTCCTCGTCATCCCTATGTGACCCCTTATCTTTGTTTTCGGCATTTAACTTGCCGGCCTGCTTGAACACCCAGCAATCCTGGTTGGTGTGGTTGGCTGGCTTGTCGGGGGTGCTGTGTATTTGGCACGAGCGATCGAGTATACGGTCCAAACTGGACGGGCCTGGAGTGCTTCTTTTGAATGGCTTTTTCCGCTGACCGGGTTTAGAGCCTTTGAATCCGGCATTGACTGCCATATCCTCGGTATTGTCGCTGTTAATACGGCGCTTATGTTTGTTGCGACGTGACCTGCCATTACCATCCTTGGTATCCGAAGTACCATGGTTCTTTGATATGTTATTGCTGCGAGCCAGCCAGCTGTCTTCTCCCGCACAAAAGAGGATCATGAGTGTCATGAGGGCTGCCATAGATTTCGGCTTTTCCTGGCCAAGGTGCCGGGCGAGCCACTTGTCGCGGATGTTGTGCTTAAAAGCTGCTAGGGCCTCTACATCCGGACAGTCGACGATTTGATTTTTCTTTGTTAGGAACCGTGTCCAGAATTGCCTGGCCGATTCCTCTGGGTGCTGAACTATGTGGCTCAAGTCATCGGCATCTGGTGGTCGCACGTAAGTGCCCTGGAAGTTGTCGAGGAATGCGGCTTCCAGATCCTCCCAACAGCCAATGGACTCTGCTGGCAAGCTATTGAACCAATGCCGAGCTGGTCCTTTGACATTGAGTTGGAGGTATTTAATGGCATGTAGATCATCACCGCGGGCCATGTGGATATGCAGGACGAAATCCTCGATCCATACCGCAGGATCTGTTGTGCCGTCGTATGATTCTATATTTACGGGTTTGAAACCCTCTGGGATTTGATGATCCATTACTTCATCTGTGAAGCATAGGGGGTGTGCGGCGCCTCTGTACTGGGCTATGTCGCGACGCAGCTCGAATGAGTCTCGCCCGCTGTGTTCGGCCCGGTCGGACTTACTTTTACTGTATCCGGCGTGACAATTATCGTCTCGCATAGTGGCACGCCCTCGTGATCCGTAGATCGATCTTGCATGTTTTGCTTTGTCCTCCAATACGTCTCGCAGGTCTGGCGTATTTCCCCATGCCTTTTTATTTGAATGGCGTCGGGGTGCGGGCTGAGCTTTTGGCTGGAATGTCTCTCTGTCACCGCCACGAGGTGGCCGATCAGCCGCGTCATACGCCGGGGATTTAGGTTTCGTTGCTTCCTCCTCCAGTCGGGGTAGCAACCTGCACTTTGCGTAACTCTTGGAGGGGTGTTCGAGTTTATATTCCTCGGCCGCCAGGACTTCAGTCCATCTGTCAGCTAGCAAATCTTGACCAGCTTGAAGCTGCTGCTGCTTTTTCTTAAGGCTATTTGCCGTGGCTTTAAGCCGGCGCTTGAAGCGCTCTTGTTCGATGGGATCCTCTGGAACGACGAATTCGTCATCGTTGAGGCTTGACTCGTCTTCGGAGGAAGACATGTAATTATCATCCTCCGCCTTTCCATCTGCCGCTCTCTCAGGAGGGTTGGCTCCTCCATCATCCTGCTCTAAATCTTGCTGGAGGGGATTGCTGTTGTCTTTGGCACTATCCGGAGTGCTATTATCTCCGGTGCCAGTATCACCACTTTTTCCTTGGCGGGACTTATAGCGGCGCCGCTGAGGCCGGCGCTTGGGTTGATTTTTGGAGGGGTTATCCTCCGTTGTCTCATCGCCATTGCCTTATTTGGGTGTGTCCACCATGTATATATCGTATGATAAGGTGGCTGTCCAGTGCCCTGTGGGCAGTGATTCCTCTTCGTCTCCCGCATCGTTGTCCGTACCGTCGATGGCTTCGGAGTCGAAATCGAGCATGTTAGTTAAGTCGTTGACAGTGGCTACTAAGTGGGTGGTGGGTGGGCGACGAATTTCTTCATCATCCGCATCCCAATCCTGCCGGACGTAGTTCGGCCAGGACTCTCCTGACAAGGAGAGAGACCTTAATGAGTTCAGTATGTCGCCAAAGGGCGAGTGCTGAAAAATATCCGCGGAGGTAAACTCCATGATCGGCGCCCAATCGGATTCGACAGGAATGGGCGCAGGCGGTTCGGAGTCCGTGGCCGGAGAAGGATCCGATAGTTTGGCAACACGGCTCTCGTGAAGGGTAAGGTCGATATTCGGCTTGATCACCGCTGAGGATACGACCTCCATGACGGGGTCTATCCACCCATCCATGGATGGCACAACTGGCTCCGAATTGAGGCTCGGAGCAGCTACCGGTGCGATCTCCTGAATACGGTCCGATGGTAGAGCTAAATCATACTCGTCGTGACCGCGTGGCGCACAAGGCAGGGGCTCGAATCCGTCGAAGATCAAGTCTCCGCGGATATCGTCCGTGTAGTTTAAGCTTCCAAACCTGACCTGGTGGCCAGGGGCGTAACTTTCGATCTTCTCCAGATGGCCAACCGAGTTGGCCTGCAGTGCGAAGCCGCCGAACACAAAGATATGTCCAGGGAAAAAAAGTCTCACCCTGGACTGCATCGCTATCGATGATAGTAGGAGCCATCAAGCCTAACGGCGACGACACAGAGGAACTCTCAATGAAAGCACCAATGTCGGTGTCAAAACCGGCGGATCTCGGGTAGGGGGTCCCGAACTGTGCATCTAAGGCGGATGGTAACCGACCTTGTGTAACCCTAACCCTCTCCGGTGTCTATATAAACCGAAGGGTTTTAGTCCGTAGGACAACAACCATAACACACAATCATACCATAGGCTAGCTTCTAGGGTTTAGCCTCTCTGATCTCGTGGTAGATCTACTCTTATACTACCCATATCATCAATATCAATCAAGCAGGACGTAGGGTTTTACCTCCATCAAGAGGGCCCGAACCTGGGTAAAACATCATGTCCCCTGCCTCCTGTTACCATCCGGCCTAGACGCACAGTTCGGGACCCCCTACCTGAGATCCGCCGGTTTTGACACCGACATTGGTGCTTTCATTGAGAGTTCCTCTGTGTCGTCGCCGTTAGGCTTGATGGCTCCTACTATCATCGATAGTGATGCGGTCCAGGGTGAGACTTTTCTTCCCGGACATGTCTTCGTATTCTGCGGCTTTGCACTGCGGGCTAATTCGCTTGGCCATCTAGAGCAGATTGAAAGCTACGCCCCTGGCCGTCAGGCCAGATTTGGAAGTTTGAACTACACGGGCGACATCCGCTGAGACTTGATCTTCGACCTAGCTCTGTCGCGATGGGTATGACCTAGCTCTGCCGCCGAACAGTACCCCAGAGGCTGCGCCCGCATCAGCTCCGGCCCTTAGCTCAGAGCCAACTGCGCCAGTCGAGGACGGGTGGTTAGACACCGCCTCAGGGGTTGCAGTCTCAACGGCGATCGAGCCGAACACCAGCATAATCCTCTGCGCAGCCCGTGACTCCATGGTGCCGGACTCTTTTTCTGACTCCGAACCACCCGCGCCCCGGCCAATCGAATCCGATTGGGCGCCGATCACGGAATTCACCACCGCGGATATATTTCAGCACTCGCCCCTCGGCGACATTCTAAATTCACTAAGGTCACTCTCTTTATCAGGAGAGCCCTGGCCGGATTATGGCCAACAGGATTGGGACGCGGACGACGAAGAAATTCGACGCCCACCCACCACCCACTTAATAGCCACTGTCGATGACTCAACCGACATGCTCGACTTCGACTCCGAAGACATCGACGGGATGAATGATGATGCGGGAGGCGAAGAGGAACGACCGCCCATAGGGCGCTGGACGTCCGCCTCATCATATGACGTATACATGGTGGACACGCCAAAAGAAGACGACGACGAGGAACAAAAGGACGCACCGAAGGCTTGTTCCCTCGATTAGCAGTCAAAGCAGCGGCGCAAGCGCCGACCCAAATCCCGCCTCGGCAGAAATAACGATCATACAGACCCAGCGCTGGAGCAGGGCGAACCACTGCCGGACTACGGCAATACGGAGAATCAAACCGAACAAACTAATTATGTCAAAGATAATAGTCCAGACGACATAACGCCGGACAGGCACCCGGAGTAGCAGAATGCCCGTCAAAGGCTTGTTGCCACCGCGAGGAGTCTGCAAAAGCAGAAGCAAAGGCTCAAGGCTGCGCAGGACACACTCTAAATCAAATGGAGTAAAGTACTCAACACAGCAGCGAAGTATGACGACAATCGCCCCACCAAGAGCTACCCAAAGCGGAAGTTGCTACCTGAATTTGATGAGGAGGCTTCAGACCC